>NW_009648443.1:318508-355464 GCF_000708025.1 Charadrius vociferus
AGAGAAGAGAGAGAGAGAGAAATAAAGACGGAAAAAAGAAGGGGAAAAAAAATAGGGAAAAAAAAATAATAGGGAAAAAAAATAATAGGGAAAAAAAATAATAGGGAAAAAGAAAAAGGAAAGCAACAGCCCAACAAAGCCCCAGCCAGGACTTCTCACACACATAAACTTGCAGACTGGGATGAAACAGTGGCAGGATGAGATCAAAACTCATTGCCCTGACCAGGTAGAGAAAAATAAAAAAAGTCTATTTTACAGCAAGTCAGCAGCCTGCATGCAAACCCCCCAAATTTCCAATCCCTCCCCATTCAAGGCGGCTTCTTTCAAGGCAGCCTGGCAGCTGAAGCAGAGAGTGTCGAGCCACAGCGCAGGGCGACATGCGCACCTCGGATGCAGAGCCACAAGGACTCACACCACACCATAAACCAGTTTTTCTACATAGTCTCCACTGACGAAAGATTATTTCAGGAAACGGCAATAATTGACAATTTGCCAAGTTTATTACTTATTGAGAAAAATACTGAGGGGAAAAAAAAAAGATGTCCCAAGTAATTGTGAATTAGGTACACAGGTCCTATCGGTTTTTAAATGAGCAAAGTTACTTTTCGGAGTCTCTGCTTGGCTGTTTTATTCCTTCATAATGCCACTTAAAATAAAATATTCAGATACCAATATTAAGATAATAAGAGAACACATTAAACCCGCCATTCCTGCCTGCTGCAGTTTCTTCCCGAGGACAGTGTTTTCCCACTGAACAGTCTACCCATTGCTCCAGGGAGCCACCCTCTCCTATTCACCCAGCTTTGAGGGGTGGTAAAGCAGCAGAAGAGGGACCTCATTTTCCAGCAGACAACAAAAGGGACAGTGCTTCCTCAGCACCTGAAACACCCGGGATGCTCTGAACCAGCCCTTGCCTTGGGTAGGGGGAAGCAACAGCCGCATCCAGCACTTCGAAAAGGCTAAAAGTGCTTCAACATACCCAAATATTTTTCATTTCTTTGTAATTATTAGTATTTTAGTATTGGGGCAGGGGAACAACAACAACAACAAAAAAAAAAGTCATGAGCCAGAACCTGTTCCTGCCTCCTAGGACAGGATGGGGCGAAGGACTTGAGGATCTTCACAATATCACAAGAGTCGCTGAAATTAGCTTTCTGCAATAAGCCAAGTCATGTCACCAGGCTCCTTTTAGACGATCTAAAGATTAAAGGCTCTATTCCTGGAGGGTTCCTGTGGCATTTACTCAGGGATTTTTATCAAGCTTTATGTGATGGGCTCCCTAACACACCTCTTCCAACCTTAACAGCTAACAGGAATTTGGTATCTCTCAACATGGATTTCTTGCTGTACTGCAGAATATTTGGCAAACATCTTGAGACTGTAACCAGTCAAAGGCAGGAGATAAAATGAAAGAAGGGGAGAAAAGTGGCCAAAGATTCAGAGCAAACATTTAGATTTGAAAGCAAAGTATATATGTATACAAGGCAAGTACGTATGTTAAATCCACAGATTTAACCATGGCGGTATAGTCTCCCGTGCCAGACTGACAGTCCCCGTGGTGGTTTTACCACGGCCCATGCCCACGAGATGCCCCAGGCGGTGCGACCCCCACACTGAGACACCATCACCAGAGTCACTGCAGCAAACGCAGCCTGCAGCCCTCTGCTTCGCCCAAGAGATGGGGTACGGTGCTGCCAGATTCAATACAAGACTGTCTTCAGAGGTCTTCAATGCTATGAACCTTCATACAAATTTAGCAGGAAAAAGCGATTTAACAAAGAGGTTAGTTTACTAGAAAGTGCAATACTTTCTGTAGGGCTCTATACTGAGCACCACAGCAGCGATGGAAATTCCTCTTAAAGTGTGGATGATTAAAAAAAAAAACAAAACCAACAAACAAACCACAAAGTAAAACCTCCAAACTAACCCCCCTCCAAAAAAAAACAAAAAAACCACCCACCAAAACCAAACACCAGAAAGAAAAAACCTCAAACCACGAACTCTCAGCTTATAATTTACTTTTAAGCTATTTCATAAACTATTTAAGCTATTTTGGTGATTCTCTGTTGAACACACCGAAATTCTCTACAAAATGCTATGGACCTGCAGCACTAGTCCTGGCTCCTCTGAGGTTCATCCTAACCAACAACCAGGAGCTCTTCCACAAGCACAGAGCAAATACTGTGATTTCCCAGGACCGGTCCACCCCCCTGCCTGCCAGGGACTTTCATGGGCTCCTCTCCATGAAGACCAGTGACAAACCCCTTCTCTGGCATCTTCGCGGGAGACCGCTCCTGCCTGTTTAAAGCTGCGAGAAGCACCTCAATGTGCAACTGTGACACTTGGCCAAACAAGAAAAAAGCCAAACCCTTTCGAATAAAGACGGATGGACAGCATCACCATTACCAGCAGGAGAAGATTTTTTGTGGCAGCGTTGCTTCTGTACAGGAAGCTAACTCCTCTGCATTACTGGAGATGCTGTTTGCAGGTAAAGACCATGTTTTTATCGGACTTCTCGCCACAGCTATGTAGCACAGGTAAGACCGCAAGCCGGTCTGATTTACAGTCCCCTTCCAAACAGAGCAACAACCCATCAGAGCACACAGATAGCCTGCAAAATCATCAAGACAAGTTTAAGGTGTTCGCTGTTAGGAGCTGGAGGCCACACAACTACTTAAACACTGAGGGACAAAGCATACACCGTGCACGTGCTCTGCTTAGACAGGCTGCCGTCATGTCTGTCTGCTGGTTTGTTGTGGGAATTCCTTGTATGAGGTTTCTCCGCTGCCCTGAAAAAGATTTAACCTCTTCCCCACACCACCTGCCGGGGGGAAATAAACGCGAGAGCTTTCCTAGCAGCAGCATCCCCATCGCGACACCGCGCCGTGCCACACGTGGCGCCCGCACCGCCGCCACCCACGTGCGGCACGAGGGGCAGCCGTGACATGTTTTGTTTTGGTTTTCTTTAAACGTCTCATTCGTCAGTACGTCGGCAATCAGGGAGAAAAGTGTTTTTAATCTTTGCTCCACGCAGCGCCAGCCGGAGCTCCGAGAGGTGAGCGGCAGTTTGTACAGCCCGGGGTGGAACAGCATCCAGTGCTGCGGGGGAGAAGGGGCAGGAGAAGGGCTCTCCTCTCCATGTTTGCCACTGGGTACGCTGGCCTTCTGGAAGCAATGGAAACACACAGGGCTACAGAAAGCCCCGTGGGTCCCCCTGAGCCCTGTTTGCCCCGCGGTGCCCGAGCCGAGCCCGCTCCCTCACCCGCCAGCCGGAGCCCCCGGGCTGGCCACCCTTTAGTTCCTCACCGCGCGTTTCCTAAACTCCCGTTATAAAATGGTACAATTACTGCGGGTCACAAACATCAAATGCCACCAGCACTTCCAGCTGTGCCTCTGCAATAGCCTCCCGACAGAAGTACTGCAACACGGTAATAATAATATCCCAGCTGTAGCCACAATCACTGAAATCACTGACAGTGTCAATAATGTATAAAACCCCACGGAAACTCAACTGCACTTGCCAAAAGGCATTCATCAATTACACCGCATTTTATCTACCATTTAGAATGGACTGGTTTTATTGTCAGACTTTTAAATAAATGGGTAGGGTAAATAGGCCCCGGCTGAATTGCTCTATCTCCAGTAAAAGGTATTATATAAAGTTTTACCTTAATACTTCAAACACACTCAGGAACCACAGCGGATGGGCAGAGGGTATATCGGCAAGGAGCTGCACTCATGTGATTGAACCCAACCAGCCCAAAAGTTCCAGAGATAGAGCAGATTCTGCTGATGGAGAAGCCCTGGGAAGGAGAACACAGCCACCCCAACCACCAACTGATTACCCAAAAGGGTGGGGAGGGAGGAGGGGGGAAAACCCAGGGCTGATCAGAGGGGGCTCAAGGGCAGGTGGTCCCAGTTAGGGTGGAGAGCCAGAGAAACCTCCCAACGCCTCCTCCAGCTGCGATGGAGAAATGATGGGGGACCCTCACAGATGCAACGAGGAGAAGGCAGGAGAGGGGAAAGGCGGCAGGAAGGAACGCGATGGGTGCAAAGGGTTACGGGAGAGTTTCTGGCAGAGAAAAAGTGTCAGGGAGAGGGGAAGAAAGCATGGAAAAGCAGGGGAGAGAGCAGGGGAAGAGCCCAGCCAGATCAAAGAGAACCACCAGCCCTTGGGGACTCGTGTGAGGTTTTTTTTAAGCTCGTACTAAAAAGAAAAAAAATCAATTAAATTAACAAAATGGTTTACATTAGAATTCATCAAAAATACTCTTCAAAGAAAAAAAAAAAAACAAAAGAAAAGGCTTTAAGGAGTGCGATATTTTTATAAATATCGCCACGGTATCTGACACGTCCCCCCGACTCCGGTGCGCCCCGTGAGAAACCATTTTCTTCGCTCGGCTCTGCTCCAGCGCTGCGTGGCGAGCGCTTAGTGGGAGCTCGCCCCCAGCCCGGGGGAAACACTGCCTCCCATTCATCTGGAGACCCTCAGGAAATGAAAGGGAATATTATACCATCTCGCAGCCTGCAAAGGCCGCTCCTCACACCCAACTTTTCAGATGTCCGCGGCTCTCTTTCATGGCGCAACCACAGGCTAAACGCCCCTCACCTCCCTCCTGGCTCCTTCCCTCCAGGCACAGAGGTTTAAGGAAGGTGGTCCAAATTATTTTCTCCCCCTCTCCTCCTTTTTTCTTTTTTTTTTTTTTTTTTTTTCACCTCCACAGAGGAAATCTAAGCCCTATCTG
Source organism: Charadrius vociferus (assembly GCF_000708025.1). Taxonomy (NCBI): domain Eukaryota; kingdom Metazoa; phylum Chordata; class Aves; order Charadriiformes; family Charadriidae; genus Charadrius; species Charadrius vociferus. The sequence continues at coordinate 323,254 of NW_009648443.1, forward strand.
GCATTCTCCGAAACACTAATCTATCATTGCAATACAGGTCTTCACTGCAAAAGACCTTAGTGCTTTTTGTCTCAGAAATCATCAGCTCAAACGGAGGGATGGTGTCCCAAAATACGTGTCCTTGTGACACTCCGGATTGTGATTGGAAAGGCTGAGGGAGAAAGGGAAAAAAAACCCGTTATTATCAGTAGTAGCTGTTTCACTCCTTTTTTTTTTTTTATTAATGCAAGTGCTAAACGAGACTATATATTACTGACAATTTACATTAGCCGCCTTAAACTGTGTGGACAGGTGTACGGGGAACCAGTAAATTAAAAGCAGGAGAGACTGTGGTTTTACATGCAATACCATTTACGTCCATGTATGCCTAAAATAAAGGACTTGAAGCTAAAAATATCTACCAAAGAGTGTTTCCTCACATTTCAGGTTGGTGTTTAACAGCAGAAATGTGAAAAAAAAATATTTTTTTTTTTTAATGACTTGAAAGAAGCTTGCCTATTTAAAAATCTATCTGAATAGGGAATGACGCGATCTGACAAAATTACATATATTGCTTGTAATCACCTTTCTTTCAGTATATAAGCGCCGCATCCTCACCGCAGCGTTAACGGGTGATGTCAAGAGGAGCGGTGGGTGGGTGAGGAGCACGGGTCAGGCACATGCCGGCACCCCCCGATTGCGACCGTTTTAGCCATGAGCCCAACACTGTGACCGGCGGCATCTCGGGTGAAAAGGCTGAGAAAGAGTGGCGAATCGTTTTCCCTGGCCACGCGCCGCAATATCTGCAACCAGGGGTTGATGAAAGCCGCACGGAAGGAAACCTTTGTCGGGAATTAACACGGATGCTGGAAAGCGGCAACTTCCTTCGAACACCTTAAATAAATCTTCTTTTATTCTTTCCCTCTCTCCTGACCTGGATCTGGCTGCCAGTGCACATGAAAGAAATTACGAAAGCTTCTCAGTCACTGCTACTCTGGTTCCTTTTGCACTACAGCATTTGTCATTGCCAAAACAGCAGAGTTTAATTAAGTGTTGTGAGCAGCCTAGTGAGAAACACACTTTAAATTAAACCTCTGTACATGCAGCTATTGGTTCTTTACCTCCTGAACAATCAGCGGGGTGTTCGGCATAAATTCCTCCTCTCAAGGGAAAGGCAGCTGTACGCACCTCTAGCAATTCATAAATGATCCTGCTTTCCCAGAACCATATCTTATTAAAGCGCATTTAATTATTTCTTAGTTTTAAACACCAGTAGATGAAGGCGATAATTAATGTGCCTACCACTAAACATTTTATTTACTCTTGATATATTAATGGTATTATCAAGAAAATATGCTACAGTTTCAGGTTTAACAAAATTACATGGCAAATTATCTTTTGATGCATCCAGCAATCGTTAATATAATGGAATAAATTATTTTAACACCTCAGTAGTAACGAATGGGTACAAGTGCGTAAGCGTTTTAATTTTTCAAAATGTTTTTACAATTACAGATTACAGAGGATACTTAAATCAACGACGCGGGAGTTAAGAGTAAGATGGGAAAAAAAAAAACCACCCAACCTTAAAAGGTATTGACTTGTGTTTTTTTCTACAGGAGAGAAATATTTCAGTTTAACTGGTCTTTCCAGGACAAAGTACCCTACTGCATAACGACCATGCTAAAAATAATAATTGTTAGTAGCAGGTAAGAAATATTTCAGTGACATTTAGGCATTTTTCCTGCCAACTGCAAACATGCATTTATCTCATGAAAATTCAGATGGTGGTTGATACATATATGCACAAATATCCGTACGCTTGCACAGACATAAATGTGTTCTTCTGGAATATGGTGTATATATCAACGCAGTGTATAGGTAAAACCTGTGACCCCGCAGGTGCCACAGAAGGATGCCTGGGAGATGGAGAGGGGATGCGATCCCTCCGGGGCCACCCTGCCCTCAGCGAAGCAGTGGTCCCCCGCGCGCCGACCCCCACCGGGCACCGCCGGCCAGGAATTCGCACTCCCTTTGTGCTCAAGTCTGGCCTGTAACGGAAGAAGAAATGGTGCCTCTTTTTTACTCTACACAATATTTTTAAAGATATTTTTATCAACCCCTCCAATGTTTCCTTCCGGAGCAGACTGTACATTCTAAGACCAAAATTAATTTTTCTTAACAAAAATATTTTTGGAAATTATCCCAGTAAGTAACTCGGTGGCATTTTTGTTAAAATATTTAACAGAAATCTTGAAATTGAAAAATTAAAATCGACCTGTCGGTGTTTCTGGGCACCCCTAGCACAGGCACAAATTAACCTCATGCCTCGGGAGATGGTCCAAACCTGAATATCCGTCCTTTGAGCCGGGCTCACGCTGGGCAAACCAGCGACCGCTGCCATGCCGGCCGGCCGCCAGCCCTGCAGCAAGGCTGGGGATGCCGGGCAGCACCAAAAATCCCCCTTCGATAGAGATGTTTTGTAGGAGACACAGAAATGCTGTTTGCAGTGCTCGCACCCAGGTTGTCTTCCAACAGACAGGAGAATTAAGTTCCGTTGCCAGTCAGAGCCTTGACTCCTGAATTATTTTTTCCCGGCAGACATCCAGAGCCCGAGGTCGGACAGCAGGAGATCCCACTTCTCCTCTGTTTGGGCAGTGGGTGTTTTTCACCTGCAAACAAAAATATGGGTATTTGTGTTCGTGTATATTTTCTGGATATTTCCAGTACAGTGTGTTTTCTCAAGACAAATGCCCAGGCTGTCTGGCGGCAATGGAACGGGCGGCCACTAACAGACTCTCTACTCGTTCTAAAGCCTGCCTGGTGCCTGGGGATGGGAAATGCTCTCTTTGTTCAGGTACACCATGAGGAATAATAGCTTCCTTCCGCTGAAGTGAACCCAGGCTCATCACACCGAGTTGGTCCTGATGTCCTTCTGCACCCAGCTAGAGGAGAGCACCTTCCCCAAAACCTCTACTTTGACACTAAACACTGGTTGTGTTTTCTTCTCTTTCTTTCTTTTTTTTTTTTTTTGTTTGTTTGTTTTGCCAACAGGACATGCCAGGCACCTCCTTCCCTTCCTCCACATCGTTTCCCAATGCACAGAAGATCAATTTTTTTTTTAAGTACTGCTTTGATCTTGCAAACCAGCGACACTTCCACAAAGACATCTGCTGGGAGAAGCAGCACGGACTGACCGAGACAGGGCAGGTCCTCTGCTCGGGACCCCACGGCTGTGCCGAGGGGCAACGCTGGATGCCAGCACACCAGCACCATCAGAGGCACCACCGGGGTCACCAGTGGCTTCGCTGTCCCCGAGAAGGAGGGAATTTGCTATGCCGGCTTTGCACAGTGCCTAACATCATGTAAGCAAATCCACGAGCAAAGGTCCCGGGCATTATGGTACTGAAGGCATAAGTACACCTCTATATGTGCTTAGACTGTGGCTTCAGCCCTGGTTTGATGTGTACGAAGGGTGTCCTCCTTGCTGTGCTTTCTGACTTCCCAATGAAATGCTGCAAAAATTGCTAATCTCCCCTTTTTAACAGGATACGTGCCAGCGATGGTGTGCTCTCCCATCATCCTCCTCACTAAAGCCTTAGCGCAGGGACAGTTGCAGGGTTTGGATGTTCCCCCTGAGCACATACGTTCCTCGGTTAGGTGATGCTGGAGGGGACCCACACATCACCCTGACCCCGGGGCCGTCCCTTCCAGTGCCCCCCGCACCTCCCGCACGGAACCGATGGACTCCTTCCCGGGGCAGAGCCACCATCGCCACCAGTTTTAGGTAATTTAACATCACAGCAATCATTTTCCCTCAATTCAGACCATGTTTTCCCTGGTGGTATGGGAAAATTTGAGATAGAATAATTATAAACCAATATAATTAGCCTTTAAGGGAGGATGGCCTTCTTTGGGGTTTAGTTTGTCTGACAGATAATGGCCACTGAAAAGAAAACAGAGGGACTAAAATGACTTTGAACAAGGAGCAATGTGGAGCAAACGGTGCTATGGAAGGACTCGGAGGAAGCGATGCAGAGGACTCCACCCTCGGACCCTCTAAATGAATGAATACACACAGTCTGCGGTGCCAGCCGAGCCACTGCTCAAGCAAAATGCTATTTTTTAAAAGCACTGAAGCATTTTTTAACTCGTCCCCAGGGATTTACACTTTAAAAAAAACCAAAACAAAACAAAACAAAGCAACCCCATAAATTGGCAGGGGCTTCCTTCAAACGCTAAAGCAAATCACGACTGTCTGCAAAATGCATGGCCAGGGAGGAGAGCCCCGGCCCCGGCTCGGCAGCCGGGACGGACCCCATCTTCTGCCTCTTGCAGCAGCAAAGGCGACATCATTTAGAAGGTTTTAATATTATTTGTATGGTTTTGAGGTGAAAGTAGTTAAAGTAATTGGAGAAAATAAAAGTGATAATTTGATTTTTTGAGCACGTTCATGAAGAGGGAGCGATTTATATGGCTGTGCAACTGTTGACCACTTTGTTTAGGCACTTATATCTATATTTCCTCTTATTGTGGCTCTCTCAAGTGTTTGATAGACTAAGATGGAGGCATTAATTGAATTCAAGTGTAGAGACCTGAAGTATTTTTATTATTATTTTTAGTTCTTTCACCTTTTATTTCCATTAGCAAAGAAACGTAATCGCTGTGGGGATTTATGGCTAAAGGACGCAAACAGAGCTGGTTATAGTTATTAAAATAAAACTACTTTACCTGAAAAAAACACCACCACCACCCACCCCCCCAAACATTTAAGCTGAAAAAAACATAATAGAACAAAACCCTCAATATTTTCCCAGGTTTCAGAGCCACAATAGGCTTCTAAGTTTTTACACAGTGTGCATCCTGCACTGTTGTACCAGACAAAACCCATTTTGCTTGGAGCCGTGCTCCTGTTCAGCCACCGACACTCCACAGCAAGGATCTCTTCACCCGGCTCACAGGGCAAGTTCTCTATCCCCGGGCGCCCTCCTTTTTCCCCTCAGGAGAGAAAAGAGTAGGCAGTTCTCTTAAATATGTCTGTATACATATATATACACATATTCTATACATTTCAACAAAGTATTCCTCATTCGATTATTTTTCCCTAGCCTCACAGAATCAAAGAATGGTTTGGGTTGGAAGGGACCTTAAAGCCCATCCAGTGCCACCCCCTGCCCTGGGCAGGGACACCTCCCCCCAGCCCAGGTTGCTCCAAGCCCCGTCCAACCTGGCCTTGAACACCTCCAGGGATGGGGCAGCCACAGCTTCTCAGGGCAACCTGCCCCAGGGGATCACCACCCGCACAGGCAACAGTTTCTTCCTCACATCTCATCTCAATCTCCCCTCTGTCAGTGTCAAACCGTTCCCCCTCATCCCATGGCTCCCCTCCCTGATGCAGATTCCCCCCCAGCTCTCCTGGAGCCCCTTTAGGCACTGGAAGGGGCTCTGAGGTCTCCCCATTTTGGCCTTCTCTTCTCCAGGCTGAACCCCCCCAACTCTCCCAGCCTGTCCTCCCAGCAGAGGGGCTCCAGCCCTCCCAGCATCTCCGGGGCCTCCTCTGGACCCACTTCTTCCTCCACAACTTCAGCCAGGAGCCTGGATCCAAACAGGAGGGCGACGGAGGAGCCCTGAACATTAAACAAGACTGTGTGCTCTCTGCAAAGCAAATATCCTGCCCGCTCACCCCCATCCCCGGGCAGCACCAACCCTTGGAGCATCAGCACACGGGTGGCAGCCGGTTCCGCACCAGATCCGGGGCGTGCAGCAGGGATGGGGTCTCCGGCTGCCAGCAAGCTCCCCACCCTCGCTTCAGGGACCACTTCCAAACTCAGCTGCCTACACGTTTTCATGAAGTTGTTGGTGGAAGAAAAGCAAAAAAACAAAAAGAAAACAAAACCAAAAACAAACCCTCAACCCAACCCCCCCTTCTATATTAAGAAAATGAAGCAAATAGTTTAAAGAATTTATCTAAAACTGTGTTTTCTGGACTATTTTAATGGGTATGTGCCAAGTTTCTTACCAGGAGTCGAAATTTTACTACCGTAAGTAAAATCCAGCAATAGAAACTGTGAAAAATTGCTGCATTTCATGCCGCACACATTGCATCAATAGACTCTGAAATTTCAATATGATCCATTATAAAGGATTTCTTATTAAAATGCACAAACATATGTCATGTGTATATATAAATGAGATCCTCTCGCATAATTTTAAGAATTAGGATATCATAAGATTACTACGAAAAAATATGAAAGGCGTACGTTTTTTGGTCTAATACTGAACGGCATCCTATTGCTATCGATTTCAGCTAAAGTATTCAGAGGAACAGACAGGTGCCTCCAGAGGGCAATTCCAAGAATCTAAACTCGAAAGCCCCAGTTTGGCTGTTTAAAGAATCGGTAGCTGTCGCGTGTAAGGGAAAAGCTTCTGCGTCGGTGTGAATATATATTCCTGAGCTGTAAAATGATACGTTCTGCTGCTATCTTTCTATTATTTAGCACTAATAATTTCTCTCAGTCTTTCTTTCTCTGCAAGACTAGAATTTAATGTAGGGGCCGTTTGGAATTTTTGTTCTTTGAGAATTTTTTAGAGCTCCTGGGATGAGCTTTGAACCCTTTCCAGTGCCAAACAAGTGGACAATATCAGACTACTTCAAGCGTAATGCTTTTACAGAGAAAAGGTGGGATGGCAGCTTCATTACTAGGTATTTTCAGACATAGCTCCTGAAAAGGGATTTCTTTAAAGAGACTTTTTCAGAAAGAGAAAATAAAAAGTGTTTGGAGTGGGAGGGGCGGGTTAGAGGTGGAGGGAAAAGAATAGCAAGAAAAGAGGCCAGATGATGACTGGCCACATCCCAACAATAAAGATCTATGGGGTTTATAGTAGAGACCTAAGGAACTGCCACGCAGCAAGAGTCTTCTGAAAAATTGCCACAAAACACTTCACAACCCGTGCTGCGCTTAGTGGGAAATGTAAGGAAGAACTGGCAGATGTTTTTATGCATCACCTAGCAACGATGACATTGAAATGAGAGTTAACCCAGGACAGGTAACAGTAGAACGAAGGGGCATGTGCTCAGCTAACGGAGGCTATTGCCATCCAGGATGAGTTTCGCTCATTGGAAGGAGTAAAATTTTACTGGACTGAAAAGAACATCCCCCCACCAGTGGTGGCTCCAGTGGGCTGGCTGAGGAGAGGAACACCGCACACAACAGCCGTGAGTAGAGAGCTTTTAGGGCTAAAAAATATTGAGGAATTTGAGGTGAAAGAAATAAAGCCCTTGTCTCTACCCCCTGTCCCTTTCCACCGCCTCTTGCCTGCCCTGTGGGGATGCTGCTGACTTCAGACCCAAAGCTCCAAACCCATTTTCAGAGCCATAAAGTTCTCTGGACGTGGTGAGAGTTTTCTGAGGGATATTTCCAACCCTTCTCGCCATCCCCAGTACACAGCAGCAATCCGAAATATGAAAAGTTTTCCAATTATTTTGCTCCAAGCTCAGCCTGGTGTCAGCAGGAGGCAGGTTCAGCCCCAGACTGAGCAGATACCTGTTCTGCTCAACGTAGCTGATGCTTCATTAGCTGCTCTGAGCTACCACAGTGTTGCGGTGAGCTCTGGGGGCAATCAATGGGGGGTTAAAAAACATAAGTAAAAGACTGCCATGTAAACTGAGAGAAAATAATAAAGAAGGGGAGACCTGTACCTGGCATTCCCCTCTGTGTGCAGGGAAGGAGTGTGCGGGATATTTTCACATCTCACATGATAATATTGTGGATTGAGTTATATCAGAAATTACAAAGGCACACACGGTCTCCCTCACCTCCTTCCTTCCATCCAAACTTCCTGTGCCATGCAGAGCCTCTCTGTGGGGCAAGAAGCTCCCAGCTCCCGGCCCAGACGGGTACCCTGAGACTGTAAAGCTAAAAACTGAGATGCCCAGAGAGCTGTTCCAGGAGGAAGGGCAGAAACACACTGTGCATTAAACCGACTTGCTCAGAAACCTGCCTGAAGATGACACACATGTACCATTTGCTTCATCTTAATAGCAAAACCCAGTCAAAACACATCACTTGTGAAAACATCTCCCAGGGGTGAGGGAGGTGGAGGCTACACCTGTCCTGCAGCTCATCCCAGCCCCAGGCACCATCGCTGTCCATCCTCCTCCTCGAGCCTGGTACCCAGCCACCAGGGATGGAAGGGTTGGGGTCCCTTCAGCACACAGCTTCTCCTCTTCTGCTCAGCTCTTTAGGGACATGCAATGCGTATTTTTGTCAAATTCTTATTTATTCACTTTAATATTATTTTTTTTTTCAGATTGCTGCTTGGCTCAGACTTTTAAATAAAAATGCAAATACTTCAAAACCAGCAATAAAAGTGTCCTGTTGTGGCACAGAAGTATTATTGGTGTCATAAATAAAGCACCAGTATTTGACTGCTGTACAAAAAAAAAAAAAAAAAAAAAACCAAAAAAAAAAACCCAACCATAATTTGCTCCCAAAACCAAAGCAAAGCAGTTTACTAGGGTTTATGTGGTGCAGAAGCAGCTCTTACTAAAATAACTCTAGAACAGCCCCAACTCTGCTGTGACACAAGCACCGCCACTACCGTGCTGCTCTTTAAAATTTACCTAAATACAGCTGCTGCAACCTATTCCACCAAAACCAAGCTTTTCCAGCTTGGGCTTTTCAAAGAGGTGCCAGTTTTGAGGCAAACTCCGTGCTACAGTCACTCAGGCAATTAAAAGCGATTCTCAAGCAATTGCTTACACGATATTAAAATATCTGGAGATGAATTTTCAGTTGTCAAATTGGTCCAGTAAGATTTCAGTCCTGTTATAAAGAAAAGCCTCTGAAACGAGCGTCTCACAGGCAGAGCGACCACCAGCATCTGATGGACAGACGTGGCCACCGCGGGTCCCTGCTCAGGGCAGGGTGGAACCTCCTGCTTGAAGTGTGTGCGAGTCACAGGAGGAGCCCAGCTGCCCTTTCAGCACGGGCAATCGTATTGCTGCAGAATTGTCTTATCTCCAAACAGGAATATATGCACAAAATTCAAGCAACCTAAAAAAATAACAATTTCCTAGTACCAAAAAAAAAAAAAAAAAACCAATTTATGAAAGGATTGGCAGAACCTTAACCCTCCTTCCCCTACAGCAGTAAGCAACGGGTATCTGCACCTTGGTGGCCACGCCAGCCCCTTCGGCCCTCTCATTCATACAGTCCGCATCCAGCCCTCCCAACTTGTAGATGCTCTATCGCAAACTGCAGGAGCAGCACCAGGGGTTAAAGTTGCCAGAGACCAGTGCAAAGCAACCCCACGTAAGGTGTGGTGACTATAGGTGCCGTTGCAACACTCCAGAGCAACATCAGCCTTGGTCTTGACCTCCTCCAACTCCACGGGCTCGGCCGTGCCTCAAGGACACGGACGTGTTTCTCGCACGCGTTAATCTTTCCAATGTCCAAGCCCCTTTTGAGTGGCAAGCAGCCGTGTAGCTTTTACACGGCATATCTTCTTTTTTTTTTTTTTTTTTTAATTTGCTAGCAGTATTAATTGCTGCTCCTCCAGTCCAGTCCATATTGCCAGCTTGATTATTCTGGCTTACTTCAATTCACTGAAATGAATTATGCCACAGCACTTAAAAAGTCGCGAACACTCATCCTTTTTAGTGGTGTTAGGCTCCCGCATCACAAATGTAAACTGACACAAGGACTTTGCTTGCTGTGAAATGAGAAGACAAGGCCACCGCGATGGGAAGAGATGGCCAAAGCCTTTATCGCAGCTGACAAATCTCAACGCGATCTAAAATGGAGTTTCACCCGCAGCTTACATATAGATCCGCATTTAGCTTGACAGCCACGTCTTTGGGAGACTCGGGGTTAAATAAAAAAGCACAGCCGTTTACATGAACCTTAAACAAACTTACAGCAGCATTTTTCTTTTAGCCGACTGACATTTTTCTTTATGTTTCGTCAGTCATATCTGAGCGATCAGACAGCCACTACACGTGGTACACCCACCAGGATTATTATCTAGACCAAAGGCCCAGAGCTCATTGTAGCAGGCATGTAATTCTTTACAATGTATGCCACGTTAACTGTGTTGGGTTATCTATTCAACAGCTGACTGAGCTGGGCTCTCAAGCTCTTCTCAACAACCATGTAAGAAGCGATGACAATTGTACTACTTCATAACGGCTGCATGCAACTCTGACACACACTTCACAGCAACCAGTCATCTATATAAACCAATTTCAAGAGCAAAATTGCATGGTGCCTCCACTCTGTTATAAACACAATGATATCCAATCAAAGCTGATAAATGCACTGCATTTCTCCAGAGCTTTAAAGAACAACTTCCCCGCGCCTGTGAGCTCTCCGCGGCAGATTCGGCCTCTTTACGCCCCGGCCGGTCGCTGGGAGATGCACAAAGAGCCGGGCAGGGCGGACCTGCCACAAAAGGCCGTTCCCCCTCTTCAAAGACACGGTATCTGATGAGCCGCAAGAGAAAACAAGGTTATACGTAATTAGGGTTTTAAATACTTACCGACTCCTTAGCAATTTTCAAATTAATTACTGTATCTTTTCATAGGATTACATGCAATGTAATCCTTATTATGGAATAAAATATCTATAGCAACCACAAAGTCCTTGAAAAAATACTTCAGCACCAAACACTCCAACAAAAGGGTAGATTAAAGACTGTCAAACAAATTACAAACATTTTTACCGGCTATTATAGCTCCATAAAATGGTGCTGTGGAAGCAGCCCACCTCCTCGGCGCAGCGGCGGCTGCAGGCGCGCTGGCGATGTGTGAGGCTCCCAGTTTGAAAATACTGCCACTTTCCATCAGTCTGAGGTGGCAGATGTTCTTTCTCAACTGTAGGCAACGAGATAGCCTCTTAGCTTTTGCCTCATGCACTGTGTACGTAACATACACCACAATATCATATTGCAAAGAAAAGATGCAATATAGCTACAGGGATCTTTATTTAACGAACCCTGTAACTGAATACCAAAAAAAATAGACATCCTGAGAAAACACAAAAGTCTTTTTTTTTTTTTTTAATTTAGATAAAGGATAGGCTCAATCCCTCTTTGTTTGCATTGTTCAGTCAGACTACATGAGAGTTAAAAAAGTGATCTAGAACAATCCATAGGTAATACTGTCTTGCTGCATACTGTACAATAATTTAATTGTGTTAACATTTAGACATTGCTATCACACTGCCATTTTTTTCAGTCTTGACCCCTGGAAACACACACCAACTAGATTTATCCAAAATACCTCATACTGACTCACCAGGACGTTTGAGGTGACTCAGGGCCGAGGTTATCCCTCGGTGCTGGGATGCTCTGAGACAACACCCCGTGTAGCACACTGCTACCCACAGTGGCTGGGGAGAGGTGGCAGGGTGGGGAAATGGGCCCAGAGGACCTCTCGAGGTTAAGCTATGGGCAGGCAAAGTCCTGCGTGGGGTGCAGGGGCGATGGGCAGAGAGGAGCGGGGCAGGAGGGGGCACGTGAGGAAGACATGGATGGGCTGGAGTAAACCCAGGGGAGTCCATAGGGTGGAGGTCATGGAGATCATCCCAGGGGATACCCAAAATTCAACAGGACCAAGCCCTGGGCTTCTCAAGTTGGTTCAGCTTTGAGCAGGGGGGTTGGCCAGAGCCCCCCCAGCTCCCTACCAACCCCAGCACCCCGTGAGACCCCACCACCCTGACGCCTAGTCCCTCACATCCTGCTCTCCCCAGGGTGTCCAAAGAGCAAAGCTGGATATAGGAAACAAGACATATATTTTGGCCTTATTTTAAGTCCCTGAGGGGGAAGAACAATGACACACTGGACCATGGGCACAGGCTGAAGGTCCAGTTGGCTGTCCAGAAGCACACTCTGGTCTTCTTGCTTCCTCCGCTCTTCACCCGCCAGTAGCCTTCACAAGCATTTGTTAGCTTTGCTTTGCTGTCTACATAAAGCATTACACAGCTTTAAAAACAAAGTTTTGTACAGAGGCTTACTGTCCTCCATCAATAGTTCACAACCATAACTTATCCTTCCACATCAAAATTTATTTCGAAAGAAAAAATTAATAACGATTCGTGTGGAAAGGCTTCTGAATCCCAAGCCCTCTGCGCAGCTATGACTAAGCACAGCGGACAGAAACAGGCACTGGCTCAGAATTAACTTTGCTTCATAGATTGGTCTGCAATCCTCATTTTACTCTAATTTAACCTTTCCTAGTTAATTTATATCGGTTCAGCTTGCCAGCCTGTACCTGCCAAAGTGATCATCTTCCATCAAGTGTCTGGGCGTGGAAAGGGTTGCTCTCTGTCGTCTCCGTAACCAGTATACCTAATTAAAGTCCTTAAAAACCTTTAATATGACAAGATGAGACAGGAATAGGGAAGAAAAATAAGAGAGAATCTTTCAATTACTTTAATGGCGCTGGCTTTCAAATTCGTATCAAAACACAGCGTGGGCTGAAACTTTCTGCAGTTTTCCCTTCCCCGCGCGGCTCGGCGCCCCGTCCCATCGCAGCCCTCTCCCCGCAGCGCGCTTGGTTAATGAGCACAGCTCTCGTGATGGGAAGGGAAAGGGAAAGTAAATATATAAAGTGCTTGTAATAAATGATTAAATTGTCCTCCAGGCACATTTTGCATATGAATATAAAAGTTGTGATTAATAGGTTATCTAACACATTAACAAAGGCTTTAGCAAACACCGTCCAGCGTCACAGTATTTGCCAGCCCTTTCTGTTTTAAATAGAGCTGTAGCAAACTGTTTGCTGGAGTCCCAAATTCTGGCCAACAAGGCCATCAAAGCCGGGGAGATTGCTGCTTTTTCACCCAGTAGGCTTTTTCTTCATTGTGAGCCTAAATGCCCCCACTAGGCTCACGATTAAGAGCAATTTAACAAAAAAAAAAAAAAAAAAAAAAGCAGAAAACAATGTCCCGTGCCAATGAGAAATTGAAATTGCTCCGTGCAGGGGAAACAATGCTGCTGAAACAAAGGGGACATCTGGAGCGCGGCACCGCGCTCGGCTCGCAGCGGGCACCGCCTTCCCTCCGCCGCTTCAACGCCGCTCCTTTCTGCCGCCGAAGGAAGGGAAGCGTGCTCAAAAGGAGAGCCCTTTTCCTTTCAGTTCCCAAATTCATGAATGAATTTCATCCCCACCAAACGGAGCAAAGCCCCAGCCTCCCAGCTGCCACCAGGCGAGACAGGCACCCAGTGCGGGGCACGGTCCCCTCCCCATCACTGCTGGAATGGTGGTCCCACCACCAGCCACCCCCAGTACGGGACTTGGGGGGATCATTTCTGCTACCACCAGCCAGGGTGAAGCCCCCGGCTCGGTGCATTCGCTGTCTCATTCGCACTTTGAGCAGCAGACAATGCAAAGGAAAGGTTAGCAAAGCCTTTCCCCTACCATCCGCTGAAGCGCTACCAAGGAAATGAAGAGAAAATTTGCTTTTCGACACAAAAAAATCCTACTGCAACCACAAATAATTTATATACATCCCATTTTTTTCTTGACCGCAGATTTTTAATCCTCTCTTAAGCACTTTTAAAGTGCCCAATTTTTGTCTCATTTGAATTTAAATCAGCTTGTATGGAGAACTTGGAGAACTTTTTTTTCAAGCAAGCTTGTTTGGCAGGCACATTTTCCCAAGATCACCCAGCTTTAATTTTAAATTTCAAAAGCCTTGCGTTTAATCCCTTGAGCTGGCCTGGTACCTTGCACCATCTGTTCTGGGGTTTTGTTATAACAGAGAGCACCTGCAGAGTTTTGCAACATTTCAAGCTGTCTGTGGACAAAAATCAAAATAATTATAATTTTCATAAACTAAAGACTGCGATTCAGAGGCTGCAGCCCCACCTCACACCAATTTTTCACAAGTCTCTGCAATGGGAGCGTTTCTCATGCACGAGGGTGTTTTGTTCTTTCTGCCGCTGGACTGTCGGTGGGCAGCCAGAAGGACCATGGCCACCAGGCATCATCCCACCCCACCACCCCACTCCCTGTCGCCAGCCGGCTCTGTCCCTGGGATGCTCTGCCAGCCCTTGTGCCAGGAGAAGCTCCACTTGATGTTACCACAGGTGGGAGAGTCACAGAAGAAGAAGAAAATGGCCTTTTCCAGCAGATGAACTGCTCAGAGAGGCAGCATCAAGGGAGTATGGCCACACCTGCCCATATCCACCCGTACCACGTGGGACACCTTTCACATTTAAAAGACATCCCCACTGCCTACTTGGGTGGGTATAAAAGATTTTCTGCCACTTTGGGCAAACAAAAAATCTATTAGAAAGATGGTGTTTGTTTAGACTTCATTACCCAGAGCTCTTTATTACTGATAAATCCCTCCTTAGGGCATGACGGCTAATTTTGTATAGAGTATGTACATCTCACCATAAGCACGGTGAACTTCCATCCCAAACTGTACGCAACCAAATGAACGGTGGATCTGCAGCATTACCACAGTCCTTAGACAGATGCTGAACAGTATCTTATAAAAGTGAGAGGTGAGCCCCAATTAATGTTGGACATGCCCTCCAAGACCTCTGGTGCATGTCCACGTTTGAGGCGAGGTGTGAGCTCTTCACCTCTGCTTCTGAAGGGGAAAATCTCAGCCAAAACTGAGAGTCATCTGCTCTTCACTGCTGAACAGTGGATGAAAAAAAAGAGTGGAAAATGGTTTTAATAATGTTGCAAACATTGTTGTCACAAGGCTGACTCAGAAAAAGTGGGTGCTTGCGTGAGGTGCTGAGTGATGGTGAATCAAAGGGGCTCCAGCAGAGATGGCTTTAAAAAAACCCAAATGTCTGCCATATATTTTAACTGATTGCTTAGTGTTTCTTCTGATTTCCCGTCCTTACATTCCCCATGCAGCCCTGGGCACTGCCCTGCCTGCTGGCTTGGGTAGACATCTCCACCTTCCTATCGCCCACAAAAGTTAAATTAAAATAAAATAAATGAAATAAAATATAAAATAAAATATAAAATAAAAAATTCTCAATGCTTCCGAAAATTCAGCGTAATTTTGCACAGAGCTGGTGAAGCAGGAGTGATTCATCCCGCACAGTGTACTGTTCCCCAGCAAGGGATCTGCTCAGTCTCCATGGAGGAGTTCCGTACCCCGCTGCAGGAACCGCTTATTAGCCAATTCCCATTTCACAAATAATGTATTAGAAATGACAAGTGCCGATAGCTGTGCCTGCACCAGAAGCAGTTCGATAAGGCAGACTGCGTGGGGATGTGAACGAAACCAAATAAAATCAAACAGATAGTTGGAGAGGTTGACATTTTCCCGGGAACTTGGGCTTCAAACTGGAGAAAGCCAGGAACAGAAGACGCTCGGTTTCGCCCCGTACCAGCCAAGAGCTGAGGTTGCCCTGTGGCTATGGGATCTTCATAACCATGCTGCTGCCCGGGTAACACTGAGCAGGAGATGAGAGGGGACCACTGTAGAGCCAATCATGCAAAACCCAACCCCAGGCTGCTCATATAAAAAAAAACCCTGGGAGATCGGAACACCAGAAGATGTTGGAGATGAGTGAGGCATGGGAAAGGTGCATGAGGGCTCCCTGGGTAAGGCTGTGGTGGGACCAAACACTGTGCTGGCATCCAACAGCACCGGTGGTCGGAAACCAGAGATTAAGCAGACTAATGATCAGATCAGCAACGCATTCGACAGGGGAGAAGGACACAGAAAGACTTCTGCAAAATTACAACAAACACCATGCTGTGTTGGGACAGTGCTTCACCAAGAGCCAGGAGAGACCGCATCCTAACTTGTGCCCTGTCCTCTTCCACTTGCCTTTCCCACCAGCTGACAAGGAGACTTGTGCTGTTCTTGGGTACTCTCAGAATTATATTGAATTTTCCAGGAACTAAGATAGTTTCCTAAAAGTGACCTTGTAAATAGCTCTCAATGAATTCACCTACACAAAAACGTATTAGTAATGTTTAGCTTCTAAATCCTGGTGAAAAGGTAAATTAAACAAAGTCGAAACCTTTTGTTGGTGAACGCAGCAATATTTTAAAGCTGCTAGCAATTTTGTAGTTACCTGCTACAGAGTCAACACTTCACATTTCATTTTTATGACTGCAGAAAATAAAGCACTATTTTCCTTATTACGCTTTTATTCCTTAATTCCTACCTTCATCTCTGAATAGAAGGAAGAAATTCCAAAACTCTGAAGATTAAAATCTGTGAATGAATGTTATTTTTCAAGTTAACTCCCTAAGCTTATGATGCACTGTACTGGAGTTTTAATATTTTTTAAAATCAATCACCAAATATTGAAAAATAAAAAAAAATTATTTAAAAGAACAAAGAATCTCATTTTTATATTTTCATGAAAGAGACTAAATGTTGTATTATCTCTCTTGCAATTTTGTCATTTTTTTTATAGTCACATTGGGGAACATTAGGAAATACAACCAAATAGGATTATGATATCAAATGTTGGGGATGATTTATGCATTTTATCTATTTTGCAATGAGCTAGTAACGATGAGGGGCTAATGGAAACTGTAGACCCCAAATTTATAACTGTTTCTTCAAAAGGAAATTCTTTTGCTACGTGGATCTTATTTGTGTGGGAAAACCCAATTACTCTGGGGTTCTTGTACCTTACCATTTTCTTTTATGATGCTTTTTGCTATAAGTGCTTATTATGATTCGATAACCCAGTTACAAATAAACTGTGACCCTCCACTCTTATCTCCAAATTCACAGCTTTCCAATTTGTCACAGTTAGTTGAGAACTTGACTACTTATTAATTACTGCCATGGGGTCCTGGAGGGACCTGCAGAGCTACAGCATCATCTCCACCCCCGTGAGGTATCATCTGTGAGAATCTACAAAATCTAAATCTTTGTAGAGGCAGCTGGCTTCTTATTGGGGGAAAACAAAACACAAAAAAACAACCAAACAAACAAAACCAGAAAAAAACAATCACCAAAAAAAAACCCAAACCAAATCCTGAACAGAAAAAAACTATCACAAAAAAACGCAAAAAACGAATCCCGAACAAAAAAACCCACAAAAGTTAAGAAAAAAACAAAATATTTTGGAGATGTATGTTGAATCTATTTGAACAGCAAATCAAAGATCAAAAGGTCTCATATGCATCACCAGAAATTTAATTCCCAACTTCTTCGTAACCCCAGCAGTTTAGGGTTTATCCCTTTCCATGCTCTGCCTGCCTTAGCGCTAGGAAGCGGGAGCTTAGCCCCTGCCATAGCATCCTTTGGAAGCGCACCACTTCCAAAGCTGGAAAACCTTCCACGTGCCTGGAGAACAACATCGCCGTGCTCAGCCCTAACGAGCTGCCCAGAGTTTCCCGGGTGCAGAGCCTAAATTCAGGGTAAAACAGAGAACACCACCACTGGGTTGATGCACAACCCGGATGTTTCCATCTGGCTGCCCCTGACTGTGCCAAAAAGAGAGTGAAAAAGGGCATCTCAGTCATGTATTTATTGATAAGGTGGTGAAAAAGGGTATCTCAATCACATATTTAGTGATAAATTTATGCTGACTTTCCAAAAGTGTAGATTCTTCTTTAATATATAAAACTTTGCTAAGTTGTAACTACAGAGTCTTAAAAAATCCCACTGCTGTTTGAAAGCATCCCGCCTCACTCACAGCACACACAGAAAGCACGAAACATATTGATTCTGGAAACAGTCATCAAGAATAAGAGGTTTTTCTTCTATACCAGTGCTCCTGAGGCTCACACCTCATCCGGCCTGGAGAGGTACCAACCCAACGGGCAAGTGTAAGGTGAGGAAACTTAAACAGAGATGCAGCTCCACAGACTTTAGCTATTCCTCTACTCACTGTCTCCATAGCTTTCCCGTTCCTATCAGGCACAGGAGCAATCCTGGGAGCTGCCCAGCACGGTCCGGTGAGGAGCAATGGCAGCAGCACTCAGATTTTGGGTACAACGTTGGCCCTGCTGAAGTGATGGAGTCCATCCTCTTCCAAAGGCACTTTCATCCTTTGCATTCACGGGAAAGGCGACGCTCCTGCATCGACAAGAAAAGCTTCTCGTGACCTTTTTCTCCTGCTCAGGAATGTGCTGCAAATGCCCCAATCCAGTTCTAAGCCTTCCTGGGGTGTCCTGTAGGACAGGCATGGGGCTCTGGGACAGGGTCTACGTCATAACGGGGAGGGGGAACACAAAGAAATTTGGACTGCATTAGACATTTACTCACAGCTGTTTAGCAAAAAAAAACCCCAAAACGCCAAACAACCTAGTTCAAGCAATGTAAAAATTGCTTAAAGCTTTCTAATTACAAAGCCTTGGCAAAGAAACCGATATGATTATTCCTAACATCCATTATTAGCAGCGTTTCTAGTTAAGTGAGAGACGATAAATACTTGACTACTGTCCAATATGACGTTCTGAGCCCCAATTTCAAAGTTAAACAAATAAAATCTGATTTTTAAAGTACACTATTAAATATTTTATCCATGAGCCACTGCTAAAATAATTCAACTATCCAATTTGAGCACCCTTTATTTGGACTATATCCAGTGCACTCAAGGAATAATACTCAGCGTCAATTAATGACCAATTCTCATCTTGAACTTACAATATGCATTTGAGATGCCTAAACCACATTCACACTGCACTCTGAATGAGAGATGAACGCAAATCCAAGCTAGATGAAGGCAGCTGCTTTATTTCAGTGATTTCTTCATATTTTAATTAATGTCATCAACAAGAATATATTGGTTTCGTAAGCTGTTTTTTAGTGAATCATCATATCCAAAGCTTGTGGCTTTTTCAAAATCTTTGCTACTGTGTGCAGGAAGGCTTTGCCTTGAAAGAAAAAAAAAAAAAAAAGAGAAAAGAAAAGAAAACAGAAAGAAAAATGAATGTTTCAATCAGTTCTAATGCTACCAAAATCCATAGTACTTAATTTATCGAATCTCCTGTTAGTGAATGAACAAAGGTAAAAATAACAGGCTAGTTATAAACTAGTACTATGATGATGACATTGTGAATTATTTAAAAAGGGCATATTCAGTGTGACCATAGAGCCATCAATCATAATAGACATTGATGAGAAAAAGAGGTTTCAGTCACTTCCTATCTGCCAGGAGAACAATTCTATCTCGCAGGTAGCTGTGAAGTGCCGCTGACCCGATGTCACTCGCATTGTTGCTCTACCCTTTGAACGGGGAGAGCAGATTCTCTCAATATTAGAATCGAATGAGTAAATAAATTCTCAGTTCACCGCCGCACTCCTTCAGAGTGCACACTTCAATTTGTCTAACAATGGGGAGGACAGAAAAGCAGAAATCTCTTAAAGCAGGGATGAATTTTTTATGGATGCTCAAATCCAGCTGCAAAGAATGGGGTTTTAAATGGTAGCAGCGCTGCTTTTAGCAGGAGCCCCTAGAGACAAAGTCTTGGGGCAGTGTTTTGTGTTGCATTCAGCCCTTCCCGAGCGCGCGCCCTTCGCTCTCCCTTCCTCCCGAAGCCGCTGCCACCAAACGGCTCCACAGCGGTGCCCACCTCGAGCTCTCCGATAGGGAATGAAAACACCCCCCTCTCCTCCCCATCACTTCCAAACACTTAAGTTTCATAAAGAGCCGGCGAGGAACCTGTCTTAATCAACCTGAATACTCCGATGGCTTTAAAAGGAAGCAAATATTGCAGCTGAAAAGATGACTGTTGAGTAAGAAGGGAGAGAAAAAAGCACTCCAACTTTTAATTTGTGCTGGATTAATCTAGGAGAGACTCTTTCACCTGGTGCCCCACATAATTATATCCTAAACTTTCGCTTAGATCACATGTTTCATCATTGTTGGTTACTCTAATTAGCCCACAGATTCCTGCAGCTGCAAAGACGACACAGAAGAAGGAATAAATTGCTCATAGCTCCAGTTTCACACAACAAACGCTTTCCCCTGGCATCACGGGGACGCTTCCCCCAGCCCGCGAGCCCCTAGCCAAGCTTTGCCAAATTCCGTTAGCCTCCATCACTGAGCACCGGCACCGATAGCGCAGGGGCAGTGCAGGGATGCGGGAATGCAGGGATGCAGGGCTGTGGGGATGCACGATTGTGGGGATGCAAGGATGGAGGATTACAGGGATGTGGGGATGCAGTATTGCAGGGATGCGGGAATGCAGGGATGCGGTATTACAGAGATGCAGGGATGCGGTATTGTGGGGATGCGGTATTGCAGGGATGCGGTATTGCAGGGATGCGGGAATGCAGGGATGCAGGGCTGTGGGGATGCACGATTGTGGGGATGCAAGGATGGAGGATTACAGGGATGTGGGGATGCAGTATTGCAGGGATGCGGGAATGCAGGGATGCGGTATTACAGAGATGCAGGGATGCGGTATTGTGGGGATGCGGTATTGCAGGGATGCGGTATTGCAGGGATGCGGGAATGCAGGCATGTGGTATTACAGAGATGCAGGGATGCAGGGATGCGGTATTACAGAGATGCAGGGATGCAGGGATGCGGTATTGCAGAGATGCGGGGATGCAGGGATGCGGTATTGCAGGGATGCAGGGATGGGGGATTACGGGGACACAGGGATGCCGCCCTGCCTACCCCAGCCCCGCTCAGCCCCGAGCCCGTGCTGCCTTCAGCATGGTCCCCAGCCCTTCGCCCATTCCTCATCTTCCCCCCCCCTTCCCCGCGCCAGCAGCACATCCTGGGTTTCCATACATCTCTGTGTAACCTCGTACTGCTCCAAAACTGTACATTGCCACTTAATTGTTACTAACAGGTAAATCAAAGGTAAAGGAGAACTAATTAATTTTCCAGCTCGGTTTTATTTTACCGTTACTGTTTTGAGAAAATATAACTAAACCCCATTAGTGTTAAGGTAAGACCATGAAACAACATAATATAATGCAAGAAAGACATTTAATAGCATAGAGGAATGTTAAATTACTAATTAACTCCAAGTTACTGTATAAAAAAGCATAGTAATTTACAGGATTATTGCAATATGCAGCTTAGATTGCCACAAGGGTCAGCTAGGGAGCATTTCCTTCTATTTCTTTCAGTGTGGCGGTTATTGTAAAATTCTTCTCACATTAAAATGTACTGTCCTTACCCACAGTTCATTGCTGCTAATTAGCAGCAGTCGAGATTTCCCTAGCAGTCATTTTTTCTATGTTAAGCTGCCAAATGTTACCAACTGCTCAAGATGCTCCATGCGCCGAGTGTCCGGTTGCCCACCCCGCTCCCCGGCCCCGCTGCGCTCCGCGCCTCCGGGTCGGGGTTCAGCACCCACCCAAGAAAACACTAATCAAATTATTTGTCCTGCTTTTTGTTATATCAAGGCAGGTTAGCAGAAACCTTCTGGCGCCTTTGGCTGAGCTACAGAACTTAGAAACGTCTATGGGGTTTTTTTTCCTCCTATTTTTTGCTAAACGTACAATATACTGCTCAAATGCTTGAAACTGGAAGGTCTCCAATAGGGATTTTTTTTTTTTGTTCAAAAGCAAGTATTTCCGCATTCTATTTAAACTTTTATTTAAACAAGAAAGCAAGAAAAGGCATCTTTTAGTTTTTACCTAAATATATAAGAAGAATTCCATAACTTTGATTAATAATTGATTAAATAAACCATCCACACATCAAAGGCAGGAAGAAGAGCTGTTCCACAGAAAGGCTAGACTATCAAATAGCACTTTGTTGTCTTAAACACTGCTCAGATCTGCTGCATTACATAGCTCGTTGCACATTAATGTTTGAGGTTATAAATGGCAGTGTTTTCCAAAGCATTTATTATTATTATTATTGTTATTTTTATTAGTCTAAAGAGCAAAAGAATTTAGTTATCTTTTTTTTTTTTCCCTAATTAAACACTAGCAGTTTGAAAACATAGAAATTTGGACTATAATCGTACAGCCTCATCTTTTCCTCTCTCTTTTGTTGGCTTTATGACTAATTTATGTTTAACCTTCTTGAGAATCCATGGTCGCAATACACTTTCTTAAAAAAATTCAAAGCAACTTTCGCTGGTGTCCAATAGCAGGGCAAAAGGTCTTGGGAGCTGTGAAACGGTTCGGAATTGAAAGAGGTGACATGATCTTCTTCACCTCCTCTTCACAGGAGTAAGAGCAATCAGGAAACAACTACTAATTGCTTCATCAAAATTAAGCGTCTCCATCTTCATACCAATTATTTCACCATTGCCGTTTAGAGTTTCATGTGCCTACTATCCACATGAAAAAAAAAAATAAAAAAAAGAAAATCAGACCTCTGAATTGCAATGCATTTCCCAGCATCGCTTAATGAAAGCAGGATTTGGTTTTCAGGTTTCCTCCCTTCTATCTGACAATATTCTTTTTTTTAGATTTCCAAAGTTGCTTGAAACAGAAAGCACCTGAATATATTTGTACTTCATTTCCACATGAGAAAGGATTGTAAAATTTACTTACGACAAGAGTGAAAAATTCATTGTGCTGACAAGAATAAATCCATTCAGTCAATGATCAAAACAGTAGCCCAAGGGTAACAAAGAACAAGTGTCAACCACATTTGCTCTGAAGTTCCACAAAAATCCCCCCTGGGAATTCCAATCATGATGCTCTATATCTATATTTATATAAGAATTTTTGTGGGTTTTTTTTTTAAGGAGGGACTATAAAGGGCAAAAGGATTAAATTTTGAGGATTTTAATTGGATCAAGAACTTTTAAACTGGTTTATTTTTTCCTTCAAAATATGACAGCCACAGTATTGATAAACAAAACATATTAGTGCTCAAAGATATATTTTTTCTCCATGATATGCAGGGATCTGCATCTAATGACTATTAATTTGTGTATATAAAAATATATATATAAAAAATAATATATATATATATATGTGTGTGCTGTGTATCCATGCTGCAGTTTAGGTGATATTCCTTGAATACTATTTCTTTTTGGTAGCAAAATGCTCTTAATGCTCCTTAAGAGATTACAAATCTATTACTGTGCATCACGAAGAGAGCTAAGGATGAAGGACTACAGCTAACATTTCCGACGAGCGGCATTTCTTTCCCTGAGCCCGGCCGGCGGCTCGTGACTTCCCAAAGCACTTAAATATGTTTAACACCGAGCATATGCTTAAACACATTTCTCTCTGACAAAAATAGAGGCGAGCGCCCAAGTGATTGCTGAAGCCAGGGGAAGACGGGCAGGGAATGGAAGTCAAGCGCAGGTTTCTGCTCTCGGGGGTTTGGGTTTGGGTTTTTTCCTACACTCTATTGTGCTCTCCGTGGTTCTTCCAATGCTCTGACTCTGCCCAGTCACTTCTACAGCATTGGTTTCACCTCATTCTCTTGCTAGTATCCTGGCAAAAAATAGAGTGAGATAAGTGATGGGAATACGACACAAAAAATATTCAGATATATTTTTAATATAAACATTACATTTGTGTGTCAATGGGGAAGTTTAAATGCATACGGGCAGAGGTGGCGATTCTTCTCCGTCAGACTCCAAAAATTTCTGGATGTAGCTGATAATCGTTGATTATTTTTCCAAAAATGAGATTTTTTCATCCTATCTAGCTAGCAGATACAGCCAATGACAAGCCTATTTCCATACTGGCAAGGTTTCATATTACTTTGAATTATTAAATCCAGCCCATGGTTACAGATACTGTATGTGCTCATAGAGAGAAAGTACACATACACTCATGCACAAACTTTACATGAAGATTGAAAAGCAAGGCAGAAGAATAAATAGACCAGTGGGGCAAAATAAAATATTTAGTACCTACTTCTCATTTATAGGTAGTACAATAGGTCACAGTTCTCCACTTTTTCCGCACTTAAAAATAAAACCATTTTAAAAGACACCGATACAGTGGTTCCTGGAATTTTGCAAGGCTTTTTTTATTTCTTCATTTTTATGAACCTGGACTGTCTCAAAGCATCCTATAGGTGCTGTCACCATGGTGGTGTGAGGCAGAAAATGCAGAAAACAATCAATTAAATGTGCTCTTTTAAAATTTTTTTTTTTTTTTGTAAGCCCCACCTACGTTTCATAATCTGAAATCTTGAATTTCCACCAATTTTTGACCACCCAGCTGGGATCCATCCCTCCACCCCTCTCAAAGGGGGGTGCACACCCTGTAGGCACCCATCAGTGCCCCGTGGGCTCGGGGATGGCACAGTGGCCCATCCCAGACCTCTCCCTGCCACCGTGCGCGGCGGGACACATCCCCGCGGCCATTCTCCTGTCGAGCATCCTCACCCGCGGCTCCCCCGGCCTCCAGCCTGCTGCGCCGGCACCTGCACAGAGCGGGGCGAGATGCACGCTGAGTCGGGTACCGGCCGTAATTGAAGTGGCAGAGACGTCAGCGTCCATCTATAGCATCCTCTCCCCGCCGCGGCGGCCCCAGCACAGATAACTCCGAAAATAATCACACTGATGTTGCATACTGTTACCAGTCAATTAGATCTAGCGATGCCAGCCCAAGCAGTCGGTAAACAATCTCAGGAAAACACCTAGGACCAGAATACTTATCTGCTTCTACACACTCAGAGTGATTTTCCACCTCCCATATGGAAAAATGATAAAGTTTAAAGATGACGACAAGGACGATAGCGAGTTTCCAGAGTGGTTCTGTACGAGCAGCATTGTTATTCATAACATTCATCGTTAACGTTAGCGTCTCGAATAGCGGGGAGGCAAATCAAGTGCCGTCCCCAAAGGTAGTGACCGTGCCCGTGCCCCTGCGGAAGGCAGGAATCCTGCCCGTAACCTGGCGGGAGGTGCTGAAAAGATTATCTGGTTAACACAGGCCTGATTAAACAGCACCTGCCAGAATTAAACATGCGGCAGCGCAGAAATTACCCGAAGAAAGGAAAAGTCAGCAAAGGGAGTAAAAAGAAGTATTGCTGACAAAACTGGTAGCAATATGAGGGTGCAATATAAGCCAGAATATTTTTTTAAATTATTTTCTACTAAAATGCTGGATTCAAACAATACCGAGAACTTCAAAGCATCAAATTCTGTATTTCGTTCACTGAGTTTGAATTAATTTATTTAAAACATACTTGTTCTGAAATGAATTTACTTGCAAGCTATCAATGGGAGCAAAATGTTTCCTTCCTGTGACGACAATTGAGATACAGAAAATTCTTCAAACTGCACAATCTTGTGAATGCAAAGCCTGTGTCTTATGGGAAGGGATTATCCAACCCAATGCACAATTTGTTATGTTGATTTTTAAAATGTTTGAATAATGGATACAACCTCAATAAATTCAAACTTACAGTGCACTCTTACTAAAAGGAAAAGAAAAATTTTTGGAAGTTTTAAAGATTTTGTTTCCTAACTGTGGATTCTTCATGCCCACGACTGTGTTTCTAAGATTCGTCATCCCCGGAATGTGAAGATCTACACTTTCAGGAGACACGCTTCCAGAGCCGGACAGCCCTCAGGAAAACAGGCCAACCTGGGTAAAGGAGCTAATCAAGCA
The DNA here is from genome assembly GCF_000708025.1 of Charadrius vociferus. Taxonomy (NCBI): domain Eukaryota; kingdom Metazoa; phylum Chordata; class Aves; order Charadriiformes; family Charadriidae; genus Charadrius; species Charadrius vociferus. Next base: position 348,687 of record NW_009648443.1, read on the forward strand.
TTATGTAGGAATAACAGTTACATATATAGCATTAAATGAGAGAATGCTATTGATTACATTCTAAACAAACAACCTGTTACATCTTAGAGAATTTGAAAAATTAAATTGCTTGTTTGATTTGAACATACTGAGATAATATTAGCACTTGAAAATGAATTTCTTGTATTGCATGACTTAACTGCGACTCAAAACATGCACGAATCATAAGCGCATAAAGTTTGAGACAATACTGATCTCAAACTCCAACCAGCAGCTGGTACGTTCTGGTAGCTGAAGGATTTTAATTTCACTGTTGAATCAGAGAACGAAACGTTTGCACTAGTCTTACTGCTAATTAATGCACTAGTTGATCTGCTCTAGCTAGACCAGGACAACATATTTTTTGGGTTGCCTGGGTTGTTTGTATTTCAGAAATTATCATTACTGAGTTTTTATAATTATTTGAGCCCAGCTCCTTTGGTTATTGAAATCCTAACTGCTGCTGCCAGCTTCATAGAGAACAAAGTTAACTTCATTACAGCATTACAGTCATGAATGACACCTGGTTCTGCCTTCTGAGAGTGCTCAAGGGCTATGGTCACGTCTGGCCACTCTGCTCTTCCATGAGAGCTCATGGAAACTCGCACTAATGGTTTCGACAACTTATGCTTTGAACTTCAACGAGCTTTTGCTTTGATGCCCTGAGATGCCACCATAGTACTTACTACAATCACCCACTGCTTCTTGCCGAACCTGCTACTTGGTTAGAAACTTCAGTATCCTGAGTCAGGTCAAATTCCTTTTTGATTCTAAATTTCTTCTATGCATAGTTAATATCTTCCTCCCTCCTTTCCTCCTTCCCTCCCCTGTAAAGGTTTTAAATAAAGGTTTTTTCATATGCCGTGCCTCAAGATACCGTCTTTTTGGCCATTGCTATCTTCATAAATCATTATTTATTAATGACTTGCTAGCTCATTCTCTGCGCTGATGGTGTACTTCAATATTCAACATTCCTTTCCTTTCAGTTTAGCTTCACTGTTCTTACCAACTTGCATGGGAGATGCTCAAATAAAATGCATTTTAGATTTTTACCAACTATTGTAGCCACTCTGTTCTTCAGCGTGGCCTTGGGGCACGTCTCAGATGTAGTGCAGTCCTTTTTATTACATCTCTCTTTTTTTGCGTTGTGTAAAATGGAAATTCCAGTATTTTTAGCAAACAGTTGCTCTTTAAAAACTGAGGAGAGGGAGGTCTTTATCGATGCGTGTAGAAGATGATTATTACCTTCTTGAGTAATGATATCAATATGTCTGAATATCTCTATCTAATGGTACTCCAAAACCATGTTGACATTTTTGCTGACATATTAGATTTTTAGTAGTGCTATATATAAATTATCTAACCGCAGCCAAATATTAGGCCTTTCAAACCCATTCTGGATCACAGAGTGATATACATGCACATCCTTCATTACTGTTAATGAGGCCTCCTCCATGACACTAACAATATGGGTGTTTAAAATCATTAAAATTTTAAACTATCATACCTCACACCTCTTTAGGATTAGACTTTTTCTCTGATGAAGAATACGTGGCACATACACATTACTTTGTGACGTGGCTTCTAGCTGAGCTTTCACCTGAAATCCTGACAAGTGCAGAGTGCGCGATACTTCTCCCAACCCTCCTCGCGTGCTTTCTTACCAGCACCACCAGCCTCAGGTTCAGCTCTTGATGCTTTATTTCTCTTCCAACCATCTCCTTGGCTTGCGACCACACATCACTCATCCCAACTTTCCTCGCAGTCTCACAAGCAACCCCCAGAGCTGCTGCTCTGCAAAAGCCGGCAGAAGCACTGGTGATGAATGGCAATAGCTGCACCATGGGGCAGAAACCTCCTTCCAGGGGAAGAACACTTCAGGGCTTTAGGAAACCCCAAATACTGCTCCCTTTACACCCAGCTGGGCAGAGTCAGAAGATGTAATGAATTCTCCCACACCACACAGACCTCCATGGTGTTTCTGAGGCCCTTGGTGAAGACTATGTCCCTTGGGGACCTTCCTGGAGAGACAGGAAGGTCCACCAGACACTGCTTGCTCCTTTCCTGTATCTTGCTCTGGCAGCACTTGTGCTCCATTGGCAAAACCCAAGCATCTACAGCAAAGTCTCACCTCTCCCTGAACCGTGGATATCCCAAGAGCCAGCAGCTCCTGCTCAAAGCTTGTATCTTAAACACTCAAACGGGCAAATTATGCCCCTTTTGCAGATCCAGCTCCAGGGTAGCTAATTTTAGTCTTGTCAACCTTCTGTCTTGCACAGGGACTGGCCAGGCAGCTCCAGTGAAACCTCGCTGTCCCCAGGCCATGGCCTGTGCCAGGAGGGCAGTCCCACCTCTCTCACCTCTTTGCTGGTGGGGCAGGACCCCAGTGAGATGTTTGTTGGTGAGAGCACCACCACCAACACCACCACGTCCCAAGCCTGGGTGGTGAGGCGGCTGCAGCCCTGCTGGAGCTCCCATCAGGGCAGCATGTCTACCTCGGTGTTAGACCCCAAATTATTTTGTGTTATTCTACCTGTGACATCCAGTTCACACTCTGGAATCTTTTTTAATTTCTTTATGCCAAATAACTTTGTGTGTGTGTGTGTGCAATGGATTTTAACAACTACATTTTAACTCTCGATTCTGCCTGAGAAACTTGAAAAATGTAGTGCTTTGAATTTATTCTTCAAAACCAGAGAGTAGGGAGGGAGCTGGATTATTTTAACCCATTTTATCTGTGGTTGGGAGTTTCTCCGCTCCAGAAAACCCCTCCCTAATTTCCAGTAAACCTGGGTAAATTTGCAGCCCGGCAGCGGTCCCCCCGAGCAGGAGACAGCCGGGCAAGCGGTTGGGGCACCTCAATGCCCCCGGAGGGCACTGACCTCCTCAGCCCTAAGCACCAGTGGACATTCTCCTTCCTTTTCTCCCCCTGCAGATATTTATTGCATTTTCTGCATTGTGACCCAAAGAGACAAATCTTGCAACTTCCTCCTGCATAGTTTCATAAATAGAAGGAAAAAAAAAAAAAAAAAGCGGGGTGGGGGGAAAGGGGAAAAAAAAACCCACACGAAAACCCCAGAGCCCACTCCCCCCGTCGTGTCTCTGCGTGCCTCAGCTGCACATCATACATGCGGAACATTGAACCATCCTCTTAAATATTATGACATGGAGAAAATCACATTGTGCTTTAACCTATCAACAAAGGAGCAAAGCAATTACAGAGCTAAACACAGTCGAGGAAGACCCAATAAAGAGAAATCCAAGAAAATTTGGTGAAAATTCTTAAGGGGCCTTACAATGTTTAATCATGCTTCAGGCCTAAATTAATATTCTGCTTCTAATTCAAAAGACTGAACCACAAAGGTACATCTTTTGGGTATTTTTAATAACCATAGTACAACACACTGTGAATTAGCAGCTGGTCTGACTGGTATTTTACTTTTTCTTTGCTTACTCAAGTAAAGCAGTTAATATTAGTATAATCATCAAACTAACATTAGTCAGACAGAAGGACAGATTTTTTTTCTGTATTGTAATGCAGAATATAAAAAAAAAATTAAACCAAGATTTAGAAATTCCTTTGTGTATTAGTTTAAATAATTTTTCTTATGCAGTTTCAATAAAACAAAAAATCTTTGTTATATTCATCCATTTTATAAAACAAACAATAGATTAAAGGGTACATAAACACACGGAAGATGGTAACCTGGCGCTCAGTGGGTGAGAACAAAGAGCCCATCACGTGCTGCTACCTACTACTATCCAAGTGACATGAAAAACATTTATGGAAATAAATCCATCCTGTTCAAAATCAGTAGAAAAATACACTCCACTAAGCGGAAAGTGCAGGTTTGTAGATTTACCTCTGTTTTTTAAAATAGAGGTAAAGTCCTGGTCACTGTGCTTCCTGCTTCAGCCCCGGTGTTTGCAAATGTGGCACAGGATTAGATGCTTGGTTTCATGTCTGGTTTGTGGAACAATCTCTCCAACTAATATTTATTTACCCAGGTTTTAGATGCACTTCGAATAATTGTATACAGTTGTCAGGGAGAAAGGTAATTTTCCTTTAAATACATAAGAAGCAGAGATTGGAAAGCTCAAAAATGTTAAATAAAAGTACATTGCAACTCTCTAATTTTTTAACATTGCTCTGCCATTGCAGAATACCTCGGGACATCAAATAGAGCTCGCGGACACTCAGTGCTGGCCTCACCCACGGTTCACACCCTGTATGGGTTTTTAGCTTGAACACAGACAAAGAGCCACGAATCTCAGCACTCAGGTCCCCAGTTTAATACAAGTACTACTTAAAATTGCAGCCAAAGGAACCTGAAGCCATGTTGACCATATGCAACATTTTTCATAATTAAAGTCCTATTTCTGCTCATCTTGTATGGTGTTGCATTTGGTGTATGAAGAAGGAAATACAAAATCTATGTAGATGGCAAGGAGGGTGGGCAGGAAAGGATGGGAAGGAACTGTTATATCTGAGACTACATGAATCCCCTCCTGGTAGCCTTCTCATTTGAAGGAACACCTCCCACCAGCCCAGGTTGCTCCAAGCCCCGTCCAACCTGGCCTTGAACACCTCCAGGGATGGGGCAGCCACAGCTTCTCGGGGCAACCTGCCCCAGGGGATCACCACCCGCACAGGCAACAATTTCTTCCTAAGATCTCATCTCAATCTCCCCTCTTCCAGTGTAAAACTGTTCCCCTCATCCCATGGCTCCCCTCCCTGATCCAGAGTGTCCCCCAGCTCTCCTGGAGCCCCTTTAGGCACGGGAAGGGGCTCTGAGGTCTCCCCTTTTGGCCTTCTCTTCTCCAGGCTGACCCCCCCCAACTCTCCCAGCCTGTCCTCCCAGCAGAGGGGCTCCAGCCCTCCCAGCATCTCCGAGGCCTCCTCTGGCCCCGCTCCACCAGCTCCGTCTCCTTCTGCTGGTGGGACCCCCCGAGCTGGAGGCAGCACTGCAGGGGGGTCTCCCCAGAGCAGAGCAGAGCGCAGCAGAGGGGCACAATCCCCCCTCGCCCTGCTGGCCACGCTGCTGGGGATGCAGCCCGGGGTGCCGGGGGCTCGCTGGGCTGCCAGCGCACATTGCCGGCTCCTGGGGAGCTTCTCATCCACCAACACCCCCAAGTCTTCTCCTCAGGGCTGCTCTCCATCCCCTCATCCCACAGCCTGTATCCGTGCATGGGATTGCCCTGTTCCCATCAGGAATGGCAGCACAAGCCCAGCCCAACCCCGGCACACTCCTCGCCCAGGGCACTCTGCAAGCACAGCCCCTGCTCCAGGGATGGGGAACTTGGGACTCACCCTGCTCTGCAATTAGACCTCTGCAAGGTGAGGTAGGTAACATTTTTAATATCTTCATGGATTAGTGCCCCGGGAAAGCACAGCTTATGACAGTGTTTACACATGGTCTTAGCCGGAGTCCGTGCTCAGTGCTGCACCAAGTCCCTCAGCGTGCGGCCATCTGCTTCCACGGAGGGGAAAACAAAGAGAGACCTAACACTGGGGACTTCTCCTTGCAGCCCCTGCCCAGCTTAAAACCCAGCGAGGAAACGCCTCCCATCACTTATCAGCCTTCATCAGAGCTACTTTAAGGAAATCCTCTCTCTTTCTCACAGAAAAAAAAAATGCATTTCCAAGCAGGTGAGCTTCCCACACACTGCTCAGCAGCACGGATGCTGCCCATCGTCTGCAGCACAGGGAGAGAAGGGAAATGGGAGCGAACCATCATCCCAACTCACGGCGAATAAGCCTTCTCGGTTTTGTTGCACCAACAGCTGTGGGAGGGGCTGAAGCACCGGGAAAGATTGGTTTGACAGAGGAGGAGAGAAAGAAATTACGCAAGGGGTGACGAAAAGAGACCCAAATAGCAATGCGAAAATTCAGAAAAGATCTAGTGTTACACGTAACATGGCAATGAGCCCTTTTGTGCACCCAGGTGCACAGAAACAGCTGGACATGTCAGCCTTCACAGGCTCACTCACCAGTACTCCCAGTAAAATTAAGCTAGATTTAAAGGACCTTATCGCTTTGTCACATCTATTTTACATCTACTTGAAAACATGGTACATATTGCAAAAGGACAAGCCAGAAAATCAGACTTAGTTAAAATATTAAATCGATGTATATGTGGGGAAAAGGAGAGGAACAGACAATAAGAAATACTTTGCAAACATTGAACATCTGGGAAAATCCTAAGGAGAGCTTCATTAAGAAGGAAAAGCTATTCTGTGTCAAAGCACCAGCTTAGAATCAGATCGTAAAGAACGCATACATACCTTGCTGAAGGGCCCGGGGTGCTCGTGGCATGGAAGCAGATCCCCTGCACGGTGTCGTCGCTGCGCAGAGGCAGGTGGGATGCCACGGTGGCGGATGCGAGGAGGAGGCACCGCGCTTTGGTAACCAGCGGCCGCTGCAGGGCAGAAGCCCCAGCGAGATCGACCAGCGCTCTGATCCATGATGTCAAATCCTATCCTTCCATGTAATATTTGAAGACAACGTAATTTAAGGTGTCCCTTCCAATATTCGAATGCGTAAATTGCTACAGGGTGAGAAGACAGCGGATACGGTGTGGAACAGAAACAGGAGGGCACCGGTGAAATCAAACCGAGAAGGGGTTAGCAGTAGGTTCAGGTCTGAGACAGTGGTCCCTGGGAGGAGAACCTCTACGAAATGATGCCGTGTTTGCTGAGCTGTTCAGGAACCGGGTGCATGGGCACCCCCGGCTGCGGGGCAGCCGGGAGGGGTGATGGG
>NW_009648443.1:355821-383616 GCF_000708025.1 Charadrius vociferus
AAAGAGAACATAGAGGCGAGGTTAGCTGAGTTCTCCCAAATCCCAAGGCAACAGTATGCAAAGTCAGAGACTAATTTCACTAAACGAGACTATCTCTTTTGGTCTGAAGCATCCCAAGCACAGCCTCTCGCAACCTCACATGGTTCTGCAGCACTTCACTCTTCCTCCTTCTGTCTTGTTCTGGACAGGAGAAGACATCAGTCACTCTGTCTCCATGTTGCCCTATCTACTGTTGTCCGTATTTTATGGAGAAAGGAGCCGTTTCACTGAAATTCATGCCCTGTTTGACTGGTTTCTCAAATACTTTCCAGTGGACACACTGTATGCAAGAAAAAGGCTCCACATGAGCCTCCCCAGGTCTCCACGCCTACTCGTGCAGGGTCTCCCGCAACGGGGTCACAGCCCCTGGTATCACCGCGCTTCAGACAAAGAAATCTTAATGATGGCAAAGAGACTTATTTAGCCCTGAAAGATATGCAGAGAAAATTCAAGGAAAACATTTTGCTCATATCAGCCAAGGGAGGATGGCCAGCCCACGAGTCCAAACGCGCTCATCTCTCTCCACTGCAAATACTGGAAGGGATTTGGAACAAAGCTAGTCATTAAATAGCAGCTTTTTAAAAGCCCACTGCACTTAAACGGGAGGTCGGCCCCCTCATCCTGAAGACTTTTTTCATGGCAGAAGAAACCCAGAGCCATTTAACTCTCTCTTGAATTCATCTTCAAAAACTTCAAAGTAGTGCTTATCATCTAGTCATATATTTGAAGCGTTTTTACTAGAGCTTTAATACCTTTAGTTCTTTATCTACAAATTGCTCCTTCATTAGATACAGAAATGAGAAGAAATCACCACATCTAGCACCACCATGCTGTAGACCAGTCCCACAGGGCGTCTCCCAGTGGGCATCACAGGGGGGACGAGGGTTTCCAGCGGGACATGATGGACTTCAGGTAGAACACTGCTCTGTAGGGAAGCCCATTTAAAAAAAAATAATTTCGTCTTCAGAAAAATAAAATTTAGCTCTCACAGGAAATAATACAGGTGAAAGTACATTAGTAAGTCAGATGCGTAAACCCAGTTGAACAGAAAACACGAGAGGAGAGCACACACAGCACTGATCCAAGAAAATTTAGCTCCTATGATGCGTTTTTTATTGAGCTTTGGAGGTGCTTCTGAAGATTTGAAAATTTCTTTTTCTCATGGACTTGGTTTGTTGTCTATTGGAATGGTTTCAACACATCATTGAGTTAATCTGTACTTCCTATATTTATTAAAGTTTATTTAATCCATGAAACCATTAATCTGCAAAAATTAGCTGTATATGTAACAAAAATTCTCATTTATAATGTTTGAAGAACAAGGTCTGCAGAACCACTCTCTCTAGTATTCTGTGATTTCCACATTAATTCCGAACACCTTTACTGAATTTGAATAAATAAGAAAAAAAAAAATAAATGCTACTCATATTTTATGTAAAGTTGAAAAAAATTGAGGTTTAAAATCCCCAGAGGTGCAACAGATTCCCCCCGCTCAGGGGCTGTCCCCGGGGTGTCCCAGTGGTGGTCTCTGTCCCCAGGGCCAGGCTGGGTGCTGTCCCCAAACCCCTCCTGAGGACCCTGCTGGGACCCCACATCCCCTTTCATCCTCCCAGCACTGCCCACACCTCCAGCCTTGCGTTGGCACTAATGGTTTGAACTATTTGAAGGGATTTCTAACACCCAGGCATACAACGATATGGTACTTCGTTTCCTGTCTTCATGTATTCTCCACCGTAATTTAATTTGGTTTGCCGTTTGGAAACAGCATGGCAAATAAAATCCCCTCTGTTTTATAGTACATCTTCAGACTTACAAGCCTGGCGTGCGTGTACGCGTCCCGCTCCGCCTGCATACCTGAGATGATGCTGTGATGGTACGGATGATTCTTTAGCTGTACTCATGCACAATTTGCCACACGTATCCATACAAAGCAGACTCATTTCGCGTTGAGATAGGATACGCGTGCAAATACTCATGAAAAGATAAAAAGGAAAAAACAATTCACAAGATTTACCATAAAAGGAGGTAAATTGCAATGCATTACGGTGTTTGGGTTTTTTTTCTCTATAAATGCAGGCACAATGTAACGAAAGAAAATCTTCAAGTAGTGTTTTCAAGCTTATTTTGGGACTACTTTTTACAGTAGGAAATTTAAAAATAAAAAATAAAGAGACCCTTTGTAATATTGATAACGTGACTGTTTTCAAGGTGAACTCATTACTATCTTTCATTATGTACATGAAGAGTTACTGCCCGAACACAGTGGAAGTGTTGTAAATCATCGACACTGGTTTTAATAATGGGTGAATCAGTTTATAAAAATATCCTGGAATGTCTTCCTGCCGCCCTGTTTCCACAAGTCTTGAAATGGAAAAGAGAATAACCTTCTTTTTTTTTTCTTACCCCGTTTTCAGGTGATTTTTTAATCTTTTCTCTTTGTTAGCAGTGCATATTGCTGCATTTTCCCCACGGGCCATGCTGAAGCACCACCAGCAAAGCTGACCCCACCAACTTCTGACCTAATCAAAAGACAGAACTATAAAAAAAAAAAAAAGAAAATCTGGCATGAGACAGTTTTCACAGTAATTTCAGCCCATTTTTTTCCATATTATATTAGAGTAATGAGTTGTAAAGCACATTTTAAGTAGAAGAACTATAAATATCTCACCATCTTTTTTTTTTTTTTTTTACTGCAGGGATTGATTTCACCCACCAGCAGCTCCTGCAGTTGTTGTGAAGAACAGGGCTTCATCCCCCCGAGCAAAAAGCAGAGCCCGTGCTGCAGCCAGCCCGGTCCGAGGGACCATTCCCACTTCGGTGGGCTCCCCCGGCCGATGCCGCCCAGCGCTGCCATGGCCTCGGCTTGTGCCGAGTTGGGCTCCGAGCCCTGGCGGGGTTAAGGCTTTTCCTTGCGGCCTCAAATCTGGGACAGCTCTGCTCTGTCCCCAGCGAAGGGATGGAGGATGGAAAGGCGAAGCCCGCACCGAGCTCTCCCGCCGGCCGCGTGCCGAGCAGCACGGCAGCAATGAGTCCCGTCAGTACACGGGAATTTAAAGATGTTCCAAGCTGCTCTCCTCCCCGCGTCGCCCTGCTGCCCTCAAACCTGGCATAACCTCCGCGAAAGCAGAAAAAGAAAGGGCTGGGTGCTGAAAACCGAAAGACCGACCCTGCTGCCTGCCCAGAGGCACGCCGGTGCCCTCCACATCGATTCGACGTCATCAGGAATAAACCGAGAGAGAAAAAAAAAAAAATAAAACAAACAAACCAAAAGATAATTTCTCATCTCTGGTCACCAGGTGAGAGGGTAGGGCACCAAAGGCGTTCAAACCCACGTACCTGTTCGGCGGGGAGAGCCCGGCGCGTGGTGGCGGCGGCGGCACGGCAGCCCAGCCCGCTGCCAGGGAACCTCTTAGTTACATCAAAGCACTCGCCGGGATTTTTTTCATTTGAGGCGGTATTTGTAAAATGTTCAAACCTTGCATATAATGCGTAATGCTATTAAGTAGAATATCTAAAGTACTTAAACTAATTATGCCTATTTTGTGAGATTAATTATAATTAATAATTTAACATATTTTATCATTTAAGTCAGTATCCGTTCTGATCTTTAACTTTAGAGAGCACACTGTATACGTACCACATAATTAGGGCTTATGTATCACATAATTAGGGCTAAATACTAGGAAATCAGGCTAATTAGACCAAATCAAACTGAATTATTTAAGCTTTTTTTTTTTATTTTAGATGTAGAATATTTAGTAATTAAATACTGATTTCATTTTCTCGTACTTGCACATCTCACTTGTCTCTCGTCTGTCTGTTATAATGAAGCATTATAAAAGTGTTTGTCACTGGAGTGCAGGACGGGGACCATTCCGCAAGCGGGAGGAGAAGGTGCTGAGTGGAGAAGCATGGCATCGTTAAGGATTTAAGCATTGTTGAGCCGCTGGAGCATCCCATGCACACCCCAGGCTCTCCTCTGGCTCGGCACTTCTCTACAGGCAGCGCGGTCCCGCAGCGTCACTATCCACCTTGGGGAATTTGTTCGGGCGAGCTCAGGAGGGCATCCCTCGGGGGGCCGTGGATGAAGCCATCCGCAGCATCATGCACCACATCACAGCCCCTCCTCCAGTATTTAAACTCCCTTTAGTACCTGGGTAACAGCGTCAAAGAGATGCAAAATGTTTTTTGGCCAGAGTTCAAAGCTTCTCTGGTAGAAAGTGTTTAGGACATCCGCTGTTGGCCATGTTACATAGGCACAAAGCATCATATAATAAAGTCTTTCAAATAAAGCATGTTACTGCCAAAAAAAAAAAAAAGCAGAGAATGTAACTGAACAATAACAGGGCTGGAGGCAAAATCCTTGGCACGGGGAAGCGCCTGCCCTAAACCAGGCTCAGTGAATTTGTAGTTCATTTCAGATATAAAAACTTTGACTTTCCTATGGAGATTAATTCATTTCATTGTAATTCCTCAAAAAAGACAATAAAGCTTAGTTATGGTTTATCATCCTTCTCTGCCAGATGATCTAAACCACATATTTCTTCTCTTGCTGAGCCACGGGCTAGTGTTGTGTGCAGCCCAGGAAACTCAGGTGTGGGCATAATAATGTCCAATTACATTCTGGCATCACACTCAAAAGACCGGCTTCTAAATGATCTTTATGGCAGAGCTTCAATGGTAGGTAAGACTGGCTAAGGGCTCAGGGGGGGAAAAAAAGCATTAGTTTTGCTAGTGCATTTATCAATTTTAACCAACTACGGGATTGATTTGAGAAGAAAATACATCGATAGACCAGAAAACCATAAAAAACTTAACGTGACTGTGAGCAAAAGAGGAAATTACTGCCAAGTAAGCAGGGTTGTAGGCTGGCAGAGGTAATGGTGCACCCTCCGACAGCATCCCGCCCGTGGCGGGGCTGGTTTTGGGGTGAGCTGCCGGAGCCACCTCCGCAGCACCCCGAATCCCGACACCGCCGTGGCCCCAGGGCCAGACCCCGGCACCCCCGGAAGCTCATGCACGTACCCACCCTCGAAATATAAATATTTAAAGATTAATGCGCCTCTGGTGTGAGCAACTGAAAATATTTCTTCTATCAAGGTAAATGTTAAGGGAATCCATACGAGATCAAAGGGCCATGAAATTGAAAACAATCATATGCCAAGTAGCCGGCGTCCTTCCGCACGTGTGGCATTCACTGCTGCTGCCTGATCCTGCGCTCAGCCGAGTCAATAAAAGGAATCCCAAGGACTTCGAGGGGCTTAGAGGGAGCCCGCAGCTTCGTCATGTTTTGTTTTGAAAAATCAGTGTTCCTCTTGTTTAAAGGGCTTAAGATGAGATTTGCACACTTTGACTTTTTCCAGCACTGCCTCTTGGATCAAAACCAAGTTGGTTTCTGGGTGTCTTTTTAAAGTCTTGCACCACGACGAGCGTATAAAAGTGAGGAACGTGGATGCACGGCGGAGCTGAAGGAGCAGGCGGCTCTCACCCCAAGTTGGCCGGTCCCCAAAGAGACCAGGCAGAGGGGACGTTGTTACTGGGGCCACCTCAGATGGTGACGTTCTTTGGGAAAAGTTGCAAATAAATATTTAACTTTAAGGGAAGACCAGGGATGTGTGGTCCAGCCCCTTGTTGCACAAGCACAGCATCTCGGACAGCATCCCTGGAGCAGAGCCCACCTACTTTGTCCATCCACCCTGGTCCAGCTCCGCCTGCAGCTAATAATTGCAATTCCCAGATTCTCAGTTTCCCAGTTTTTACAGGCGCTGGGACAGAGCCCAGCCCAGGCGTGTGGGGCATGCTAGGATGTGCTGAGCTTCATTTTGTCGCTGTCCATTAGGGTGCTCGTTAACGAGATTTTTTTATCCAACCTTGCTTTATCCAACTTAAATTCCACATTCACGCAAACTCCGTGTTTCATTTGTCTCAGCAGAAAGGCGACCGCTCCGCTCGGCTCCTCCGGGTTGTGATCACGGCACAACCTCATCGTTCGGTGGTAAAGTACAGGAAATATAAATGGAGCTCTGAGTGCAAATAAACAATTAACAAACATTGATTTTATAGATTTATGTTTCTCTCATAGCCCTGTAAACAATATCCACAGTGCACGATTCATGAAATTAAGCTATTTTGATTTATTTTTTAATAGCATTTTCTAAATCATTATTTTATTTGTAATTTATTATACATTTCAAATTGGCCTGGAGATATCCTCTCTCAGGATCAGCTACACAAAACTTTTTTTTTAAAAGTCAGTTTTCATTTACTGACATGAAAGGAAGAGGGTTTTTTTTTCATGTTTTTCTAATAATTTTTTAAATGCTCACTTTGATCTGACACAGAGATCTAGGCAAAAGTGCACAATTTCACCTTACCTTATTTAGTAAACCTCAAACATATGAAAAGAAGCAGCTATCACTGAAACATATAGTTAGCTGTATTTTTGGCTGTTAAGTTAATTGGATAAATCAATATCGTATGGAAACACACTCAATCCACATACTACTATAAAAAAATTTAACTCACCTGATTAAAAATAAAACCCACAAAATAAATAAACACTGAAGAACTGTGAAATGCCAATGCAACTTTTAGTTTTTAATTAAATAGACCCCTATCCACAGTTCAGAAAATATAATAAATGTTTTCAGATTTAAAGCATTTCACAGCGATTCCCGCAATGATAGCAGCTCCGAAACTTCACCTGCAGCATAGCCACAAAGAATAATTTAACACCCATTAATAAAGGAATTTTCAGAGGAACTGGAGCTCAAATTATATCAATCTTCTACTGTTCCAAAATAAACGCATCAGGTGGCATTTAAATGCAGGTGGCTAACCATTTTATCAGTGCACATATTTAAGCTATTAGAAATATAATTAGAAAAATTAAATTAAACACACTTAATGCGGATTCTAATTCTAGCAACACTGTCCTTATCATTATGCCATTTTTATAGCAAATTATAAAGGATGTCTAAATTGTACAGGTTTGTTTCTGACTGATAGCTGAACTCAGATAATTAAGTTGTTAACCATGTACTTCAGTGGTCAACGTGGTTATATATCTTTGTCTTATCACCACCCCTCCTCCTTGTTTCCACAGATCTCAGGGGAAGCAGATGAATGGCACTTGACACTACCCACCTACACAGCCGACTGATTAGACATAGTCCTGTGCCACAGGTACACTCAATTATATGCTTTTCTGAGATTCAAGCATTTCCTGGAGCCGGGAGTGTTGAAAACTGTTTATCTGATGCGTTTCGCAGCCGAGAAAAAAACGCAATGAAACATCCTTAAAACTTGCAGTGCTGTTTTATCGCCCTTCAGGCGGACGGGCTGGAAGGGGATTTATTTCATTAAGGAGGAAAATAATAAATAATCTCTACCCCAAACAATTAAACCGCCTAAGAGCACGCTGGTGGCCAAAATCCGCGCCCTAGAACCCCGCGCGAGTGGGTCACCCTCCCGTGTAGGTCTGTCTCCAGCAGGGAGGTGCGATGCCATCGGTCCCTCGGGCACGGCACCGCGTCCCAGGGTCTCCGGGACCACCTCCTCCTCCCCGGGCACAGGCAGCCAAGGGACGGTTCCCTTCTCACACTCGCCTGACCGATTCACGTAACTTCAGGGAAATAAAAATACAGTTAATTTAGCGGTGGGTTCAATCGATAAATAGCAAAATATAGACACAGGTGTGTGTGTATATATATAAAAAGAAAAATCTGGATTGCAATTCTCCCAGGAAAACAATCAATATTCAGATAATATAAGTGCAGCTCAGTGCACGCCGAGGATTGGATTTGTAATATTATTTATAATATTTATAATATTTTTTAAATTAAAAAAAATGAGATAACTTGAACTCTTTGGCTAGATTTATGCCTGTGTAATGTTATGCGTATAAGCTTTCCCTTAAGTTAAGAGAAATCACATAGGTCTTATAATCTTTAGGTCTCCTGGTATCCCGGTTTCATCAAAATAACACAGAAAATAAATTAAATAACTTCCTGAATTCTAAATGCCTTATTCCAAACTAACTTTTGATAGTTCCCTTCATCCCATTTGAAACACCTGGGTTCACAGGATGTTTGATACTTTTTCAACATAAAAAACAATGTAAACACACAGAAATTTTACAGTGGGACCTAACCAAGCAGCTTGCTTTACCTGTGGCCATTATAGTGATTATTATGAATGCAAGAGCTGAGTTAATGACACAAAATACGCTTTTTTGTAAGATAGTTGCAGTCATTTCTTTTTCCATTTAAGCTGC
This sequence comes from Charadrius vociferus, assembly GCF_000708025.1. Taxonomy (NCBI): domain Eukaryota; kingdom Metazoa; phylum Chordata; class Aves; order Charadriiformes; family Charadriidae; genus Charadrius; species Charadrius vociferus. The sequence continues at coordinate 364,136 of NW_009648443.1, forward strand.
CTCTACACTGAGAGCTGCCTACGCTGAGCATCAGCACGGCTGCATCGCAACGGCCGTGCACCTAATGGAGTTCCACTTCATTGCTCCTAAATGATTACAAACTAAATATCCTCAGTTTAGAAGAAGAATATGTGTTTTTTCCCATTTGCACATGAAAGAGTAACACATGGGGTTATTTTTGCAGTATGTCATCAATAAAGGTTTTGACATTGTAACTCAGTTAAAAAAATTTATTTTGTTAGGGTTTATTTTTTCCCTTTTCCTCCTCCCACTGCAGATAATTTAGTGGAGAAAAAAAAATAATCCACCCTGTTCTCCATATTTATTAACAAATTCAGTAGGATCTGGTGGCGCTCTTTTAAACTTCTGAGTGCAGGAAATATTTCAAAAGATACCTCCTGAAAGGGAAAGGAAGCGACTACGCTTGGTGGGGGGCATCACTCTCTCCCTAGAGATCTTTCCAGGAAGGCATAAACACACACGTACATACAGGCCAGGCAAGTGGGATTAAAGAAAATCCTTTCCACAATGCATTTTACTGCTTTTCATTTTACGTGATCAGACTGATTTGAACTATTCTTCTAACAACTACGTAATTATTAGCATATAAATTTAACACCTAGCTATGCTATAATGACAATTTCTTTCTTTATTTCCTTTTCTTAATATGAAAAGTTATTTGTCTGCCATTGTTGTTTTCTGGTTTTTATTGTTTTTTATTGTTGAGTGTTATTTACTCCTCAAAACATCAGCTTTCACATACCTGTAGAGTTTCATTTTTGAAATCTTTAAAATAATGTTGTAAGATTGAGGATAATTATCCACATCAACTTTTTTGATACCTTGCTCTTGAGTATTTAGACCCCCCTTCCTGCTTTTTCCCCCCACTTCTAGGGGAGGCCAGTGTTGGATGTACCATGGTCTCCTGTGAGACCGCGTGCTCTCCTGGCTGCGCACCAGTCTCAGAGTGAGAAGAACTGGATTTTAGCCTATGGTGACCATCGCCTTGGTGAACATTTTGTATCTTGCCTAATTGTTAACTTTTGGGGACACAATTTCTGTTTGTGGACTGCAGGGACACCCTGGTCACGCTCAGACACTGTAGTGCAAACAAAAAAAAACAAGAAGAATTGGAAGGAGAACTTCTGGCAGTTGCTCAATGTCCATATTTCCCTGCCGAGGAGAGCTCTCTATATAGGTGTTACATGTTTATAGCTTCAAATCCAAGATAATAAAGTTTAAGTTAATGAGTCTTGTAAGAAACAATGAGTGGAAGTGCCCGTGAGAACCACCCGTGAGCCTGGGCCGAGCTGGGCGCCTCTATCTATGCCCACCCTTGAGGACACACACCTAAGAGACTTCAGGTTGGTCTAAAGGCATGTCAAGGTGCTCTTGGGCTGGGGGTTTGAAAACTGCTCCTAACCGGCCGAGTCTGAAGCACTGACACAACCCACACAAGGCAACCCAACAAGGATTGAAATCGTGACAGCTTCCGAGAAGACGCTTATACCCACTGCCGTAAAAACCACCTCAGCTCTGGGTGAAGGAAGCTGCTCCACCATCTCCCTTCTTTCTGCATGTGGGTTATACAAGACCAGGCCTTGTCTGCCCAGAGGCTTTGCCTCCGTGGGTGAATCAGACAAAACCTTCACTCTTTCTTCACCTTCTCAATACATGCCAAGCCTGAGTTCAGTAGGAAAGACAGCATGGAAGGAAAGAGGAGACGTAGATCCCCAGTGGAGGTGAGACGCTCCTGGGACACAGCAGCGGCCAGTACTAGGAGGATACCAATCATTCCTACCTTGTCTGTGGGCGAAGGTCTGCAGCTCGCGAGAATCACCATTTTCCACAGGAGAAGCAGAGGTTCCTGGCTGGTACCTTCAGAGAGGCAGGAGGAAATGGAAAGAAAAAATATATGAGCTTTCCCTATTTTTTCTTTTGTTTCTTTTTCTTCTTCTTCTTCTTGTGGGCATTCTACCTATGAGGGCAAGAAAGCACTATGAACAGCATCTACATCTAAATACATGTTGAGCCACCATAAACCATGCAGGTGGCTTCTCTTTCTAACTATTAGAACCAGTAGCAGTACTACTACTATTTTATCACTTTATAAGCCTCTAGGAAAGTCTGGAAAAAAAAAATAAATCTGAAGTTAAAACTAGAAAAAAACATTAGATCAAATACTTAGGACCAGGAAAAGTTATTCTTTTTCTCTAGAAGCTGAAGTTTGAGGAGAAAAAAACCCACACAAAATTACTATTGTTGAGTCTGTGCATTTATTTAGGAAGATGAAAGGAAAAGCATATGTGTGAGCAAAGAGGGATCAAAAGATAAAAGATTGAGAAGGAAGGAGTGACATCAGAAGAGAGGAAAGAGGGAGCTGGAGGACAAGAATGGAAACGGAGAGAAAATTTAAAAGAAGACCTGGGCATAAAATTAAACTTGCAGAAAACAGGGGGCTGTGGAAATAAGGACGCAGAAGAAACAGTTGTTCTAGAGTTCCCATGTTAATTTTCCTTTATTCTGGTTTTACTTTTAAGCCCATTTTTTACCTTCATTTAGTAATGTTAGTCCTGATGACCTGCTGAGATGGACAGAGAACCACCACGGGTGAACTTCCCCACTTCAACTGGACCAGCCACAGCCATTGCTGAACTGCCTCAAATGTTATAAGCGTATGGGCATCACAGACCCTTAAACATCTTTAACGTATGGCCAGTGCAAACACGTGATCCTCTTTGAAAAGAGCAGTCATTCTGATCTCCAGATTACAACGTCCTGTTTCATTGCATACAATTTAAAACGAAGCGCCTGCGTTCCAAACATCACGACCCACACACTTCAGGCTTCAAAACTGAAACATTCCCTCATGTTAAGCATGTTGTATTACCTAGAAGGAGCCAGGGCCAACTTTAGAGGCTGCCTTTTGCAAATTAAGATATTTGCCATTATAAAAAAGTTGAAATACAATCCACCACCACCACAATTTGAAAACCTCTCTAAAACAGCAGTGTGAGAGATTTCTATTTCCACCACCTGAAATGTGAGGATTGCTGTTTACCATACATGGTCTAATTTTACTCAAGGTTTTATAAACTCTTCTGTATTCAAAAATTAATTATTTTAATTTTTATACCAAGAAAAAAAAAATAAGGCGGGGGGGAGGGGGGGTAGGGTAATTACCTGATAGCATTATTTTCTCAGCAATGACAGTTTATATTGCATTTAGTGCTACCATAAAATACTGATGGTTATCAGTGAGCATTGTCCTGAGGAGAAATCTGTTTAATGATGTAAGAGGCCAGACAACAGACATATGTCAATATTTGCTCTTTATTCCCCAAGTAGTGTGCATTTTACCCCTGACTGTACAAAAAAAAAGTTGCTTTATCTCGCTAAAGTTTCAAGGAAATGAGACAGTGAGCAATGCAGAGGATTTTCTGTGAATTTGGCCTTTTCTTTCAGAAAACCAATTGTTATGTTGTGAAAAGTAGAAGAACAGCCTCTCTCTTTTCTATGGTCAGTGTAAAATGATTTGAGATTTAATGGTTTTTAAGACGCAGTACTTTAAAGCAGGTCAGCATGCTAAAAATGTTATCCTGATGTATTCTAAACATTAACTGAAAAGAAATAAAAATAAAAAGAACATGAAGACCCCTCAAAGCTGATAATTTTTTGAAGATGAGATAATCCTAAATGAAAGAAAGCAACAGAAGAACAAACTGGGAAAACCCTTGATTTGCAGTGACAGTTAATTTCATAGCGCATTTGCAATTGCTAATAAACAGAATTATTGCTGCACAAGAGAAATCTTGTGGTCTCTACTCTATCACTACAGAGGGCAGCAACAGACAACAGAGCTCTTTAGCATTACAGAGGAAATGTTAAACATTCCCAGTAAACAAGGGAGCTGGGAGAGGCTGGTCCTGCGGGCAGACCAGGGATCTTCACTGGACCGCGGTCCTAGACAGTTCATTAGACATTTCAGCCTCCTTGGGATGCTAATCGGCAAGCGGGTTTGGGAAGTCTTAGGGAAGCCTGGACTGCTTCCCAAGTTAAGCCTATCTTCTGTCCATTTATCAAACCTGGGTATTAAAAATGACTGTAAACCATGAGCCGTGATATATGAGCCAGACCATATGGTAGCAAGTTAAGTTCGTTTTGTGTTTTCTTTCCCACTTTCCACTCAAAAAAATTGCTTTGTTTTCTACTACATCCCCTGGTAGATGAAGAAGCAGAAAGCCAAGCAGCTGGGAAGTGTGTCCTCTACAGCCTGGAGAGCGCCCGTCATAAACTACAACACAAAGGTATTTACTGTAAAGACATAAAAGTTCGAATCGGAAGGAAGTTGCTCAGTTGAATATGTTTAAAAGACTTTCTATATGATTTTGTTTTGGTAGTAAAACTGCGTTGGGGGTGGGGGCGAGGCGCCTGGCGCGGTTATTAGCAGTGGTCACATCCTCCTCCAGCTCCGGCGGCAGATGCAAAGGAGGGCAGCAAAGGTCTTACGATCAAACGGGAGGGAAATGACTGACAACACGGAGTGAGTTCAAAGGAACTAATGGAATAATTAGTTCCAAAAAGACTAAAAAGACTGAAGAATTCATGATGTCATAAAAAGCAGAGCTACTTAAATTGGATTAGAAAATAAAAATGACACGAACATTGTAAATATTCACAGATCACATCATTGACGTGTAATGTGCCGTTAAATGATGTCAAATTAAAGGGGAAATTACATGTGTAAGAACTAGGAAGAATAAAGGGAAGACATTTTAAAGATGCGCAGTCCTTCAAGTGAAAATCCCTATCGTATATCAGGGCTGATGACTGCATGGATGAGGAAGCTATGAGAGAAGAATAAAATAAAATATGGGAAAGAAAACATAGGGTAAAAACATCTCAATTTAAGCGCTGCGGTGAAAGGCTGTTAACTTCAGAGCCAGCATGGCCTCTGCTCGGTGTGTCTTTGTAAGGCTGCTCCCAGCCAAGGTGATGCCCACAACCAGGGGCTTTCATTGCTTAAACCCTATTAAAATTAATCCTAATTTATTACAAAAACCCCAGCAGTCAAGTGTACTTTCACATGGGAGGTTACCCTGAGTAGGGAAAAGGACTTTGCTCAAATGGCACTTTTGAATTCTCTAAATTGTACTGCAATTAGCACAGTGCTACGTGAGTGAAAGTGAGCGGATGTGAAGATGCACTTCTGAATCCACAGTCTTCCAAAGTAGAAGAAACTGTTATAGATACCCTTAATCGTAAACACCTCGTGTACACCATCCATTGAGGCTTACCAGCCCTCAACCAGAGTGAGATACCATCTCATCCATGGCAGTCAGCAATGTTGTGGCAATTAATTTACCTATATTGTGCTCTTTCAAGTGAGCTTGAAAAGAAGGTCCTCCCAGCTTCTCTCCCTTCCCTCCACGTGCCATCCGAATCTGCTGCTCCAAAGATGGCATTTAAAACTCCCGAAAATACCTGCATAATAAAGGGTAAAAGATACTCTGCACATATATATATGTACATATCTTTTTCTTCCCTCGTGGTCCTTTTCCATCTCAAAACTCTGTGAGGTGTTAAAAACACATCGCACATAACCAAGAAACTTGAGATTATCAGCATTATCTCACCCGCTCTGCCTGCTGATAAGATGGTCTGATGCGCTCGCTGCTGCGATAACAGGCACCGACTTCTCTTCTCAGCAGCGCTGCCAAGCTGGTTACGGAGTTCCTTAATCCTCTGGGCCTTCTCCACAGGAGATTATCATCCCCCCGCAATTTAGACCAAGTAAACTTGAGCCAGCAGACATTCACCCCCACTGTTGAAGCTGACCATATTGTTTTGGATGAGTCCAGCTCTGGAGTCCTCAGCAAAAGAAGGATGGGGACCTGTTGGAGCGGGGCCAGAGGAGGCCCCGGAGATGCTGGGAGGGCTGGAGCCCCTCTGCTGGGAGGACAGGCTGGGAGAGTTGGGGGGGTTCAGCCTGGAGAAGAGAAGGCGAAAAAGGGGAGACCTCAGAGCCCCTTCCAGTGCCTAAAGGGGCTCCAGGAGAGCTGGGGGGGACTCTGGATCAGGGAGGGGAGCCGTGGGACAAGGGGAACAGTTTTAAACTGGAAGAGGTGAGATTTAGATGAGATATTGGGAAGAAATTCTCTCATGTGCTGGTGGTGATCCCCTGGGGCAGGTTGCCCCGAGAAGCTGTGGCTGCCCCATCCCTGGAGGTGTTCAAGGCCAGGTTGGACGGGGCTTGGAGCAACCTGGGCTGGGGGGAGGTGTCCCTGCCCAGGGCAGGGGGGGTGGAACGAGATGATCTTTAATGTCCCTTCCAACCCAAACCCTTCTGTGATTCTATGATTATGGATCCTTTCCTCCAATGATGCTTGGCATGGAGCCCAGTCCTGTGGGTCCTGCAGATCCTGCAGATCCTGGTGCTGGCACAAGTTCAAAGTGATGGGTGCAGTCAGGAAGAGCTCAGCGCATCTCAGGGTGTCTCACAATGTAATCACCCACATTTGCACCCATTTGAGACACAAAGGTTAACACTTCTGCCATTATAAAAATGCAATGCAATCTATAATGATCAAGACATCAGTTTTGTCTTGTAGCCAAAAGATGTATATTTACGTTGTGGTGACTTAAACAAACATACGCATTCATGTGGAAAAATAATAAATACATGTTAGAAAAAGAGCAACCTTTTCTTACATCTTCATGGTGAGTTGGAATAGCGCCACTTCTATTCTTTGAAGACTCTGTGCCCCCTGGGGCATTTGGCAGCTCCCATCCAACCCCCGCACCTCCCCACGGAGGTGGGGAAGCCCCTGGTGTTCTCACTGACAAAGGCTATGAGATGCTGAAAGTTTGGAGATCCAAGAGCTGAATTTACAGAAATTGACTAAAATACTTAAACTGCTTTTTAAACCTCACTTTTGAGTGCATCTTTGTGTGCGTGGTTAACGTGAACTGCCTCACAGGTGTGGGGATCTGCAGGGGAAGGGAAGGACGACACCTGCACAACTGGAGGAAAGGCAGAACGTGCTCCGCAATACCTGCTTATTGTCTTGGGTTTGTCTGGAGAGTCCAGATTAAAATGTATTTTCAAACAAGCAAGGGAAAGACAAAAGGGTCACTTTTATATTTCACTATTACATATGTCTGTAAAAAAAAAAAAAAAAAAAATTGTTCTGAACATCACTGTGTGCACTTGAATGCACTTAATCATACGGCTGCTATTTTGACCAAGAGATGACATTATCCAGGCATTACATTCGGCGTGTTACGTGCTGTTCTGGACCAGCAGGCAGGGAAGCCCATTTCAGGCAGGAAGGCAAAGCCCGGGACACCCCGGGATGGGTCGGGACTCTGGATGGTGCCTGTGCCGAGCACTGGCGGTGCCACGTGCTGGTGCCTGGGGGAGAGTGGGAACATTTCCCGGTTGTAGTTTGTATAACTCCAGCGCGCAGCTGAGAACAATTTCCAAAGTGGAGTTGCCTGAGCCCCAGGAGCCAACAAAAATATTCTGAGGTCTTTATTTGTGCGATGGTGTTTCCACTCCGACTGGAGAGATCTGTTGATTGCACTCACATTGTCTCTACAACAATTTAAAAAATTAGACGTGATAGTTATCCTTTTTCTCAAAAGAACATATTATTCAGATTTCACTTTTCTCTTTTTCACTGACTTTTAACATGTCACAAGTACACACATGAAACGGGTTTCCCAAAACAAAAGTATTTATCAGAGAGCGTTGTACCCATGACCTGAAATCGCTAAGACATGAGAAACTTTGATATAGAAGGAGGTCTGTCAGGGCTGAGTATTCAATATATTATGAGTCCCCAGCAAAAATAGAGCACAGCTAAATAACTTGGGAAATATTATACTTATAATGACATTGCAGAGTCAATCAATTTAAAAGTAATAAAGAAGACGACAGACAATGAATAGAAAGTTCAAGGACTTTTCACCTAGGGCTTTGCTATGCTTGGAAGTCAACCTGCTGCAGTCTAAAAAAGTCTATATACTCTGGAAGTCAGCTCCAGGGATCAGAATCACATACAGAAACAAAGAACACCTGGGATTCCAGGGAACAGTGCTCCAAAATGTAGGCATGAGCCTACAGAAAATCAACCTGAGTTGGAACATTTTTGAAGGCGAGGGCAAATTTTCATCATATATTTTTGCCAGGCAATACCGTAATTCATCTTGTAATGTCTTGGGTTCATTGGTTAACTTTATCGCAGAACAACATTGCAGGCTGGACAGAATAACCGCATTGACTTTGCTCTATGCTTTCACTAGTATTGGAAGGTTAATACACTACATTAGCTGTGCGTGTAATCCCTAGATTGATTCTTTTTATACACATTTATTTCCCTAACTATTGTTTATTCTTCATCATAATATAGGAAAATTGCTAGTATATAAGGCAAAGTTTAACAGCGGAGTCAATTTATGACCTGTAATCATGGAATCCATGAACGATTTTAAAAGTAGGTGGCAATTTGCACACCCACAGCATTTATACTGACGACTTCACTGGGACATCACAGAGCATAGGCTTTCTATGGAAATGATGTTGTTTGCTGCCTTCGCTAAGAATGTAGAGCGAACCGCAGATTGCAATTGGGATTCAGTGCAAGATGAAGCTTGGAAGCGTGAGGTGGAAAAAATGCATCTCATTTCTTTTTGCCAGGTGGCAAGAAGCTGGCTTGGGATTTAGCAAAGTCTCAGACTTTGTCCCCATTTCAGCCTTTGGAAGAGAAAACTGAACTTTGGTCTAGCTCCAAGAGTTCATAGGAATAGCAAGGCGGGCTTTCAGGATGCACAGAGGATGAGCATCAGAGCATGGCCAAAGAGTTCAATGTGAACGTGCAGTGTGATGCTCTTGAAGGGCAATATTTGGGTAGAGGAAAGCAGGGTGCAACCGATCTGCTCTCTGTGAAAGGAAAAGTGTGACATGGCTAGAAAAAAGAAAGATTATAGTGTTCAAGAGAAAAGGGAAAAAATTAAAAGGGTCTGAAGAAACAGAGAGTACTGTACACAAGTGAAGATTAAAGGCTGATGAGGAGAGAGCAATGCTGGACCTTCTCTCATATTGTCCATCACAGGCACCTTGAACGATGAGAAGGGCCAGAACATACTGGAGCCGTTGGGTCAGACAAAGTGGCTAAAGAAAAGACTAACCACAATTAGTCGTTTGCTTTTACCACCTAAACACTGGAAGTGTGGAAATGAAACACATGAATGTGAATTTGGAAAGCTTCATTGTGGGAAGGCAGACTTTTCTATCAAGATCTACTCTAGAAATGAGCTGGATCCTCTAAAATAGCAGTCCTAGGAAGAAAGAGCCAACTGGTTTCATCCGGAAGAGCAGCAACATCTTCCAGTCACCCGGACTTCAAGATGCATGCCTTAGTGAGACCATGATTATGGAGACAGTCATGCCAAATAAAATGCTCCTCACAGAGGAACAAAATAAATCTTGCAGACTTTCAATCCCGAGCTATCAGGGGCAATTTCTAGTTTTCACAATTATACAATTACCACATAAACTGCCAGCACACATGCAAATGCACAATGACATCATTAATATTCTCAAGAAGGAAAGCACACTAATGTCATAGACTGGAGCATTAATATCACTGTGCAAAATGATTCAGCATACAGTTTAATTAAAGTATGCAAAGTATTTTTGTTTATGTAATGCACGACAGAGACCATCGGCATCATTCACTGGTACAGTACATTGCTTCAACTACAGACCACGCACTTGCAAGTCCAGAGCCACTCCTGCTTCACAGATGACCTTCATCCAAGAACTGAGGTCTCCCTGTTTTCCTAACTGTCTTATTCCCACAGAATATCCCCCCAGAGAGGGAGGTCCCATACAAGTGCAAAACCATTGCTGTGCTAATGAGTTTTTAAACTGAGAGTAACACTTAGATTTAAGGTTCTCTTATTTTCAGGCATTTTTCTGGACTCTGCACCTAATATGTTGATGGGACACATCACCACCAAAACACTGATTTGCAGGGTAGGGGGGTATGGGAGCAGGAAGGAGCTTTTGTTCATCAGACTTTACTGAAGGTAAAAAGACTTTCCCTCTTCCCTTTTTGTCACTCCATCCCCATTTAATATTTTCCCCGAGGCCTGGTTTCAGAGCAAAACTGGAGTGCAACCTGTTGGGCCGGCGGTCTCTGCAAGCCTCCTGTCATGGTGACTGCTGCCCAGACAAGACCGGATCTCCTACCAGGCTCCGCAGCGTGGCACTGAGAGCGTGTGGCATGTCCCCAGGTGTCACCAAAGCCCCGCGTGGCCAGCTTGAGGTGGCCGAGTGTGGACCAACTTCTCCCCGGGGTTGGGAGCACCCTCCTCATTCACCACCCCCCGGGCCAGGGGCTCACACGCACTCCCAGGCGTTTCACAGAGGCGATCGAGACCGAACTACTGTCACAGTGCTGCTCATCAGCATATTCTACTTTTTATAATAGAAAAGATTCAGATCATATAAACTCGAGACCGACACCTTGCTTGCTTCTGTACTGCAAACTCAGTAGCACTGCTTAATACATGCTCGGATAAAATATTGCTAAGTGGAGTAATAAATTTAATCCAGATACCGTATGAGAATTAAACCATTAACTGGTAAATCAGCTGCTAAGTAGCCCATATTCCTTTTAATACGAGATTCTTAATGCTAGATTTAAACAGTAATACATATTTGACAAAAGCTTATTCAAAATATTCGAGTGACTAGAAATATCGGGAGCTGGCTCCAATCTGCTGCTTTCTGAAGTTTATCTGAGACCGAGTGGAACTGAGCTCCAAACAAAGACTGCAACAGGAGCCAGTTGTTGACACTCAGCATCACGTGGCGCATATTAAATGATTCATCAAATGCTGTGTCACAACCGGTATAAAGTCTTTTAAAAATGGATCCTTCCTCCTTTCATTTTGATTTTTGCAGCAAAGAATATCTGGATAAATCTAGACTTCCCTGAACAACGTTCCTTTTCTGAAACCATACCTCTTGCAAAGCAAACGTTCAGCCCAAATAGTTATTAGAAGGAGCACCAGTCACTAAATTTCAGTAAATAATATGCTTGTATATTTGGACGGTTCGGGCATCCTGATGGAGCTCTGCTGTAAGGACTCCCTGAATTTTATGAATAAAATTTACCCAGAACATTTTGGAAAACTAAATAATAGATGAGTAAATAATTTTACTGGCTGATATGGCAAGGCAATGTGTTATTGTAACCTGCCTTGTATGCTCCTTGTAAAGTACTGTAAATTATGATTTTAAATTATGATGTTAGATTAGGTTTTCTGCAGCTTAATATATTGTAATGTAATATAATTGCTAAATGCAAATGAGATACTGTACAGCTTTTCCATAGAGTTGTTCATGAAAGCCAAGCATTTTACATATTACAGTGAAGTGCACGTTATTAAGAAACAAATTATAATGAAGCTTAATTTAGTTGGGAGACAAGATACGGTAGCCTTATCAGGGTTGACAATGTAGTAAGGTATCTTATAGAGCTATTATGCCAACTTATGTGCAGCTCAAGTATCTCCAGCACAAACGTACATAGGCGACAGCACCGTACCTTTTAAGGCTCGCATGTGATCTCATTACCTTAAAGTCAAGTAATACTATAAAGTCATCAATTTGGCTCCAAATACACTCTGTGATCATGACTGACAAATGCTCTTTTCAAAATAACAAATACAAAGCTGATTAGCATTCAAATACTGCGCGCTTGGAGCGAAGTTTGGGCAGAAGGCACGTTTCAACTGCTTCGAACGCGGCGCAGGATCAAGAGCGGAGCTGGAGTCAACACAAGAGTTAAAAACAACAAACCCAGTCGCCTCGCGGTGCCGCTTGCTAAGCGCTCGCGGTGGCTACTGCAGAGAAAACTGCCTTTTGTGCCCGCGGACCTGTAACCCACCCCAGCAGGCAAAGAGCTCCTGCTTTTCCGTCCTCATTTTCATCAGCAAGTCACAAAAAGCAATAGCTACTGGTAGAACGGGCGGGGAGAACGCCCTCCCTAAATAATACACCACCTTGTAAATTGTCTGCCAGGCTGCAAATTTCAAAAGAAAAACTAAAATGCTTTTTTTTTCTTTTTCCCCCCAGCATTTTCCGAGCAGCGTTTGCTCCTCGCAGGGCACGCAGCGGCATCCCGCCTTCCCCCCAAAAGCGCAGGCACCAGTGGGTCTGTTGCAGAGCAGCAGAAACCTGCTCCAAAGCAATTCATTATTAATGCCAGAATATTCTTGCTAAACAGTTCTGATTATTTCACAAGAAAGAGGTCAAGGTATTGGAGAAAGGGATTTAATCAAATAAACTCTCAATCTCTCTCCAAATAGCATTTTCATCCGGCGGCATGTAAATTCATCAGACGACCAGCCTCCAAACGCACAGGCAAGGTTAATCTGCTATGACTGTTAAAACTTCTGTGATATGCCTATTGAATAAAGATTTTAAATAGGATGAACCACGCGAGTTACCCCAAACTGTTTTCTGTTTCTCCTTTCCCTTAAAGTTTTGCCCCGAACGGCAGCCCTGCGCTTGCAGAAGGGGAGCTGAAAATCCCCCACCGGGGCTGCGCTTGTGGGACCCCACAAAGAACTCTTTGTTCTGCGTTTGCTGCTCAACTCTCCGGATTTTGACAATTACCAACAGCTGATTTCAAGCTGCCCCACAGCAAATAACGTGCCCTGAGCATCAGGCGAAGGGGGAATCCGGGACTATCAGAAACACTTCATACATCGCCAAAGCACCCGCGCTGGAAAACAAAGCAGAGTTGCCATTAGCAGGGAAGAAATGGAATTTCTCTTTTATTCTGAGCTCGGTATAGCGCTGCTTTGCTTAAAGAAGGAGCCAAGGAATTTATCACAGTCATATCCCGAGGTGAATTTAGTGGCAAACACTAATAATCCCTCCTGGACACCTAGCACTTATTAGACAAACCCTGCCTCCTAGCAGTGTAAATCAGCGTTTCTTTTTAAAGGGGATCTTTGTGAGCTTCGTGCTTAAACATAGCATTATGGTATAGTTGCAAACAACATATTCAGTCGCAAATTAAGAAATGCAATTTTTTTAAAAGAAAAAAAAAATCCCAAATGCCTATTGACATACAGTTATAAGAAAAAAAGGAAACTGAAATATAACAGGCAGGCAGGACTATTTTTTCCTGATATTTTTTGCTTTCTTTATCCCAAGTCTGGCCACAGAATCTGCATTTAGTGGAACAAACTGTAAATACCTTTGCAAAGTCAGATCAGATTTATGATACCGGGGAACTGTGCTCGATGAGAGCCATGGCTGTATGCAGCCAAACCCTTACACCCCGTACCAGCATGCACCACCCCGGCGCTGTCTTCAGATGCTTCACAATCTCCAAGTAAGGTAACGGTACACCTTCTTGGGGGTTCTTTTGTTGTTTTTTTTTTATTTTTTTTTTTAACAGACAATCTAATTTACTTACGCTCCACATACATCATGTGCCTAAACACCCTACACCTACCCAGTTCCCTTGCCTCCTTCTCCAAGAAGTCTGAGAGGACGTTTCCTCCGTTCAAAATCAGAGAGGATCCTTAATGGTACACAATCTACATCCCCCGTTGAGGAGTCAGGCAGCAGTTAAAAACTCTGCCTCGTCCAGATAAAGAGTGTTTTGATGCTGGTATTCTCTGCCCCCTTTGCTCCCAGCACCTTTCTCGAATCTCAGACACCATTTTACATGAGGACGCTTTCTAAAAAGCAAAATGTAACTGTCTAATTAAGAGCGGAATGATTGGCTAGTTCATGGACTCTGTGACAGTTATGACAAATACACATATTGGCACAGCCCTAACCTCGCTTCACAGTTTGCAACACAAAGATGGTATTTTCAGAAATGTGCAGAACACTCTGATACAAAGCTTCACCTTGTCTAGTGCTATTCCATTTAATTTTTTATTAACTGCCTGAACATATGCCATTCTAGAAGAGGGTAATAGTTACAAAATGTCAGCAGAAACATTTAAACTGCTAAAATGTAAATGATTTTATAAATTTGTAATGAAAGGTAATTGTCATGTGGGAAAAGTAACAGAAAAACAGATATGTGTAAATGTAAAACTGGTAAAAAATACATCTTATTGGTCGAAGGCAGCAAAATTTAAGCGTATTTTAATGACCACTGTAAGTAGTATTTAAATAAAATCAGATTCATAAGCAGAAAATGTGAATTCTATAATATTTTATTTTCTAACATTAGCAAAGTTCATAATAATGAAAAGACCTCATGGAACTTTAATGCTCCGAAATTCATTAAACAGTAGGACATTAAGATTCCTCACCTCATTTTAAAAAACAAATAAATCAAGTCAGATAACATAAATACAAAGCATTCGCCCGCCTCGGCGCAGCCCGGCTTCAAAAGAACAATATTAGAACGCGGTTAGTTAGTTTCTTTACTTTCCGCTAAAATGAGAAACAATTTGGTGATTAATCCCTTCAGCGATGCGGTGCTGGGTCAGTGCTCTCGGAGATGTCAGGCAGGAGAAGACTGGGGCGAGGAAGGGAGTTTTTCTTCAGCCACCACACAGAGCAACCACCTTCCAGTCAGGTTTGCGGGCAACCATCTTTAAATGCTTGAGCTGTTCCGCGTGGCCATGACAAGATTTGCAATTCCCCCCGTTTATTTACACGCCATCACCCCAACTCGACATCAGATGGAAGTGGCATGGTCGCGGCTGACCCCAGGGTAGTCCCTGTCTCTGCCGATCCAATTTCATCCCGGCGCGGCAACCGAGCCGCCGTCAGCCCGCCCAGGATGCTCGCACGCCGCCCCGCGCCGCAATAAAATTAGCAGAAGCTTGTCAGGGTGTATTTTCTAGTTTTACGCTGACAGACACTGGACAAACACGTCTGCTTTTCAGAAATCCGCAGAGGTTTCTACTCTCCCGAGATGTACACGGGCAAACGGGGTGGACTCGCGAGTCCACGCGTGGCCGAGGGCTGGTGGTGGGACGGCGGCGTCCCCCCGTGGGCTTCCCCTCGGGGCTCGCTTTCTCCTCCCTAAAACCGGGTGAAAACACCAAAATACCGGTCGTTTGTATTTTTATTCTGTTTTCCTACAACCGCCCCTGCTTCAGAGCTCCTTCTGCCTGCCCGATCTCCGGCCAGAAGTCAGGAGAATGCAAACCCACCGTGTTTCGAAAGCAAAAGTTGGCCGTTCCTCCCTCCTGTCCGCCGTCTGCCGTAGGTACAGAAATTGCCTTCCAGAGGAGATGTCGCGCACAGCTCACCTACGAGCTCCCCTGCAAAACTGCTGCCCTCCCCAGTAAAAGCGGCTTTAATTTTTTAAGGCGCTTTTGCAAATAAGCTAAAGAAAATGGTCGTTTGTTTCAAAATCTGAAGCCAAGGGAGGCTAACGCAGTAAATAGGAGAAATTTACCGTCTGTAATGGGAACATTTTTAAGTAAAACCACCTAATATGTTTTGTAATCTCCACCAATGTAATTTTATTAGATATTCAGTGCAGTTCTTACATCAAACAGCCTCAGAAGCCCCGGGATCATTTTATATTCACTGGAAGACAGAAAGAAATCCAAAACCTAGTTAAATAAATTGTTCATTTATTCCTTTCCTTTTATGCACCAAGATCTACATGTGGTCATTAATTATAAAGAGACTATTATAGCACCATATTTTCATTCAATACGATGTCCTGGTATATATCAAAGAAGTCCCATAATTAAAACAGAAGGGCCACAATGACAATTAAAATTACAATCTATATGGGGAAAGAAAGTACAGTTCTGCAATTTTTCACCCTGTCACTGTCAGCACCGGGGGATATTCCAGTCACGTCTCTTGTAAAGCAGCCTAAATTCTTCTTCACCAATGCAACCTCAAAAGCATTATCAGCACCTAAGCAAAAGCCTATGCAAGTATAATTTAATACCAAGCCACAGTTTGCAAGTAATAGCGTATAAAGTGATATTTAAGTGGTGTTTTAAGCACACTTCTGATGGCTACAGCCGCTTTTTACTGGTAAATGCGTTTTCCTTTGAGTAGTGATTATGAGTCCTGGGTGAAGAGGTCCTGTGTGCAGGTCTGCCTGTAAGCCTTACTTCCAGCTGCCAATCTTTACTTCACAGTGGAGAAAAAGCCACATCGCACCTTGTTCTTACTCTTGTACGCTGTCATCCCCTGAGCCTGATAACTGCAAAATCATTTCCACATAACACTTTTCTGCTTCTGCCTCTTAAACCCGGAGACCTCCGCGCTGCGCACGCACCAGCACCCCCGGCAGCCGGCCCCCCAGAAGCCGCTGCCTCTGAACCGACGGCCTCTTCCCGCCGACTATTTTTAACACTTCTCCCGGTAAATATCTGCATTAATGGAGCACGGGGCTCTCGTGCGGCAATATGTATTTGCTACAATTTATTGTCTATAAAAGTCACGAGCGGTGAATTATTACTGCTAAAACTGTGTTTTTCTTTATAATAACTTCAAACCGAGCACTCATATATGAAGCATGCAATGGAGACGGAGAAGGTTTTGTATAATAAAACGGTGACATGGTCATTTTTCCCAGTTTTGCATTACACAGACACACTCATGCATGGTGCTTTTTAAATTCTTATTATATGTGAGGTCAGGGGGTCGAATGTCAGAAAGTACTGTTAATTTCACGGGGTTAGGGGAAAGTAAATTCAGAGGGAATACAGATCACTTAGCACAGAAAAGCAGCTCCTCTGAAGTTTGGTTTTACATTTGTTAACCATATCCTTCAGCTGACGAACCATTGAGACCAGGGTGACATTCTGGTCCCCGGTATAATGGCTTGACACGCTGCGGGAGAGCGGGATGCCGGCGGAGGGGCCGTCGCCGAGCCCCAAGCCCACCGAGCGCCCAGGCTCCACGCAACTGGAACCGAGCAAAGCGCGTTGCCATTTGGGCTGCGATGTTTAAATTACAGAGAAAGCAGTCAAGATGTCTTAAAGTTCAATCTGACAAGAAATGTAAAATATATTTCTGCCCTCGTTCGCCGGGAAGGTAGCATCTTGCAGCGCGCGGTATCGCTACCCAGCGTCCTTTTAAAGCCCTTCCTAATATATCATCAAAGTCTAAAGGTGTTACAAGCCCTCGGAGCATCGGGGTAGGGTTTGTTGTGCCGGACAATGCGCCGATGGGTTGCCTTTTATATATATTTTTTTTTTTTTTGGTGGTTGTTGATGTTTTGGGCTTTGTTTTGGGTTGGGTTTTTTTCCCAGCTTTGCCAGTGGCAAAATAAAATTGCGGAAAACAGAAGAAATTTTAGACGATGCCTCTTGGTTTCATGTGTAACAGAGGAGAAGCGACAAAGCAGGGTGACTGAGCTGCTCTTTTGCGAAGACAAATCCCAAAGCTCCTTTTTTTTTTTTATAAAAAGCCATTTGCTTAATAAAAGCCAACTTACTCACATGCAATTTAAAGTAATAAACACTTTAAAAACATGAGGGGATCTTGCGTCGAAGATGTTAAAGCCCTTTTTGCTATTGCTTCTATTGAAAGTTCAACTTAAAAGAAGAGCGCCGCAAGGCCCATGCCATACATCCACTTCTGAAAGGGACAAAAGGGAGAAAAAAACCCAAACAAACAGCTAAATTTAGTGAAATGACTGCAAAGAGCCATTCTGAGAGAGAGGCAGGATTATTGCCTGCGCGTGGCCCGCGGGCTCGGGCAGAAGCGGGGCTGGGTTTGGGTTTACGCGTTGGTGTCTTTTGCAAGATTCCTCTGAGTCAAAACTCCAACCAGGCTCAGCTGCCCCCTCGTAATTACATTTTAATGACTGAGGCTGGGTGTTTGTGTTTTGGCAGCATATTTAATAGTGTTAGCATTTAAATGGTCACAACTGGACTGCGAAGGGCAGAGCTCGCTGCCGCTCCGGGTGAAGTTCACCCTTCTGGTGCGGCTGCTCATCAGCGGAGCCGCCGCCAGCCCCGACGGAGCCCAGCCCTGCCGCCAGCCGGCTTCTCCCCAAACTCTGCTCCGAAAACATAAAGGTTAAGGAGCGGAACCGGATCTATAGAGATGTTTTGGGCTCGGTAGGTTTTCCTGATGCCCCGGTCTGGGAAGGGAGCCAGCCGCGTGCCCAGCTTTTGTCTTCCTCGGTACCAAAAGATGCCAACGACTCACGACCGAGTTCAACCTTATCCCTCTCTTGCAAATAAACACTCCCTGAAACGGCTCAGGCAAACAGGGAAGTGGCAAATGCAACATACATACATATATATATTATTAAAGATGCATTATTAACTTTGTAGTGGTATATTTCACCAGCTGCCTTTTATAATTAAAAACTTTTTTTCTCCAATCCCCTTTCCTGCAAGCAGCCTGTTGCCTGAAGATTTAATCCTTCATTACCAGTTAAAACAAAATCACCAATTAGGCACATGAACACGTCTGTATTAATCTCATTAAGGTGATGGCACCAAATAAATTGGAACTATTTTTGTGCTTTTACTGTGTTCCTATGGCTTTATCAGGCCCTGTGGTCATATACAAAGACCTTGCAGCTTAGTCATTTAGAGTCATTCGGTTGTGGACTAAATGTGGCATTACCATCTATGGCTGAAAATTGCTTTCAGCTTTTAAACTGCACTGACTAGTCTGTAGTTAATCTTAGATCATTCACTCGCAAAATTAAATGAGCCAGAACGATGGTCTTTTTTTTTTTTTTTTTTGTAAAATAATACATCACAAAACACTTATTTGCCCTGCCCAAAAGAGAGATCAAATTCATTTAAAATCCCATAAACCAGAGTTGTGAATTTTTAATTTTATTTAGTAGCACAGAAATAGAGGGTAAGCTATCTTTCCACAGCACATCATTGCTATAAATTTACATATAGAACATAGTTTGATGCCTAACCAACCTTTAATCTACCTTTGATGTATACTCCTACTTCAGTATGGATCATGTGATACACCTTATTAATGCAAATGTAGGAAGGACTGTTTTGGATCTCTGATGTAATTAGCCATAAACCATGCTTAAAAGGAAAAAAAGGGGGAAAAAAAAAAAAAGTACTTCCTTTGTCACTACAGTTGCATAGACTTGCATGTGGAGGTGGAGATGCTCCAAGAGGGCTGCAGCAGCCACCAGCCCAGGGCAGAGCCCTTGTCCCCGGCTGCTCGCTTTTATTATACGCGGATTATCTGTTTGGCTCTATGAATATTGCACCATAAAAAAAGCAAAAGGAGAAGCAAAGCCTGGATAGTTCTTAACTTTCCAAACAGCACAAGTAACAAAACAACGAATGGCTGATCCTGCTGCCATCGCAACGGACAGAAATTTTGCATTTCAACTTAATATTTGGGCCACCTTCTTCGAGCCCCCCTTTCGGAGTTGCTTCTGCCCTGGTGGAGCCTCAGTGCTGCTCTCTCCAATTTGCCCTTTTATTATTATTATTATTATTATTATTAT
>NW_009648443.1:383638-385127 GCF_000708025.1 Charadrius vociferus
GGGGGAGGTAGCAGAGGGCTCCGGGGGCTCCTGCTCTATGTCGCCCGGCTCGGGGGGGTCCGTGCTGGAAATGGGGTTCAGGCTCCTCCGCCAGTGGGGCAGCCCGGGCTTGACAGGGGCAGCCCAGGGCTCCGGCGGAGAAATGCAATGAATAAATAACCAACCAACCAACCAACCAACCAGCCACATCGGGAACAGCCGCGACCGAGAGCAAAGGGATGATGCTGACATCATCGGGGAAGTGGGGAGGGACCCAAAACCCAGGAGTCTGTTGGGTTTTAATTCCCTAACAAATAATATAGAAGTTTATTCCTCTCTAATGACAGCAAGAGAGATGTGTATCCTATTCCGCTGCGTACGAACGGCCCCCGGTCAGCGGGGCAGTGGGAGCGCAGGGTGCTGCCCAGCCCACCCACCGCACCGCTGCCGCCACAGCCCCGACAGACTGACAGGTTCCGTCATTTCACTGAATCACCGCTTTCAGTTAACCACAGCGGTCTGGTTTATGCCATCTCCACGTGCAAGTTAGACGACTGACAAGAGGGAAAAGGGGGGAGGGTTGCAGGGGGAGAAGAAAACAAACCAAACAGGAAAAAAAAAAAAATCCCCAACAAAAGCACACATTTGTTCCGGATTGCGTTTGCTTTGCCATGTTCTCTGGAAACTTTCTCGGTGTGGAGAGGACGGTGGAGCAGAGCAGAGAGCTCCCATCCCTGATCCCATCCCCACCGCTGGAGCAACGGGCTCTGTATGGGCTGATGGAGGCAGTTCTGCCTTCCCAGCTGGAGAGCAGAGCAACCTCCCCCTCAGCCTACCAGCGTGCCTCTTGGATTTCTCCATCACCTAGTTATTTTAAAACAAATATTAAAATTATCTTTCTCAGGAATTTGTAAAAATGATTTAATTTTATTCCCCCCCCCCAGAAATAAAAGTTTACTCCGATCGCATCACTCTCCCTCAGTAAGGGTATGCAGAAATGAAAGATTTTTATTTGTGTAGAATAATACTCTAATGCAAAACCACTACTCTAGTCTCATAAAAATATATTTACCTAGTAGTTTTACTCTTCAAAAGAAAATCTGCATATTTTGTTTATTCTCAAAAATAGTCTCTCTTTTTTTTTTTTAATAGCCTGAACCAAATAATTTCTCATTTTTACAGGCTTCACTTCACTTTTCTCACAGTGAATAAATTGCAACTTATTTCCATGAAATTCACAGATGACACAGATCTTTATTTTGCATAAAGGCATAGAGAAGTGTCTAATATCTTCAATATTCATCCGCTAAGTGGACATTTGCATTGGGTTAGAAGGGAGAAGGAGCCCCGGCCCTCCCGCGGTGACAGCTGTACGGAGGGATGACATCTGACAGCTGTGACAGTGCTGACGGGAGGCTGGGATGGCTCCCGCATCCCTGATCCAATTACGGCACACATCCCTCTGACAGGGCCGGCAGCCCGCGCCCGCGCCGGGGAGGACAGTATTGAT
>NW_009648443.1:385354-420198 GCF_000708025.1 Charadrius vociferus
GGCAGCTGCCAATAACGCTAACTCCCCGAAAACAGACAATTAGCCCTCGGATGCTCCCGCGCGCCGCCTCAACGCGGCACCATCGCGCCCAACGCAAGCTACCTGGCCATGAGGCCACCTCCTCCTCATCCTCCTCCCATTCTACAGCCCAGCACCAGGTTACGGAGCCAGAGCACTCAATTTAATGTGAAAAAATGATGCGAAACAAATGGCGCGGAAACTAGCCACCAACACCCATAGTACATCAGGCAAAAGGGCATTTAACATCTTCCATGTGGCCATTGTGTTATACCACTGTAATTAAAAACCAGCAAATACTTGTTTTCATCATGTTATTAAAGAGCTTCTATATGATCACTAATAGTGATAAACAGAAATTAGTTCTAAGAGCCTTATTCTGCCACAGCTTTCTCCATACAATGGTCCAATACCGACTGATCCAACGTCCTCATATATTTCTGACTAAACAGGGACTGCTTACGATTTTAACCTGCATCCAAGGAACAGGCTGAGAACAGCAAACCAGAGAGGAACTAGGAGCATGAGGATGCTTCTAAGCATTTTGACCACAAAAAAAAAAAAAAAAAAAAAAAAAGTAAAAAATAGAGGCAATAGCAGAAGAGTTCCCTGGAAGAAACCACAGAGCTTGCTGAATGGTGGTCCTGCCGGGGAAGTGGAATGTTGAACTGCATCATTGCGACATGATAGGTGTGTAATTCTTCAAAAGTATCAGAAGGAATTATAAAATTAAGCCCTTCTTTTTCAAGCATGTAAGGAAGGCATCATACCTCTGTTTCTTCCCATTCTGTTTTGGTATTTTGTCTTTATCTGCATGGGAAGAGACCATGCCCCATCTTATATGGTAATTTAAACATCATTATTACTTGGTCCAACTTTTTTTTTTTTTATAAGGCTTTTCAGCAACAACCACACATCGCCAGCTAGATGTCATTATAAACAAAGTTATTGATTACCTCACTAGAGCTGGATTTGAACCTGCAGACGAACTGTGACTTGCTGCCATGCTATAATTTTATTGATCAGAGCAATCCAGCTGCCAGTGCTTTCTGAAGTGTAAAAAAATACATAAATAAATAAAAAATTGAAAAGAGCCTGAATACATCTTCCCTTTGCCCACACATGAAAGAAAACACAGTTTTCAAGCCTGAAGTACAATTTTTTAACTTTTTTTCCCTTCTTCCTCCAAAATCCTTTAATGGCAAAGCCACGTATCTCCTCATGTCACAACAGAACCTTCAGCTCTGCCAGCTGTGGGATGAGGCTGCAATCCTTTCCCAGCACTCTGGTTTGTGGTCACCAACTTTTCATTTAAAAAATAAAAAAAAAAAAACCACTCAAGCCCAAAAAAACTCAATTCTATTTTATTAAGTTTAGAGATCTCCAGAAACAAAGTTGTGACTATTAAAGTTTGGTCACTGCTTCAAATCAAAACATTGCCCAGCTATTCAAATCAAAATGTTGCTTCACCAGGGGTTTGGGGTCCATGCCCCCAGCCAGATCGTTCCACCAGTGCCGTAAGGAAATGGAGGGAGGTTCACTCAAACGTCTCATCCTACAGCAGCTCGTTTCTCCTTCTCCTCGCTATTATGAATCACATCCCCCAGAGGGTTTCAGGGGCCGTTGGAGATGTATGTTATTCCGTCGATGAAACTGTCCACTCTCGCAATTTAACCCACGGCTGCCTTGGAGTGAAAACGCCTGAGGAGGTGAGCACCAAGGTTGAGCCCAGCCCTCCCCTGTGTCCCACCACCAGCATCGCCTCCTCCTGTCTCACCGGCGCTTGACCAGAAACTCAGTAGCACGAGCCATAAAGCTTCGCAGAAACTCGTTCAACAAAGAGTTTTTCTGAAAATAAGATTTCCCTCCCTGAGACCATTTGCTCCCAAAAGTAATGCTTACCCACGGGATAAACACCGATCTGAGAAACCCGCGGCGCAAAGGCAAATGGAAAGGAAATGAGAAATTCTGCAAGGTGTTAATCAGAACGCGTGGCAAAATGTGCACACAAGAATTTAAAAAGCAAATGGCTTCAAATCTGTTTGAAAATGCTATTCGCACCTCCCAAGCAAAGCAGTCAGTGCTTTTTGTTGTTGTTTGTTTTTTGGTCTTTTTTTTTTTTTCTGCTGACACAGTTTTACTCTGAAACAAAAATATTTCAAGGTAGAAACTGTTGCTTTAGCAGCCTCCCAGAAAGAGTGGGATCTGACTCCTGCTCATCACTAGGAAAAGGCTGCTCAGAACGAGAGCTGGTGGAGTGTCATATATAATGAAACAAAAAACTCTAGAATTTTCTTTTTGGTTTTGTTGTTGGTTTGGTTGTTTGTTTGTTTTATTTAAATAAAAATAAGAATTAAGCTTTAAAAATGAGTTACTAATGTGTCATCTATGACAGGAGTGTCACACATTCAGTTCTACAGATGAGACCAAAGAGACCCCAATCTGTACAGAAACTAGGAAGACTACGGACACAAAACCTTGACTCTATAAATCAATAAAACTATTGCACTGAACTCAACATCTTACCTTAGATGCCACCTTTGATTTTAATTTTCTGAGTTTATCAGGCTATCAGGGCCTCAGCACTCAGGGCTGTTACGTCTGTGGGCTGTGCTTCTCCACCAGCATCAGCCTTGTCACAGCCTGTGCGATGCTCTTCACTCTGTACCTGCCTGGCAGGTCGCACATGGGAAGCACAAAACGTGGCCACCACATCAGCAGGTTTGGACATGTATGTTCTAGATGTATGCATCTGTACCCTTATTGCCAGCATATTGCCTCTGCCTGCTTTTTAGAAGTAATAGCTTAATAATTTCATGTACAGTCATTAAGTAGAACTAGAACGGTTACAGGTGGCTTTACTAAGAGGAAAAAAAGCATCTCAAGGAACATGAGAATGTGGTAGAGGTTTCAGTGTACCTCATTAATTTGTCCCGGATTGCAGACATTCTTTGATTGTGATACTCTTTAATGGCAATTCTTAATTGTTGACATTAAAAAATATGCTGAGCTGAGCAAAGAGAGGAATCCTGGCTACAGTGCAGACGTTACTTCCTATTCTCAAAAATTAAGCATAACGGGCACAGTGCCTTAATAACCTCTCTCAAGAACCATAGTTCAATCCCAAGTGCCATCAGAAAGGTTAGGTATTTAAATCTTGGCAAATAGGCAGTTTATGAATTTCAGTGCATATGGGCAACTTAGTCAAGTCTTGAGACTACGGAAAAATCTAGAAAAGAAGAGGACGACTCCTCTCCTAAGTAAAAGCAAAGACGCTGGTGCAGATACCAGGGGACCCCTTCCCTGGGCTGGGCCCTCACACACAGCTGTGATACCAGCAGCGTGGAAAAGCTGCAATACAGCTATGGGCAGGAAGGCACACACATTATTCTGCTTACAAGAAAAGAAGTAAAACTGCTAAGATAAAGATGTCTTGAGAAAGAAAGTAGAAACATGGAGAGTGAAAGGAAAGCCAGGAACTGGAAGAAAAGATTGGAGAGCTGGTACTCCTTCCTCCTGGTTTATCCTCACCTTCCTCTCCTGGCTTTATAACATATGTTAACAATATTTTATTACATTTATTACCTATAATTAATGTATTTATTCTAACTGCAGACTCACTAGTTAAGAGAGAGAACTCTCATGGTTGTCCCTTGCTCCCCCAAATGCCCACTTTGCGTGAGGAGCAACATCCCAGCAGTGACCAGAAGGACGTGGCGCCTCTGGCACGGGCAGGGCATTAACACACGAACCGGCCGTACCAACAGCGTCTGCAGGCAAACCCAGCACTGGGCTGGATGTTCCACATTGGTACAGGGAATTACGTAGGGCTTCACCTGAAGTTATGTAATACACACTATACATCACATTTTTCTTGTTCCTATCAAACAGCTTCAGAGTTTCCTTCCATCTATATTGTAACAGAAAACAAGCTCCATTCATAGAATCATAGAATCGCTGAGGTTGGAAGGGACCTTTAAGATCATCAAGTCCAACCATTGACCTGCCCTGACAAAACCACCTCTAAACCATGTCCCCAGGTACCACATCTACCCTTTTCTTAAACACCTCCAGGGATGGCGAATCCACTCCCTCCCTGGGCAGCCTATTCCAATGGTTGATGACCCTTTCCGTGAAAAAAAATCTCCTAATATCCAATCTAAACCTCCCCTGACATAACTTGAACCCGTTTCCTCTCGTCCTATAACTTGTCACTGGGGAGAAGAGGTCAGCCCCCACCTCTCTACCCCCTCCTTTCAGGTAGTTGTAGAGAGTGATGAGGTCTCCCCTCAGCCTCCTCTTCTCCAGGCTGAACACCCCAGTTCCCTCAGTCATTCCTCATAAGACTTGTCCTGCAGACCCCTCACCAGCTTTGTAGCCCATCTCTGGAAGGGCTTCATGTCCTTCATGTGGATGACTTGCATATTGTTTCAGCTATACGTTATTCCACCTTTCTATCTCTATCTCTCACGGATGAGAGCCTTAACTCCTGGTACCTCCTATTGCTGCAGTGTTCGGGAACCACTTGCTAAGTTAAAGTTTCGTTCAGGATATTAATCTTGCCTTGAAAAATTGGAAGGTATAAACTGTTTCAGATCATGCTATATAAATATCTCAGGTCTGAATTAATCTGCAAAGTTTGTTAGAAATGAAGGTCAGGACTTGAATTCGCAGCAATTAGAATCATTGATATTTTCATGGTATCAGCCTCCTTTGCCTGATTATCAACTTCCAGGGTGCTAACACCTAAAAAGTTTGCCCCTCTGACCCTGCTTGAGTTTGGATGTAGATTCTGTAATATTGAGAATATGTTTCTGCATTACTTTTTGTAAGTCAAAGGAAATTTGTTTTAGAAAACATCACGAAGAGAAAATATGTATGCAGAATTACATAATTTTACATATTTTAATTAAATATTATAGCCAAGTAAAATACTGATCTGGATTCTGGCTTCTCCAACCTTTGCCTCAACACTTAATGCAATTTATTAATGGTGTTCTGACCTACACGGTAACTAACTAGGAGATCAACTTCCAGCACAAACTGCTGGGAATAAGCTTGCCAGTATGCGGCTATTTATTGAAAGCAAAGACAGAAGGCTGATTGGGCAGTGGGAGGCCTGAAAAGAAAAGAAATGCCATTCCCCGAGATCCCTCCAAAAAGAAAGTGATGATGGTCGTTGTAGTCACATCCAACAGACCCTTGATTAAAGATATCCACCAACACTTCTGCTGGCACAAAAAAACCCCACAAATATATCCTTCATCAATACCAATGACTATGCAATCCCTCTACAAATCCACAGGCATTTCAATATGAGAACTAATGGAAATCCAGTGAAACGGAGGAAACGGGAATTGTCAGAGCATCACTTCAGTAATTCTTCAATAATCTTTCCCCATCAAGAGATCGGAGGCTGCACAGCCCTTCGAACTGAAAACATGTCTCAGAGGTTTATAATTCACGCAGAAAATGGGAGTTTGGTTTTGTGTATACCTCGGGCCCAGCTGAAATGCCAGAGTTGCCTACCATACATTCATGGACTACGGTTATAGAGATGCTTTAGTCTTTAATCCCATGACCGTATCTCACTTTTAGCCTGCAAAGACACCACCTGACTATTGCATGCGCACATGCAAAGAAGCAAATTCTTTCCTGTGTCTCCTCCTAATACCTTTGCAGACATTGCCAAATTTCAGTCAAACTCAGCAGTAGACAATAAAAAGTGTTCCAGTTCTTCAATATTTTATGAAACTAGTTGTCTAGATAGGGGTGGGTATTTTCCCCCTCAAAAAGACTGATAAATTGACCTAATTGCCATTGGAAAATCAACATGGGAAATGGATTGGCGAACCAGAGATCTGCTGCTCATAAACAACCCATGTTCTTACAATTTTCTACTCAAAACTGAGCTTCCATAAATGTAAGTTGTGGTAAAGAGGGCTCAGCACTTCTCCAAATCAGATCAAACTCTCATGTCCCTAAAAGCTGGAGGCTTAGTTAATGTGACTTGGTGCATCAGGCAATACCTATAAGGACATCATCACCGTCATTATCCGTCATTAATAATGTAGCACTTGTGGGACAGTGTGTCTAGTTCTGGAGCACGTGCTCAAGAAAGATGAATTCGAAATGGAAGAACTATAAAGATGATCAGGAAAGGAAATAAAAGTCTATTTGTGGAAAGAGGAGTAAAAGAGCTTGGCCAGCTCAATGAACAAAATGAAGACTCAAAAGGAGTGTATTTTTTCTTTCTCTTTCTTCTGTTGATGAAATTAATTACGTGGTAGTAAATAGCTAGGAAGCAAGAACATTCAATTTTAAAAATATTGCTGTCAGAAGAATAGTTGGTGTAACCTGCCCATTAACATACTCTCATTTAAAGATGAATGATGGTTTCCCACAGTCAGAATCAGGTTCTGAAACAGCATTAGGCCTAATTGAACAGGGGAAAACTGGTATTCTTTAATACAATTATACGATGTAGCCACTTGAACAAACAGCAGAAGACTGAACATTATAGTCCTTCCAATCCTGTGTCCCTGTGAGTAACCTCACACTGCAATTGTGCCCCCAGACACAGGGAGAGCATCAAATTCATCGAAACCAGATTCAAACTGCCCAGATCTCTCTCCTCGGATACCCTTTCCATGTTTGCAGCAAATAAGGCAAGAGGCAACAGTCTTCTCCATTATGCAATCTCGAGTCATCCTCTAAGTAGCTCAACCTTCCGAATTAAATAAAGCAAGGGTCCTATGACTTTGCAACCGCAATAATAATCTTTGCCATAGTTTTCCGAGTAAAACGCTCTAGCATATGCATAGCCAAACACACTTCATCGACTCTAATACCGTACAATCCTTTCCCCTTGAGAGGAAACTGCAGGCATGGGATTTCTGTACACAGTAGTTTTCTCATGGTCTAAAAATTACCAGAATATAAAACACACAGGAGGAAAAAAAAACAAAACAGAGAGAAAGAGAGGAGAGAGAAAAAAGTGGGAATTTTCCATATTCAGGATGCAGAGTAAAAAGACAGAAGGGTATAACCTTATTTTTTTCTTTCTAATACACCTCAACTCTGACCTTCCTGAAAACCAGGACCTCCTGGGTAATATGGTAATTTAATGTGAGCGCTTATATGCTGATTTCTATGGAGTGGGTTGGCTTTGTGAAATACGACGTGGTTTACTTTTAAATAGAGCTCAGCTGAGACTTAGAAGGGAACTGGAAACAGGCCTCCGATGGAGAGAGATAAATGCCTAATTTACTGTCCCACTTAATCCAGCACTTTTTCCTTAAGTCATTATCTCCCATTCCTCATTATTGTGGCAGCACAATCATGAAAGACATGTGCAGTGAGACCGTGATTTGAGTACTTCTGTTTACAACAGCCGCAATTTATCATTAAAAAAACAGTATAACCAAGCGGCTATGTGAAATATTAAAGATAAATAGGATAAGGTCTGGTAATCTATGTTCCAGCTCAGATATACCTTTACCTGGAGAATACCGCACACAACTGTCACTGGAAAATCTGTTTCACGGGGTGTCATTTGTACAGTCATGTGGATGATGGAGAAGACAAGTGGTGCAAGTTGAGCGTCAGCGGCTACCGCACATTTCACCACCCTTTTCTACCGGTTATATTCTGTACATATTTACAAGAGGGAGTATAGCACATGTAGTGCATCGGGAATACTCCGAACGAGCAAAGCGACAGTGCTGTTCACTCAGGTCTTCTCTGGATGACGGTATTAAAGACCTGAGGCTGTATTAAAAACGCTGAGACCATTTAGACTTCGACACACGTCTGGGTCTTTTCATTGCACCTTGGCACTCAGCAATAAATGAGAATACCAGCCAGAGAAGGATATCGCGTGTCCTAATGTTTCAAGTATGCATATAAATTAAAATAGTCTCGATTTAAAAAAAAAAAAAAGGATCTAAGTTTGGATCGCCTCAGGGAAACAGTAACTGACTTGTCATGTGCCCGTTAAATTTGGTATTCATTAAGGACAATGTCTTTTTAGTATAACAAACCCCTGCAGCCCCTGCAACACACACCACTGGGTCCCTCCGACGCAAAGATCCTCTTCCCATCAACGCGTAGGTTAATTTACGTCATAGAAATTTCTTCACTTTATACATTTCAAAGGAAGAGAAAAAAAAATAAAATTATTCAGTCACCAAATGGCTTTGCAAAATGACAGACTGCAAGGCACAAACTGTTTAACCACTGGAAAATGTCTTGAGGGTGCCCTCGGATGGTGAAACCTGCAGGGAAAAGCTCTCCAAGACCACCTTCCCACCCACCCCAGGAGGTGCACCAACAAAAGCCACAGTTTATCACTTTCTGAAATGGCACAATCTGAAAATGCAAATTAGCTAGTTAATTTCTTGCAAATTTCACATTAATTATTACTCTTTATCAGTTTAAATATTAGTGTCATATGTATGGTTATGGGGCTACTTGTCTGCGCCTTTAGAACAGATGTTTCAAGAAATGTGGAGTGTAAATATTTATGGGTTGAAAGAAGAGACTTTGTAATTTAAAGAGCTGCATAGCAGTTCTCACACTGTGTTATTCCGTACTTTGGAGAACCACTTTTCTGTCGGCTTTCTTTGGAGACAGTCAAATGCTTTATATGTACATGTAAACTGTCACTTGCAAATTCTGCTTTTCCAGCTCAAAATATCAAATAGTCAACATATGCAGACCTATAACAGAAAATATGGTTTTCCAGAAAGAGTTTTGCTCTTTGTTTTGTTCAGGTCTCGCATCCCATTCCCTTTCTTTCTACTATCTCCATGATGGAGATAGTCGGCACCTTTCAAAATCAGGGCCAAAATACTTGAGATGGGAAATTTAAGTGGAGATACCCAAAGGGAGCTGTCACTTGGCTGCCTTGGCTGACGTTTTTCAGATCACAGATAACGTAGCATAAGTTATTCCTCCTGTAATCAGACAGAAGAAATGGTGGAATAAATGGGTGTGTGGTGGGGCACTGGCGCAGGTTGCCCCGAGAAGCTGTGGCTGCCCCATCCCTGGAGGTGTTCAAGGCCAGGTTGGACGGGGCTTGGAGCAACCTGGGCTAGGGGGAGGTTTTGCTGCCCAGGAATGAGACGACCTTCATCTTGAGATGACCTGCCATGAATGAGATGACGTTGGAACGAGATAGTCTTCAAGGTCCATTCCAACCCAAACCATTCTGTGATTCTATGAAATTGCAGGTGGTTGTAGGACATATTTGTGCTCATCAGCTCCTCAGCAAAACCCCAGACACACCAAGGAGACCCATCCTGACACGCATGGCAAGGTCTCCTGTGTTGCTCAAGTACTGGTGACGCAGCTCTTCCCACCACACCCTCTGAGCATCCCCCCTGTTCTAAACATAATTACAGTTAACCTGTTTATCAAAAATTCATTACATGTAAATTTGATAGATAGTTCTCAATCTAGTAACGAAAGAGCTAAGTAAATTAACATCAGGCTAAGATTTAGTGTAAATTACCTAATCATTCAGAGCAGATATGAAATGCGAAACACGCATTTCCTTTTTAAGATTGGATGCAGATGAGACCGTAGACAGGCAGGACTGTTCAAACTGCTCCCACGTGCAGGCAGGGATGTGCGAAGGCAAGCAGCGATGAGTGGTGCCACTTAGCAGCCATCACCCACAAGGTGATGGAGATTAAGCTGTGGTACACTCTGAACTTGGGATCCAGTGTACCACAGATCAGGTAGATGCCTTTTGCCTGAAAGCCTTGCCCTGGTGCTTGGAAGGAGCACACCATCCTGGTCCAGGTTCAGGTTCCTCACACGTGTCCATGCCATGCCAACACCTTCCGAAAGCTGTTTGGGACATAGACTAGGTCCGTTCCCTATGTCTGAGGCATCAGGGTCAGAACACAGTGCTATAAATACCAATTACCAGCGGTGACATATGTTGCCAATACGTTAGAAGAGACATGAAGAGGAGAAGTAAGGGGCTTCTCCAACATGCCTCTGCTGGCAGGCTCAGGCAAACCATTCCCACCCACCTCATTCAAAAACTCTTGCCCTCCACTCCTCTCGTGCAAAATGCTGTAAAGTGTATCAAATTTATTGCTTTTTTAATCAAGTACAGCAGGTCAACAGTTTTCAGTGCTGGTTTTGCTCGTTTGGTTGCTTGGTGGGGGGACGAGACTGGCAGCCCTATCAACCAACTAAAGAAACAAATGTTCAAGCAAGTTTGAAGTTTCCAACTTCAAATCCTTTTTCCTCTAACTACAAACAATAGAGAAAACTTTTCATGATGGAGGTAAATAAATAAATAAAATCTAGAGGGTTTTTTTGCATTGCATAATATCCAGAAATATAACTCAGAGGTATAAAAGTTAAAGACAGTTATTAGCACACGAGAACAAAGAGCTATTTGTTCTAAAAGCCACTCTGAAAGCCAGACATCTAAGAAATGAGGGAGAA
The DNA here is from genome assembly GCF_000708025.1 of Charadrius vociferus. NCBI lineage: Eukaryota > Metazoa > Chordata > Aves > Charadriiformes > Charadriidae > Charadrius > Charadrius vociferus. Next base: position 395,840 of record NW_009648443.1, read on the forward strand.
AGAGTAAGAACGCTTGACTAAATGCTGTAAGGGGCAGGTCTCTGCTGAGTGGCGATGCTCTATCAGTGACGGTACAGCTGGAATTATCTCCTGTCTGGCCTGTTGGCTTCTACTGAAGAAGATTATTTTAACGCAAGTTTATTTGTTTAGTGGTTTTAGAACTCCTTCTGAAGAGAAAAACAAAAAGTCAGAAATTGGTTGCCCTTATGAAAGCCCTCATGGTTTCCCTTATGTTTTCATACGACAAATGTATCCCAAACTCCACTGTTAGAAGGGTCCCTGACCATTTCTTTTTGTCTGGCAGCTGATTTCTGGCGGTGTTCCTACCTACTTAAACAGACCTCAGCAAAAAAGTACAGGAAAACACTGGGCCACAAAGCCATTTGCCATTTGTCCACAGCAGGGGTGGGTGATTAGGCAAAAGAAGGTCTGACCCAGCACTGGAGTCCCACCACATGCCAGAGGTGCCAGACCAGCCCCAAGATGCTCCCCGAGCTGCAGCTGCTTTGTGGTGAGTCTGCCAATACCTGTAACGTCCCCCTAGACCATTCTTCTAACATCTGCCAACATTTTCCAAATGAGAGAAGGAGGAAAAGAAAGAGAAGGAGGTAAAGAAAGAGAAGGAGGAAAAGAAAGAGAAGGAGGAAAAGAAAGAGAAGGAGGAAAAGAAAGAGAAGGAGGAAAAGAAAGAGAAGGAGGAAAAGAAAGAGAAGGAGGAAAAGAAAGAGAAGGAGGAAAAGAAAGAGAAGGAGGAAAAGAAAGAGAAGGAGGAAAAGAAAGAGAAGGAGGAAAAGAAAGAGAAGGAGGAAAAGAAAGAGAAGGAGGAAAAGAAAGAGAAGGAGGAAAAGAAAGAGAAGGAGGAAAAGAAAGAGAAGGAGGAAAAGAAAGAGAAGGAGGAAAAGAGAAGGAGGAAAAGAGAAGGAGGAAAAGAGAAGGAGGAAAAGAGAAGGAGGAAGAGAGAAGGAGGAAGAGAGAAGAAGGAAGAGAGAAGGAGGAAGAGAGAAGGAGGAAGAGAGAAGGAGGAAGAGAGAAGGAGGAAGAGAGAAGGAGGAAGAGAGAAGGAGGAAGAGAGAAGGAGGAAGAGAGAAGGAGGAAGAGAGAAGGAGGAAGAGAGAAGGAGGAAGAGAGAGACATCTGTCTAGAAATAGGCAAGTATTTTTGAAGAAAAATAATTATTTTAAATTATTAAAAATAAAGAGGAGAAAAGAAGACGATCATGATTTTATTTTTGTTGAATTGGAAGTACTTTGGCCAACTCAAAGCAAAAAGTATTTGTTTCAAAGTTTCACTTGATATCATTTTGGTGAAAATTATCCTAAAGTATTTTTAAAGAAGACAAAAAAGTTTTAAAACAAGTTATACAATAATAAAAAAAAAAAAATGTAGCTAAACATTTTACTTTAGATCCCGCAAATACTTTAGTTCAAAGAAAGATGAAAGCTGTGGAGAGTGGAAAACACACCCAATCGTTTCATCTCAGTTCCTACTCTGTCTCCCTTCGCTCTGATTTTCAGGTTGTCACCAATTTGGGAAAAACAACATTCATTTATTGCCCCAGCTCCTTGGGTTTCTTTTTTTTCCCCTCAATATCAAATTTCTCATAAACCTGATAAAATTATTAAATCTTCAAAGATTAAACATTTGTCAGAACAGTACCTAATGGAATGAAGAAATTGCATCTAACCCTCCCTCTCCTTTCTGTCCCACTTCCCGTGGGAAAGCTCAAATGCCTAAATTAAAACCAGATTATTTAATCCCCAACACATTACTGCAGGAAAATATGGATACCCCCTTTTTTTTTTTTTTAGAGAGGGAAAACTGTGCAACCCAAGAATCCATTGTCAGGAGTTGCTTTCAGTGTCCCAGTGCAAAGAAAAACAATGTCTGTTGACATGGGAAGCAGAGCAGAAGTCCCAAACCGTTTTAGGTGTATTAGTACTGGGGTTTGAACATACAATACTTGCAACTTAATGGCCTGCAGTTTCCATCCTTACTGAAAGATTACCAGGACTAGCGGATATTAGCGGTGGTCTATAACATTTTCATTAACTATAGCACATTTCCAGACTTTCCAGCCATCTACAAAGCGTATTAAGTCCACGTCTTTGTCAGCTCTCACTTAAACCTACTTCTGTCTCTAACAGACGTTTTATGTGGAAATATGTTTGAAGTCCTCCATGATTTCACGGGGCGAGCAAAGTTTCCCGTGTTTAGGCAAGCCTAAATACCTAAACCAGAACACTGCACAAACTTTTCCCATTTCTTTCCCCTTCATGAGTTTGGATTTTGGCCACACTTTGGGTACACTCGATGTATTTACAACAGCAGGAGCATGTTAATGCCAGAGGCATTTGTCCAAATGTCTACATGCAACAAGTCCAGCTCATCAGAATTGAGCCTCACTTGGAGAGTTTTCTGATGCCAGAGCCTAACAAGTTTCAGACCACAACAAATATCTTTATCGGATTTAATTGTTACCACTTATTTAGTCTTCTTACTGTTTTGCGTTCGTGTTTGTAAGAACTATGCAAGCGCTCAGCTGCTACGTCAATCGACATGTTGTAAAATGATTAAATGAATAAATATTCGGCTATATGTATAAATGACCTATCCTAGGGGACAAGAGCCATTATTCACTGAGCATAATGCATCTCAAGGAAAGCAATGAAATTAATCAGAGGTCTGGAAAACCTGACATCTGAGGAAAGATTAAAAGAATCGGGGCTGTTTATCCTAAAAAAAAAGCACATTTAGTAGAGGACATGATAACAATTTTCAACTATGTCGACAGCCGTAGCAAAGATGGAAGGAAAAACAGTTTTTCCACATTTATGGTGGATTGGGCAAAAAAATAAGGGATTTAAATTGTACCAAGGGAGACTCAGGTCTTGTGGCAGGGGGAAAAAATAATAATAATTTAACAACATGGGACCGTAAAGCACTGGAATAGGTTTCCTGGGGAATTTCTGACGCTGGAGAGTAGGGAGCATGTATACCTTGTCAACAGTGAGATGGGTAAGGTGAACCGTGCCGGGAACATGGCCCCGATGACATCCCCTGGTGCTTTTCCAGCCATATTTTCCTATGAGCCACACAAAAGCTCACTCTATTGGAGAGGAGTAGAATGTCTTGCTAATTGAATGTCAAAGCAATTAAAGTGGGTATAGACTTCTCTCAACATTATCTTGACTTGATAAAATAAAGTTGTTTTGACAATGCACACTGACAATTCCTGATTTTCAACCGCAGCTATTTTTCTTGAGGCAAGAAATGGGAAATGTTGAGACTTTGGAGTGAATTTTCAAAATATATGCAGAAACATTATTTTCAGAATATGCGTATTAGACAAAACTAATCGGCGATTTTCAAGGTATTTCCACAATCATAGCTACTTGTAACCTAAAGCTTTTTTCCCTCCTATCCTCCCCACAAACGTGACTGGACTGGTACGTGCAAAGCATTCGTAACGCAGTTTAACAGGTTTGCCTTCCAGACATGATCAAGTTCATGGTCCAGCCGGCATGATGATATCTACAGTACTTAACACTAAAATTTTAATATCTCTTCATTTGGTAGTATTCTCACATTCACTTTTATTTAACAACACATGCTATATGCATAAACACACAAACACACAAATCAATAAATATAATTTTTCCAGTACTTCTTACACTTTTTTTCTTTTCTTTTTCCCTCCTTTCTTGTTACCTTCTATCCAGACCCAGTTCAATATTACCCTTAATCCATGGTCGTATGGCTCACGCTTTGAAAGGGAGCTCACTGAAGCTGACATGACCAGGGAAAGACGCCAGCAATGCAAAGCAAAAATGAAGAGGAACTTGTGTTCGAATTGCTCATCCTCATCTAGGAAAAAGGGGAAACTCACGCGGAGCCCACTTCAGCTAGGTTTAATTCCCACTGAAGTCAGTTGCCGGGAACAGATACATAAGCCTTGAACAAAGCACACGAGTGGCCATCCTGGCTTAGATCAAGGACCCACGTACCTAGGGGAAGAGTTTAAGCACAGAGCAAACACCCAAGGATATTTCTCCAGAACACTTTCCCAGCAATTTGACTATTTGACGCTCAGGGATTTCCTGAGCCAGAGGTAGAGCCTTTGTATTTAACAGCCTTTATCTCCTCAATGATATTGCTGAGCTGCCACTTGAGCCCCCATAAACTTTGGCATTGAGGAGGTACTCAGCTTCACTACCTCTTGGGCGTTTGCTATGAGCCTTGCCTCTGCGAGCACTGTGCCCCCTGGTTCCTGCGTGGGAAAAAACAGCCGACAACTGACGGCCAGAGCTCACCTCCACCAGACAACCTCCATCACAGCCCCTCAGCTATCGCACTGCCAGCCTGGAGGACCAGACCCACTGGAAGCATGGAAGATGCTATGCAGCACCTTTTGGTGTCCGTCCTCTAGCGCTGCTGGTCCTTAGGAGGTGTGTGCTGCTGTGGTCTTCTCACAAGTCAGGACGCGAGCACGCATGGGGTCTGCATGTCTGGTTGTGTTCTCCATCCCTTTCCCAGCAGTCCCTAACTTTGCTTGCTTTCAGCTGATGTCTTCACGCACTGCCTACTATAATAACCCTGAGATATGCTTAAACGCTCCTCTGAATGAGTGCACTAAACTTCAACTGTCCTGTCTGCTTTTTTAGATCTAAATTTCCCTAGACCACTCAAAAAAGCACACACAGAAGTGCCTGCATCCCTGGTGCAGATTCTCAAGTTGAGTTGGTTCTCGAGTTGCACTGGTGTGAAAGAGAGTACGTGCAGAAGAAGAAATGTTGTGCTTGGATGTGTTCTTCACATTTCTATTGAAAGAAAAGAGAGCAGAAAATCCTACAGGAAAGCTTTCGTTTCTCCCAAACCGCTTCCAGCAGAGGAGCGTGAGAGCTCAGGTGGTGCTCCGCAGTGCGTGCTGGGCAGTGGGGAACAAACTCTGCCCGTCTGGCGAGCTGGATGGCACCAGCAAAGCTTTGGTAGGAGAGTGGCCTCTGCACCTGTAAAACAGTGCATCTTAGACAGGAATATATCTGATACTGCGCCTGGTGCAAAATTCATCTACCCGGCTTCATCTGCTGCAAGAACGGCCAAAAATTGTCTCTGCTCCAAAGTACCTCACTAACCTCTCCTGTTTCCTCTCCTGGGTTAAGATTTTTAAAGTATCTCGTAAACTTCTGAGCTGACAAACTTGCTGTCTGGAAGACAGAGAAATCTGAGAAAGAGGGTGGACTGAGGATCTAAGAATAAGGCTTTTCCAATAGCTAATAATTTGTCTGACACAAGATGTGAAAGTGTTTGGTAAGTTACTCTACCAGAATAATTGGTCGGTTCTATTAAGTGGGGGCATTTATGAATTCTGCTATCAATCTTTGACCTTTGCAGATTATATTTCCAGAGCTCTGGTTGCACACCTTTCCACAGCATGGCCTATGCGAGATAAAAAAATAAATGCCTTTATTTATTGTCGTGTTTTTTTCTGTCATTTGCATAAGTAGTCTATTAAATGCAGCACACTCTTTTCTAATGCCTGCACTCACCCAGCTCGATGGCACCAGACTCAACATTGCCAAGAAAACTCATCCAAATCCTTTATTGCATTCCTGAAGTGCTCTCCCTCACACTTCCATCACAATTTAAAAGGTGTTTACATTGATAAAATATTGTACAACAGTGTGAGGATGACATTGTATGTTGCCAAAGAAGACAGTGTTCATTTGTTTAATTAGAAGCCACAAATAAACATTGCAGAGCTGCGGAAATGGGTGAGGAAATGGGAGAACAGGAAAAGGAGAATGGAGAAGCACCCGGGGAGACATCCTCAGTTCTGCAGTTGCTGGGGCACGTCAGGGACCAGGAATGTCACCACTGTCACTCACACACCCCTGAGCAACTGACAAAAAAAAAAAAAAAAAAAAAAAAAAAAGAAACAACTGCATTTGCGCCAAACTACTTGCCAAAAAAGTATCAACTGTTGGTTCAAAGTTTGATACCAAACTCGGTCACCTGTAGGCTCTCTACTTCTGTGCCTTGGACCACACATTTCTTCACTCAACACAGTTTAAACGAACACACAGAAACCCACAGCCCAAGGGTTAGCTCCCTTACCTTAGAAAAAGAAAGACAAGAAAAAAAGGGAAGAAAAAAAAAAAGGGTGTGTGGGTGTGTGTATCAACTACTCTCTCTGATACGGACAAAGATAATACCAACAACTATAGAAACACAGCTGCTTTTCCTTTTTAAAGAAACCGTTGATGCATAACCTGAACTATCTCAGTGCATTGCTGCTCCACAGAAATAATACTCGCTCCTTCAAAATATAGGCGCAGGGATGAGAAATACAGGCAGAATGAAGGGAAAAGGAATAAAAAAAGAGACTGCTGTGTCCAGCCCAGAGTGGGCTCCTGATGATGGCAACTGGGCTGCTCGCACCCTCTGCCCCTCAGCTCCTGCTCCTCTGCCAGCTCACACCACTTCCTACCGCTTTTTTTCCTTTTCTTTTCTTTTCTTTTTTTTTTCCTTTTTTTTTTTTCTTTTTCTCCCTCTCCAATGAGGCAATTTGTTCACTGTGTTTTTCTGCCGTCAGTGGGTGAGCTGCTGGAGCCTGAGGCTGTCGGCACTCTGCTCAGCCTCTAGGATGTGCTGCTTTGCCATACCCGAAATGGCCCCACGTGCCCCCCGCCAACATTCATATCAACATACATCTTATAGAAGATGGATATTTAGTATGGCTATTTGATAAAATGTAAAGGTATCAATTCAAAGAAAATTTGCATTTTAGAAAACCCCAATATTAAAAGTAGTACCCAAGAAGCAATTTTTTCCTGCTTCTGATTTCCCATGAATTGTCATTTTTAATTTGGCAGCCCTCCAAAACTGCATTTATGAGGACATTACCATGGAGAGCCTAAACCAAGTCTATCCCTGCCTCCGTCAAACTCCATACAGAGTCAACTGTGCCCCACCAGACCCCTGGCTGTTTTCCCTATCTGCATGATGTTCTGCTTTAAAAAGCGAGTCCTTCCAAATCTCGGGGGGCTTTACACCCTTTCCTTCCACAGGCTGCACACCACGCTGCAGAAAATCCAAGTTCATCCGCCTTTTCTGCTTTCGCTCCACGGAGCAAGCCACCCCGAGCCACACTGACGCCCTTCGCGCTCAGATCTCGCTCGTCCGCACTTCGACAAATCCAGAGCGGCTCCGCGGATATTAAAGGTATTGGTCCAGACTTACACCAGAGCAAACGAGCACACGGCTTGACCTTTTCTCTCCTTCCTTTCAGACCTCCTAATGGTTTTTTTAATAGAAAAGATAAAATATTTGTAAAACAAAGGAAATCCTTCAAATACCATGTAAATTCCCCCTCTAATTTTCCCAGGTTTTTTTTTTTATTATTTAAAAAAAAAAAAAACTGCAAAGAGGGATTGGCAACACTTTCCTCTCGGACTCTATTTTTCTGTTGCCCCTCCAGCTGTGCACCTGGGGACTCCCCCTGGGACGTCCTGCTCGGGAGCCCGGAATGGGGATCCTACCCTGGATCTGCCCTCGTGGGTCCTTTAGACCCTTCACTTCGCACATCAACAGTTCCTGCAGCCCCAGTCCTACACCTTTGCTTTTGCCTTTGAAGGTTAATATTAATGAAATCTTAAGGACCCTCATTCAGCCGAGGACAGGCAGTGCAGGGATTCCTCTCCATTATACCTTCTCCGGCAATCCAGTAAAATACAGAATATATTCCCCCTGTCCTGAAGTTTGCTTTTAACTCACTCTCTCCCCAAAGCTCCCAAGGTTTCCCATTTGGCATTTGCTTTTCTTTTTTTTTTTTTTGTAAGAAGTGCACTGAATGGATTAATACATTAATACACATTAAGTCTTTTAAACAAGCACAGCTCTTCTGAAATGAGTGAAAGCCAATGATAAAAAATACTTTTATTCTCTGCCTCAAACAAAGTACTTTTGCTGAAATCAAAAAGTCCCACTTTCATTTGTGCCATTTTTTTAAACCTAGTAATCACAGCAAAGCAGCATTACTAACTTTTGAGTCATCAGCAGCACAAACAAAGCTTTCACAAATTGCAATAATTTCTCATCAAGGCTTTCCCACAGAGAAAAAAAAAAAGCCAAATTAACACAATGTCACATATCAAAAGCCAAAGACTGGTACAGAACATTTTTGGGAATAAAAGAAATTGCAGAAAACAAAAGCAGAGCATCTAAAAGAAATGGGAGGGAGTGAAATAGAGCCGCGCCTCTGCCACAGCTCCGTGCCCTTCTGGGAAGTTTGCTCGAGCAGAATGACCTTCTCCATTCACAAACTGCAGTCTTCTCACTGCTAAAACAGCTGGGAAAAAAACGCTCCTGAGCGGGGTGCTCCAAACTTGCTCTCGTTCTGACCTTGAGGGAGAACTCTCCACTTTCTGCAATGGAGAAGGAGAAATTTGTGTCCTCTCTTTTCTTTTATGTTAGAAATAAGGCAGATGACAAAGTTTTAATTCACAGAATGGCTGAGGTTGGAGGGGACCTCTGGAGGCCACCTTGTCCATACCCCTGCTCAAGCAGGGCCACCCAGAGCCCATTGCCCGGGACCATGTCCAGCCAGCTTTTGAATACCTCCAAGGTGGGACCCTCCACAACCTCCCTGGGCAACCTGTGGCTCTGTCACCATCACAGTGACAAAGTGTTTGCTGATGTTCAGAGGGAACCTCCCATGTTTCACTCCGTGCCCACTGTCTCTTGTCCTGTCACGCACCACTGGAAAGAGCCTGGCTCCATCCTCTTGCCACCCTCCCCCCAGGTGGCACATATTACACACATTGATGAGATCCCCCTGAGCCTCCTCTTGTCCAGGCTGAACACTCCCAGCTCTCTCTGCATTTCCTCATAGGAGAGGTGCTCCAGTCCCTTATGTATCTTTATGGCCATTTGTTGGGCTTTCTCCAATATGTCCATGTCTCTCTTGTACTGGGGACCCCAAAACTGGACCCAGCACTCCAGCTGTGGCCTCACTAGTGCCAAGCAGAGTGGAAGGATGACTTCCCTCAATCTGATGGCTACACTCCTCCTAATTCAGCCCGGGACACAGTTCGCTTTCTCCATGGCAAGGGCACGTTGCTGGCTCATGGTCGCCTTGGTGTCCATCAGGACCCAATGCTACTCATTCCCTGCAGCAGCAGTTCTTCCCCTCAGCACTGCACTTCCCCTACAGCTTCATCTCCAGCTTCCCGAGCGCCTCTCTGCTGCTTATAAATGATCCCTGGGGCACCGTAGCCATTAACTCAATCACTGCACAAGAGAGTCTCTTCTTCCACATCCAGCAAGTAAAAATTCACAAACCGAAATTAAATTGACTGTGATGCAACCCATCACTCTCCTGTAACCCTGACAAAAAAGGATGGCTCTCCTGCATGAGCAGGCTGCATGGACCTCAGTTTAATTAAAAGCCTACTGGAATCATTGATCCGCACTCGCACCCTTTGGTATTTTTGCTGATGCTGCGACTTCACGACGAATCCGGATTTTATTTAGAAACACATTTTAACATTCGGCACAGAATTGCACATCCCCTTTAGCGCAAAGCTTTTTCACTGGGCAGCCGTGGGTCCCAGCCTGCTGGCACACCATCCCTTTTGCGTTGCTCACAGTCCTCTGGGAAGACCAGCTTAGCAGCAGCCATGACAGCGCGAGGGCAAGTTCAACAGACCACAAACTACGTACGGCATCTCGGCACCACATTTACTTTCAGTCTGTTCTCTATCTGCTACATAAAACTCTTAATTCTCAACAGAATTATTACTGCAACTTTCCAAATCCCAGGACCCGTTGTGCTGGGCAGCGTTGGTACACCTCAGGTGTCCATATGTTTTGAAGTAAATAACACGCACGCAAGCCCTGCCCCTGGTATGCCATACTGAATCTTTCACAGAGAACACACCGCCTATCTTTTTTTTTCCTTATTTTCTTTCCTCCTCTTAAAACACAGTGTGTCTATTAAGGATTATAGGGCAGAGAATGGATTTTATTAAATATTAAATTTTCTACGGTGTGTGTAATTTGGAGTTTGTCAGATCTGAGCCTCAGTAAGTTACAAGCTCGAAATTTGTAGACTAGAATAGATTATATATTTTATTGGATCTCCACTGGGCTGCATCCATCATGTACTTTCTTTTACCTCTGTCAGTAAGCAACAATTAAGGTGAATTTATGACAACAATCCTTATAACAGATAGAGTTTACAAACCCTTCGCCACACCAGCATCCCAGCGCCGTGCGGGCAGGCATCCCCGAGGCGGCAGAGCATCCTGCCTGCGTCCCACCGGCGTTTCCCCACTGCCGTCGGGGCGAACCCTCGAGCCGCAGACAGCCCCGGGGCAAGGCCAGCCCTCCTCCGTCCTGGGCTGGCAACTAAGTCCACCAACGAAATTTATTCTTGAAGGAGACTCCCAACCATGCCCGAAACTCTCCGGTCCCAGCTCTGCAGTCCCCTCTAACATGGGCTTACCCTTACGCAGCGATCTGCAAGCTCGAAGCGGGGGAAAAAACCTTCTCATGCCCTTAGGAAGGAAACCTCTTACTTAACACCTTGCTAGTGTATCTGCAAAATGTCAATTCTTCTAGGAATTATTGTTGCAAAAGAGAAAAATCAAGAACATTTACCTCCAGTTTATGCCCCAGCCAGCCTGGAACCCAAAGCAGATGAGTTACTTCTTTATTTACTGCTATTACGGGGTGTGAGTGCGAAAAGGTCTTTCTCTTCCTCATGAACCTGAGCAACCAGAGGGAGTAATCCAAAATCCACGAGAGGGAAAGAATTCCTCAATGTGACTCTAAGTGTGCGTCCTTTGAGGATCTCGGGTACCTCATCTCCCAGGCAGGACAGGTAATTAGCAGTTTCAGTACTCAGACGTTTCGTGATGTCTCTGAGAGCTGCCGTACACAACGGCGTCAAAAACGCTCACATTTGTCACTGGAATAGAGCCTGCTGCAGCAGAGCACAAATCCACGGGTACAGTCAATGACAAGCACCGATTCAACCGACAACACTGCTCCTCAATGTTAAACACAGGACAGATTTGGTTGTTATAACTTATTTCTGTGTGTATTCTGGGGCCCTCGAGGCAGGCGAGCTAAGGCTAAATACCAAGAAAACATCAGTAAGGGTGGAATTATGCATTCAAGGCTTATTTTTCCAGCAAACCTAAATCAAACAGCCTCATCACCTATTTTTTATTTTTAATCTTAGTAGTCCTTTTCATCCAAAACACACACTGCCAGAGAACCAGACGTAACAGCGCTGTGGCAGCAGGAGATGCTGAGCAGGTAATCAGCTACAAAAGAAAAGTGGAATAAGCCAAGCGGCTGATTTTCGATACTCTGTCGGGGGAAAAAAATGGAGAAAATTTTCAGAAGTGGATAAAAAAAAAATCACTTAGATTTACTTCACCTTTAATAACGCAAAATGGTGATAGCAAGAGTCAACAACTATGGTTAAATTTTTATTTTTCATTCTAGAGTTACTTTTTCCATGGGCAACAGAGAATGAAACAAGTTACCGTTATGTCTAAAATGAAAAAAAGGTAAATTAAGTGTTCAATTATAAAGTGAAAAAAAGAAGTCAGAACCAGGAGCTGAGAGGTTTTCCTGTGTACGCGTGGCGGGTGGGTGATGGGGCGAGAGGGCACATCCCGGCTCTGAACTCCAGCCCCCTCCTCCGGGCAGGCAGAGCCCCACGGGGAGCTGTTCTGGGCAGATGCGGGGTCCCCCCCCGGCCCCACACCCTCCTTCTGTCCGTCTGCCCCTCTCCTTCACCCAAATGGAGTCCCCAAAGCAGAAGTGAACGGCCAAAGCCCTACGGCTACACGGCGGTGGAGCCCCACCAGAGTGGTGGAGTTTTGCAAAGCAGTCAGTAAATGGACAAACAAAATTACAAGGAAAATAATTATTAAAGATTCTTAATTGTGGCGCAGTTGTATTTATCCCGATTCTTTCAATACTTTTGAATGAGAAGGGTGATTGCAAAAAACCACAGAATTTTAACAACACGAGATGCAGATTGACTAGCAAATCTCTATAGAGAAATTGAGAGTAAATACCTTTTTTTAATGCACTTTTGTGAATACCTACTGTACACTCAGACGTCTCTTTCTGCAGGGCTCCATCTGAGTCTACATGTATTTTTACAACTAGTAAAAACGCACAAACAAATAATAAAGTGCGCACGCACATATTCAGAAATCCTCAATAATATTTCAGGTCAGAAGCTTCAACAAATTTACCAGTGGGGACTGAAACACAACTCCTGCTCAAAGACAAATGGAGGTGGGTTTCCTCATCAAACAGATGAGATCAGCTTAGAAAAAAAGCGTCACCGCTTTTTGCTTAATTTCCCATATCTACTTTTCCCCCCCCTCTAAACTCGGGCTGTTACCGGTACCACAGGCAGTGACATATAGACAGGGAAGGGACATGACATACATAAAGCAAACAGAAGCCGAACAAAACACAAGACGACGGCATTTACAACCAGCTGACAAAGCCAGTCACTTCACTTTAAATAATGTGGCAGGCAGCAAAAATATAGTAATTACAAGAATTTCATTTTCATTAACTAATAAACCAAGGAAAACAATTTAAGTATCTGAATGTCATTTTTCAAATGAAAATAAACTGTAAACATTTGAATAACATCACAGCAGGGATAATATACCTAAGGAAACCTATTGAAATATGCTAGTGAATTCATCCTCTTTTATCACATTAAAACTGCAATTGACTGTAAACCTCCTACCACTCTCCACTGAGACTTTAATTGTAAAGATTCCTGTTACATATCATATTAGAATTTAGTTAAAATTGTAGAACACATTATTCCCAATCAGACAGCCAACCATCACTCACAAAGATTTTTAAAAAGGTGATTAATAATTCATCTCAGATAAGGAAAAGATCTATATTTATACCATCTTCTCAGCCACCATAAACTACCTGACAATTGTTCAGTAATGATGCCCAGTAAATTCTTTAAAATGGTAATTTGTCATTCTGTCACTTCATTTGTGACCTAAAATTCCTCACTTGAGGCATCATCAAATAAATTAATCACTTTCCAGGATCCATTTCTCTGTTCTGCACGTTATTATGCCCAGGCTCTCTTGTGTTTCTCTTCATTTACATATATTTAATGGCTCAGCAGTGGTTCACTATGGCACATAACGCACACATCTCATTACAGGTGAAATATTCTAACTGCCACTATCACTGGGAAAGAAAATAACTCTCCCAATTTAATTTTCCTGATGTAACAAAACCATGATTCTTCACTATGAAATGTTGATGCCATCCATCAGTCACAATCAATAAAATCATCATAGGAGTACGCCTTCTTTAGCATCATTCCTTCATACCGGTATTATTTGAGGGAGGTAATTAAACTCATAATATGTAATGAATGTAAATGAAGAAAAAACCCTCGTGTTCTCCCTCTAACTATGCTTATTTTACTGCTTTGATTTAAAGTATTTTTACATCTTACAATCTATGAAATACACAAAGCCCTGAAGGAAAGGCATCAGAAGTACAGTAAGCATCAATCAATACGTATAATGACTAATTAAAAAGGAACATATTTTAACATTAAAAAAACACCAAATGCTGTTATTTATAGATTTTTCACTTAAAATGATGCATTCCCTCTGGACTAATATATTTGCTGTCTTTCTGAAATATAGATTGCGATACACTAGTTTTAGATACTGTTGCTCGCATGCATCGGAAGAACCCAAACTGATCTTAAAGGTATCTGGTCCAGCACAACCATTTCAAAACCCCATTTTATATATATATATATATATGTATATATATATATGCAATTTCTTCTCACACTAGAGAGAAAACCTTAATAATTTCAGTCTCTCATATATATGTGCCTGTGCTCATGTAAGTCAAGAAAGAAGTCCCTTAGAAATTATAACTTTTAAAGAAGTCCACCAAAAGAAATGGATTTAGAGTAATGTGTTTTCCCATAAAGAGCAAAAAGACACCACCTCCCTCGTAAACATTCCCACGACTTTGCTTACATTTAAAAAGCACGATGAATAATGCTTCTCTTGTGATGAGGAAGCCTGAAAGGCACCAACACTGCCCGGACCCGCCGGCCACCAGCCTCCTGCTCCCCTGTTCCCCGCAGGCAGCTCCCGGGCTTTTGCCCCCCCACTGCTGGTGGCCACCAGCACCCCCGGGACATGCGTGGGGCATCCTCCACAAGGAGGATTTTCTGAGAATGAGAAGTGTTCCCTAGCTTCTGCTCAAAATAATTCACTTTAGGCATTATTCCGACATTGTGTGCGCACAGGGCATCGTGTTCCTCACACGGAGCACGAGGGAACCATGGGGGAACCGACAGAAGGTGGTTGGTGGGACCAGGCTGGGCAACCGACAAACTGCCCACGGTGCTTCTGTCCACTATCTGACTAATGTGACACAGCTATTTTTAATAGATGCCTACTTTCAGATACCGTGGCCCTTGCCCTGGCCCCGCAGGATAAGGGATGCTGTGAACGCAGCTCACACAGGACACGCGTCCGTGTGCCGGTGGCCGGCATGGACGGAAAGAGCCCTTTGCCGTTGGGCTCCCAGTGCACATCCCTCCGCCGGGGAGTCAGGTCTGCACGGTGGGGACTGCTTGGAATGGGCTTGAAGGGAAGTTTATAGTAAGGGTGAGATAGAAATTGGGAAAAGAATGCACAACAGAAAAAAAATATATTATTTTTATTATTAATTCACAGCCCTGCACAAAACTTCCACGCCACAGAGAGGAAGAGAAGGCACAGGCTTTTATATTGTTTTTAGTTATTATTATTTTTATTTTCATGGCAATTTTTCATCAAGAAGGTATGTCCATGCATGTAAAGGGACCATTCCAGGGGCACTGCGGGCAGCCCAGCACGGGGCAGCCCTTGCCAGAGCAGCTGAAATAGGCAGCAAGGTGTCCTTGAAAGGGACAGCAAGTCACAAATTATATACAGTCCTTAAAAAAAAATAAATAATCAGGACTTCAAAAACACGAGTTAACAAATATTTCTATTTGTGCTTCCCTGAATTCTCCTCTGCAGAGTTTTGCAGCGGCCCAGTCGGAGGTACTGGTGCTGCGCCCCAGTCTGAGACAATTAGTGCAATTAGTGCCCTGAGCACCCTTCCCTGGGCACTGCCGCCCCTCTTCTGGCTCGGGGCGGGGGGGATGGGGACAGAGCGGAGGGGAGGAATTGTCTCCGGTGAATAATGCTGTTTAGCACCGCCGGGCAGCGCCTCTCTGCGGGTGATTTGAAAACTGCACCAAATGTAAAACTCAATTTTGTCAGCCTAGTTTATTTTTGCATTGTTCTCTTGTATTGTACTTTTAAGTTATCTCAGATTGACACTAAAATACACATAAAAATGTTGAAAAAAAATCTTTAGAGTGCTTTACACAGAATTGATTGTACTATAGTGCCAAAGATAAGCTAAATCTTGAGCTATATCACCTTCCTGGGGTTAAATTGGTAGAGAACGGTACTTTATTAACTTGAACGTGGGCCAGCATTCTTTTTAAAAGGCTTAGTAGAACAAAGTTTTAATAAAAGATGCAAAGAAGTTTGCTCTCCCAGAGCCTCAACCTCGGGATAACAAAGGTCATTGCTAATCACTTTTCTAATCCATGCGGTAGCAGTTTTCTACCAAGGCATCATTCCAAAAAGTGGCTTCTGTTCAGCATTTCACCCCAGGGCACCAGCCACTATAGTGTGATCCATGAGGAAATTTATGGACCTCAGAGTGGGACTCCTTAAAAAACAACGTGTTAATCAGTGAGCCACTGAGTGAGCAAAAGAGAAATGCTGAAGCCACAGAATTTCGTCATTCTCTGGGATGGGAAAACCTTACTCAGTGCATCTTTGAGGATTTACACTTCTGGCCTGTCCCCTGAAGGCCTCTTTTCTTTCAAAACACTACTAGAAAGTTATTCAGGACAGGGCTGGATCTAAAAACAAGGTGAAAGGAAGGCTGGGCCGCCCTGCAGCGTGAGACCTAGGTGTGAGTGTTAAACACTCTCATGTGTTGATGGGCTTGGCTTCTCCCCCATGAGAGAGCACTGTGTTGCTCTCAGCAAGGTGAGACATGGAACCCCTTCCCTCCTCTGCCTGAAGAGATCTACTTGCGCTTCTCTAACCCTCAGAAAACTGCTATACTTGATAAACTGCTGGGTATTCTGGTGCCACCTGCTTTTCTCTCATTCAGCACACTCTTAAGTGTGCCACAAAAGGTAGATTAAATTTACAGGGAGAATGGGAGAGTCTCAGCCACCACAGAAAGACCAGTGCTCTGCCAGAATATGGGATATGGAGAAAACTGAATCACTTCAAAAAGGCAAAGACATTGAATCTCTGTATTGCATAACTTCAGTTCTTGGGTAACGCGATGCTCAACATTTCAGACTAGACTGTAGGATTTCAGCTATGTAGGGGAACTCACACAATGCCTCTGTAGTACACAGGAGACTTATGCACCCTGAAGTAAAAGGAAAAAAAAGAAAAAAGGAAAAAAAAAAGAAAAAAGGAAAAAAAAAAGAAAAAAGGAAAAAGCTAGTTGACTATTTCTTGGCACTTCTTCGCTATCGGAGCTACCGAAGAGAGTGGGTTGTTCTCATTCCCCCCTCGACACCGGGACTTGCCGGCTTCTGCTGCACCAGGGAGCAAAATGCACTAGGAGGGTTTTACCAAGAAAGGGACATTTCTTCTGGGTAATTGCATTCTGCCGCCATAGGGTGACCTCACAGCTATCAGCTCACGCAGACTCTGGCGTTACTCACGCAGGTACATACACACAAACCCACACACGTTTTCTGTCCCCGTCTCCCGAGCTGTTTTGCTGCATGCTGTTGAGCTGTCATGTTTCCCTCCAGAGGTGGCTGTAGTTCTGCTCAAGGTGAAGCAAACTCTTGTTGTAGGTTCCTTCTACAGAGGTTACACAACTGCGTTTACAGAGCACGTTCAAACTTGATAAGAGCACAATATAACACAGGACCTGAGCTTATGGCACAAATTGCACCCAATGAACCTGACTGTGCCATGGCCGCACTTGCCTGACCTTGGGCTCTCCCACAGATGAGCTCAGAGAGAATGAGCTACCCCTGCCCACACATTGCTCAGAGTCTCTAATACTAATTGAAAGCCCCAAAATAGACAAAACTCTCCTCTGTGGTATATCTGTGGTCCTCCTGCCTGTAGAGAAGTGAAAGCCGAGGGAAATCGGAGCAGGAGCTATGGGCAGCACACACCAAACTGTTGAAAACCTTCATGTCACCCACCACAGGAAGCCCAAAGCCTGATGGTCTCACTCCTGGAGAACCCACCCTCCTGATGGACATCTACACAACCTCAACCCACCAGAAGCCAGACCTGGCTCAGGCACCACAAACTACCCATTCTCTACTGTCGTAGAGCTCTGCAGGAGAATTTACCTTTCCCCTCACATGCTGGCTAACTCATCTACAGCCATACCTACACAGCACTTGAACGTGACCTCTAGGTCTACCATCATACTGTAGCCAGGGCAGGTAGCATGGGTTCAAGGGGGATTTCAGTCCAAACTCATATTAACCATGCAAATACAAAATTTCAAGTTCAATTCCAACTTGGATATCTGTCTACTTTATTTTGAAAAGAAATTTCAACTGTGTATGAGTGGCAATTGTGGAACTTTGCAGTTGAACGTTCAAAATGCAAGGGTTCAAAACTGATGCTACAGGTACAAGTTCAGCTTAAATCCTCACCTCCGTTTTCTGTCTGCAGACCAGGTTACTTTACCACAGAAAAATATTCCAAGGGTTTATTAAGGTAAGGGTCTGTTTATCAAGTCTACCACATGCAATCTCAGTACTATTCTGGAACCACTATTTATTCAACTACTCAAAAACAGCATTCCAGATTATATTTCACATTCACTGGCCAGTTATTGGCATAATGCTTAATTTTGAGCTATTTTTAATTTAATAGTTATGACCAGCTGTGTAGCACTAGCACATCCCTGGTAATGTTCTCCTTCTTACCTGTACCTGGCATTTCTCAACTTGCCTGTACACTTAGGCCACAAAACTACTTACAGGAGGCTTTAGGTTCACATTTTATCTGTTTAATTTCATGCAGCATTCAAACATTTCTGATCTTCTGGATGTCTAGAAACCTTATTCCCATTGAAGCACACAGTAGAACTCCCATTGGTTTCCACAGGGCCAAGACTTCACTGTTACAGTAATTTCAAATGACAGAAAAAAAGGAAATATTACATCAACGTATTTCTGTTTTTCTCTTTTTTCCCAATAACTGTTATCGCTGTCTCTTGTATGTGAGGCCCACGAGATAGAAGAGAACGGGAAAGGTTCTCTTCAACAGCCATTATAATACTTGCGCATAATACGTCTTGCGAGAGGACTATGATTCATTTTTACTACTCATTAGGTGGCTTTGCCGGTATGCTATGAATATTGTAGTTTATGCATGAAAAGTCTGCTACCTGCAATATTTGTAATTCTCAAATTCCTTAATAACTACTTAGATACCCAACAGATGCAAGAGCGCACATCAGGGTGAATATGTTATGAAACAGGACCGTTATTACTTTCAATCTGGCAACTGTGGTCTCATACTTATGATGTAAATGAGTTTGTTACCGATTAGGTGAGGCACGTTTTAATATGGTTACTTATTTCTCTACAACCCCCTGGAATTACACGAGTTTTCTCTTTAAAAGCTTACTTCTGATAATTTTGTATGTATTTTTTATAGGTGTTTGCCTGATGAGAACTTCAGAAGTGCTGAACACAAAAACAGCCCGATACAAGAAAGAGAAATCCTGCCTGTTAGTGCTACTGAGGACATAAAGCTAACAGTCTAACAGGGTCCCAGTCACTCCAGAGCGCTTATCATAACGTTTGCATAGCAACTACACATACAAGGTTAAAGGCAATTAAAAAAAAAAATAATAATAATAATTTGGTCTTAAGGCAAATTTGCCTTGTTTCTAAGCCTTTGTATCCTGGGTTTTAATGACAACTGGCTATTCGCAAAACATTCCAAGGTAATAAAGAATTTATCATTTTCTACAGTTTGAATTGCAGGTTGTAGGTCTTGAAGATGAAATTCGCTCTCTAGTGAGACATTTTCACTGCTGCGGTTACACTGACTTCACCGTCAAAATAACTTCAGCTCAATCTTGAATGGTTGTTCTGGAGCACTTTGCAACTCTGGAGTCCAGATTGGGACCTTTCACAGCCGAAGAAAAAAAAGGCACCTCTTTCATCAAACACAAAAGGATTGCAAAGGTGCTGTGGAAGGCATGACCATGGTCCACATCTCAGGCAGCTTTCATGTTCTTACCAGGTGGGAAAAGCACCCTTGTTCTGGGCTGCTGCCGCTGCCCCACCCTCACAGGTTATTTCAAACTCCTGAGCCTGCTAACAAAGAACTGGCAACGTTCTTCAAAAGCACCTCCAACACTTCCTTTGACCTAACAGCAATACCAACGCCTTATCTCAGCCAACCTTATCTTCAGCAGAAGCTCAGCCACGCAGAGCTGCGCAGCCCCGCAGGCAGCATAGCAGCCAGGGGTGGCCCAGGGCAAAAGCTGAACGTAGACTCCATCACCAGCAGTAGGAAATTTCTGTCTCAGGTAAGGAGGTCACCAAGTACAATACTAAAAAAGGAGGTACTAGTGCTGCTGAAATTGCCTTGTATTTCCTTTTCATGTCTCTTTTTTAGGTGTAGCCTGCGTTGCCCAATATTCACTCATCGGTCTGGCAGACTTTTCAGATTTCTTCTCCATTTTAGAATGAAGTCTCAGGAAGGCAAAGCAGAAAAACTTAACCACCACCAAAGACAAGGTGAAAACAAAGTCTAAAGTAAATTTACCATAATATAAAACCTCAATAGTCCCCATACTTTAAATTAAAGAGTCTAGCTCCAACATTCAGAGCTGGACATTGGTATGGGAGAAGGAGATCAACCCAAGGGCAGAGATTGCTACTGCTGCTGGAAACTTCCCTCCCAGGCCCTGCTCGCCAGGTACCTGAGCTCAGAGACCTGCAGAGAACTCTCTGAGCATTTCTGGTTTTGCAGACAGAGAACACGGGTGGTGCTACAGCCGCCTCACCGGGGGCTGAGCCTCCCCAGCCGCTCCCCGAGGTCTCGCCCCAACAGCCACCCATGGGCTGCCCCGCACCGCCACGACGGCGGGCGCTGACGCTACCCACAGCCCCAGGCTTTTGCCACACCACCCTTCAGCCCAGATGCCTCCAATACTGTTGGCACTTTTGCGTCAAAGACAGACATAGGCTTTGTTGGTTTTATGGGCAGATTCTTCACAGCCGGGAACACCACTCACCCCCCACAGCCCTCTGCTGCTCACTGAAGGTTCTCAATAAGACACAAGCAAAATGCACATTTTCTGCCTGTCAGGGCAGAGGGAACTGCTCTGCAGGACATTTCACCGCCTTCTCTGGCACAGCTCTAACAGTCAACACTGTTGACAAAAATGTTGGGATTGGTACCGCTTTCAGTCTACTTAGAAAAGAAGACCCCTAACCACGAAAAGAGCTTAAAGGTGGATCAAGACCCTACAGACAATCAGCCCCGGACTTTGCGAACATTCCAGGGCCCACCACAGCAACCTGGATGCTGCCGCAACGTAATCTTCCCTGCAGAAAATGATGTATGTGGTTAGCTCGCGCGCATAACTGTCTGTCTCGGGACCGCAATCCATACATCTGCAAGTACATTAGGAGCTGACACCCTCTAAAACGCTGGCAGCATCAACATCTAATCGATATGCATGTTCACCAGCAAAGCTGACTAGTACATCTGTTCTGTGAAAAAACATACATTCTGCCTCTAGTACAATCACTGTAATTAAAAATTAACATGCATTAATTGTTGGAGCTGATGTAAACAGCTGATGTTCCACTTAGCCCTGTCTTCTGTACATATCATTAGGCAAAGCCAAATATTGTTAAGTAAACAGGCAACACTTACAAAAAGAAATAGAAAACTAATTCCAACTAAATAAATTGACAACACAGTGCAAGTCATATTAAAACAGTTGAGATAATTATTAGGCTACTGGACTAACAGAGAGAAAATCATAGAAGACATACTTAATTGTTTGAATCTCATTTCAGTAAATGTATTTAGGCACAGTGTGAAATATAATTTAACTTGAATGTGTGCGCAGTATTCTCCCAGAAGCAGGATGTGCAATATGCTGTTGAAATAAAAATGTAAGTTGGAGTTTGATATGCAGGTAAAATAAATAACTTCTCAAATGCAGCAATCTCAACCAACTGCTTCAGTATCCGATAGTCTCAAGAGAAATTCAGGTTGGTTATGCAATGCTAAAGGTTTTTTTCTTCCTCAGATACATCTGCAAAATTCCCGGCAATACCAGTGG
This sequence comes from Charadrius vociferus, assembly GCF_000708025.1. Classification (NCBI taxonomy): domain Eukaryota; kingdom Metazoa; phylum Chordata; class Aves; order Charadriiformes; family Charadriidae; genus Charadrius; species Charadrius vociferus. Next base: position 417,314 of record NW_009648443.1, read on the forward strand.
GAGCTGCATGCAGACACCAAGAGAAGAACATACTCCCGAGGAGTTACATCCTACTTTTCATCGTTGTTATTTAAATGTCATAGCAAAATAATTTCCTCAATTTGTGTACAAAAAAAAAAAAAAAAAAAGCCTTCATGCAGCACGTGGCAGGCTCATTCAGGGAGCTGATCCAGCAGAGAAATAAGCACGCTGCAGTTTGCCTGGGGGGTGTCAGCTGCCGGTACCCCCAGGCTGCTCGCCCCGCTGCCGAGCGCGGCAGGGCTGGGTGCCTCCACTGTCAATCTCGGCGCTTCTCCCCCAAACGGACGGGAGGCTGAAGTTTAAAGGACACGCTCAGGTAAGGGAAGGGAAGGGAAGGCTGCAAAGAGAGCGGCAGCGGCTGGGTGATAGCATCCACGCTTCCTCACACCTGTATTTTACAAGCCGGGTGAGAGCAAGTACTAATTACTTAGTGGCTCTTGTCATTTAAATGAGTCAGAAGTTAGTGAAATTTAGGCTTGGTATGAAAGACGAATTTTGTTTTTGCTTGTTTGTTTACAAAAAAATCAATTTCAAGTGGGAATACCATGAAGGCTTTTTTTTTTTTTTCCAAACAGACAAGATAAATTTTGTTTGTTGATTATTTGTGAGGAATCCTGCTAATCTACTCCAATACCATTTCCACATGATTCCTGTCGTAGTTTTTTCTCTGCCACATCCCCAAAGCCAATGCGGGGCTTGGACCCAGAGACTTCTGTCTCATCCCCCACTGCCATATCCCTGAGATTTGAACTTTGCTGTTTTGGGTACTTCCAAAACCCACAATCATCGGGTTTTTGTTTTGGTTTTTTTTTCTTCCCTGGGAGTTACTTGAAATGTAAAAGCGCAATGAGACAATTACGTCTTTATATCACCGCTGCAAGTTTCACTTGGAAAATGGGTTGAGAGAAGTGCAGACACCTACTTCTCTCTTTCAGCTGCCCAAAGAGCCCACATGGCCACACACCACCAGCCGGGGGGGACTGGATGCAGTCATGCCATCCCCCCTTCGTGCCATCTCCCCTTTCAACCGAGAAGACACAGGGAAGAAGGGTTTGCTCATTACGGTGAGAGGAACGCCATAATTATGGACTGAAAACTAAACTCAGAAGCATGAGCCATGCACTTCGGTTTTATCTATCTGTGCTAGGAACTTTAAAGAAATCGCTGGAGAATTCTGTAAAAGTTTAGTAATTAACGACATGGAAAGCACATGGGGAAAACATGCCTTATAGGCTGTTTCTCTGCAATTGGTTGTAATATTAATATTCTTCAAAGCCTTTCAGGCAAAAAAAAAATAATGCACCGTCCCGCCCGTTAGTGGTACCCAACCACAACCGATGTAAATTAACCAAAGTTGAAACCTACTCTGTATAAATATTCTCACTAAAATGCCCCAAAACAGAAAAGAGGATTTTGATGTTTCAACGCTGTATCTTAGTTTTGTTGTGGTTTTGTCGGTGTGTTAGCATTTCACTTACACTGATAAAACATATCAGTTCTTGAGGACCTTCCCATTGCAGACATTCATTTTTAACCAAATACATCAGTTTTGCCATTTTTTAAAGTTCCACCACACCTCGCACATGAAGTTCCCACCGACTCCCTGCCCTGAAACCCCTTAAAGGTTCACAGCACTGCTCAGCTGTTTCATAACAATATCAAGCTCATGATGAACCAAATGAGTTCTGATTTGTGCTATTTAATGTCCTAATGGCTTGACTAGTTAGGTAGATAATTACACAGTATGATTTATCCAACCCATTTATAAATATTTATAATAATGGATAGATTAACCTTTGGGATTTCTATCTTGCAATCCCTTCGGTGGAAGAGGGATCACTCCACCGCAGCAGCGAGCGCCGTTGCCTGCAAGCCAGTGCTTGTGCAGGCAGTGGGATGGGGCTGCAGCTCTGTCCATGGGGTGCAGTGGCCAGCACCCAAGGCTGAGGGGTCTTGGCCAGCACCCACCGATGCCATCACACCTCTTCCTCTCTCACAGCCAGCTCTGTGGGTGAGAAGCGCATCTCCAGCTATATTTTGCAATTTTATTTCATAGAATTATAGAATGGTTTGGGTTGGAAGGGACCTTCCAAAGATCACCTAGTTCCAACTGCTCTGCCACAGGCAGGGACACTTCCACTTCCAAGGGGCAACGGAGCTGGTGAGGGGTCTGGAGGACAAGTCTTATGAGGAATGACTGAGGGAACTGGGGGTGTTTAGCCAGGAGAAGAGGAGGCTGAGGGGAGACCTTATCAGTCTCTACAAGTACCGGAAAGAAGGTTGTAGAGAGGTGGGGGCTGACCTCTTCTCCCTGGTGACGAGTGATAGGACGAGAGAAAACAGGTTAAAGTTATGTCAGGGGAGGTTTAGATTGGATATTAGGAAAAAATTTTTCACTAAAAGGGTTATTAAACACTGGAATAGGCTGCCCAGGGAGGGGGTGGATTTACCATCCCTGGAGGGGTTTAAAAAAAGGGTAGATGTGGTACTTGGGGACATGGTTTAGAGGTGGTTTTGTCAAGGTAGGTTAATGGTTGGACTTGATCTCCTTAAAGGTCCCTTCCAACCTCAACAATTCTATAATGCTATGATTCTATTTAATCAGGAAAAGAAAAACTGCAAGAAAGATCTCAGGCTTCTGCTGCCGAGCAATACCGAAACAGCCTGTGCCACTGAAGAAAGTAACAGCGTCCTGAGACCTCCAAAACACTCATTGTCGAGCAGAGCTCCAGATGGAAGTTCAGGTCGGTTGAAAATTTCCCTGGGATGGGTTTGTTCCCCAGCCGGGAGCACAGACCAAGGGGTCACTCAGGAGCGGACGTGGCACCCGCGTGCGACGGTGAGTCACGGCAGGCCCCGCCCAC
>NW_009648443.1:420359-430702 GCF_000708025.1 Charadrius vociferus
GAAAGAGTAAAGAGCAGCGCCTGGAGCCAGCCTGCGGCGGCAGCCCGTCAGAGAAATAGGCACATTTTGAAAAATTCTGCTCCAAATTTTTTTCTTTTAAATTTAAAAAAAACATCCTAATATGGAAAGAGTCAGATCTAGCACTTTATCTGGCAGAACTGTTCCTCAGGACTGGAAAAAAATATGCTAAATACATATTAGATGCAAACAAAGAATACAATTTGGTCTTCCATGGTAATTACCTTTTCAGATTTTTTTTACTCTGCTGGAGCAGATCCAAACCTATGCCTATCACATTTCTGAATTTTGATACAGTATAAGCTTTCCAAATTACAGGTTTTGTATCCCAGCAGCGTGAGAAGAAAAGGCACTGTAGTCCTTGGCCAACGTTAGTGAAAGTCAACAGAAATGAGACACAAGTCTTTGTATACACTGTGGAAGATTATTCTTGACATCATTAAAATATTGTAAAATTGATTATTACTGTATCTTGTAATTTCTAATATTTTGCAACATATCTCTTTGCTTAGGAAGAGTGTCACTATGTTTGGATTTTAGATTATTAGGATTATGTTTAAATAAAACTACTCTGGCAACAAAATGAAAATGCATGAGAATAATTACAAAGAGAAATACTCAAACTTTTTATCTCTAGAATTGCACTAAAAAGCAGAACCACTTTTACGCTCTGAGATTGAGCTGTGGCACTTCTCTTTCCTACTGCGTGCTTAAACAGAGATTCGTTGTCTAAACCATTAAAGAGATGAAGTACAGGATCCAAACCACAATATTTTAGGATTTTTTTTTTTTTTTTGCTTTATCAGATTATTAGAAAAATTTGACAGAATAAGTTTTGGGCTTAAGACCTCATATTTTCCCATGCAAACTATTGCACCTATTTAAAAAAGTACAGCACTATTTCCAAAATACATCTATCCTAGACCAGCTCTACATGCACGCAACATGAAGACACACCCATTTCCACAGGAGGTAAATCCCTTCTTCAACTTCTATAATTTCTCTGTTTGAAGTCAGCTCTTAGCCCACCGCTCTGCTGCATTCCCACCTTGTGAAAAGAACAGTGTCAAAGAAAACATCTACCGAAAGACATTCGTGCTCGCAAGGGTGGGATATCAGCGAACACTCAACATTTGGGCAACACTTTAATTTACAAAGCCAGCAATACCTTGAAGAGGTTTTGTATATATAACAAACAGTGACTTCATAATGCGTCCACGCATTGTTCTATTTTCAAATGCTGTGTTGGAGAGGGCAGTTCGGACGCCAGAAAGCAGCAGTGCCCCATGGGTTAACCACCATCCCCTCCTGGCAAGGCGGCCCTGGGAGAAGATTGAGGGCTACAGGTCAGGACTTCCACAATTTATTCCTACCTCTGCCATCTAAATCACACGCCTAAAACTCCCAAACACTTCAGTTTAATTGTCCCTAAACTTGGTGTAGAACCCGTAACGCTCCATCCCATGTGAAGGCACAGGTAGAAACTCTTTTCTAAAGACAGACCCTCAGAGTTCATAAGAAATGAAATCCCCTCCAGTACAGTTAACACGTCTGGCTGTTGAGAGAGTGAAAAATTAACAGGAAAAAAAAACAACACAAAAAACACACACTTAAAAAAGCATCCCAGACTTTGCGTCCTGAGCTTGCTATGTACCTATATGTATATATACACATGTATTTCTTTCACGGTCACCCCTCCGCTGCTGAGCGGTGCGGAGGCGGAGATGGCCAGTTCCTGCCCACCCCCCCCAGCCCCGACTCCCCTGCGGGATGCAGAGTTCCCCCCTGTGGGATGCAGAGTTCCCCCCCGCGTTGCCACGAGGCGCCAAGTCCGCACCCTTTGCAGGGTGGTGACAAGCACGAGGCTGCTCGTAGACACGGGTTTGTCACAATATTATCGAGTGCGGCATCAGATCTGTATGGCTGTTTTAGAAAGACTTGTTTGCACAGCTGTTTGTTGTGGAGTTGCATCCTCCTCGTGCTGCCTGGGCTCCGCTCCATCCAACATTTCGGGCTGAACTCAAAGCATTCTGCCAAACCCCGGGTGCCCACGTGACACGAGCTGCGATATAATTCATTTAGGGTCCCGATGTAACTTTCTCTGTGGAACCGGTCCAAACGCCGAGAGCGGCGCTAAGAAGAAACCGTAGACAAAACCTGCCTCCAACAAATTAACAGCCCCCTTCCCAGTATGCATACAAGTTCACACCAGTCAGGCTGTACAGATTAGCAACCAAGTGAAGGGACCTACTTACAAATGGACACACATGGCGCTGCGCAATCTGGCACGAGCATTTGATGCAAAGTGAGCTTTCAGAGGAGAGCAGAGCTGTATTTTTATTTCCCTCCCCCCCGTGGTATGGGGATCCAAAATCAGTCCTCGGGATTTGTGCTGCGGGAGCTGGGAGGATTGGCACCGCTGCCGAGACGCTTGCTCATGCACCAAAGACGGGGGCTCAGCCCCCAGGGGAGAGGAGAGACACAAATGAGCCGCGGGAGACCTCCTCCAGCTGTACTGCACATTTGCGGGGACAGAATCGCACTTTACTGTGAATCGCGGCTTCCTTTGTGCCCGGGTTGCTTTAGGCGATGAGGCATGCAGCCGGCTGGGGGGCCCCGGGGGCGGCAGAGCCTCACTTGGTGGGGAGGGAGCGAACGCGGAGCACATTAACATAAAGCTGCCGATAGCCCGGCAAAGGACAGCCATTTACCGGCGGGAAGAGACAACAGCAGCTACGTCGCAGGTCAGATCCGAAACCGCACCCTCGCACCTCCTCCATCGGAGTCCACACGCGTCCCGAAGGGCAAGCCCCAAGGCTCACAAAGGAGAAAGATTTATTGCTCACATACCAACCATGTATTCCACCTGTAGCCAGTGTACTGAAGAAAAATCCACAGAATAGGGAAAAACCTGTTACTGAGAGAATTGAGGGAATCCACCTCTTCAAAATGTCATCGCAGGCTTCCCCGGGCAGCCCTGACGGACGGGCGGGCTGCTGCCCCTTCCCACCCCTCTCATCCTCCCCGGTGCCTCCTGAGACGTTGGCCTTGATGCAGTAACGCAGCCCAAGGCAAGGACACGGCAGTGCCCACGGTCCCTGCCTCTGCTGGGAAAGGCATCCCCGATGTCCCCGGGGTGGTGGACATGCCAGGGAGATGCGGACATATCCCAGTGCAAAGGGAGGTGACGGCCCACCACGGTGCTTTCTGCACTGGGTGCTCCCACTTGCTCTCCAGGGAAAGAAGAGAAGAAAGAGACTTACGGCCTTTTAAAGTAAATAAATCCTTGAAAAATGTAATCGCCTCCAATGTGACTATATTCTCCGATAAAGCATTAAATGAAACACGCCATTCCCAGTACAAATAATTGCCTTTGTTTTCATCATTTCGTCTAGTGCATCGCAGGAGGCTGTAGAACAGTGTGAGTTTTTCTGATCTATAATCAGACAGTTCATAAAAATCCTAATGGAAATGAAGATTTTGCTATTTGGAGTGGTCAAATTTCCATTTTCAAACACATCACATTTTAAAACCCAGGTTGGCATTTTGGTTTGCTGAGAGTTTTAGGATAATAGCAAATTACACAGAAAATCTACCAATTCTTTGTCAAGTGAACTATGCAAAAAGGAACCATTAGTTCATAGTTCATCTGTGAGATGGGAAGACATCCTGAATAATAATTTTTAGAGACTGCAAAGGGCATTTATTCACAAATAACGCTCACATCTGCTGAATTAAGACTGCCCCTGCTGTCTATAAAACCACTGCACTCGGATTTCACTAAGGGTATGTTTAAATAGATGTCCTTTCCTCACTAAAAGGATAAGGGAATGTAATCATCCTATATAACGTTGGCTCACACCATACAACGCCCATCCGATATAAGATGGGCTCACACCATACAACATGAGGGATGAAGAACACTGAAGTGGCCCAGCATCCCGCCTCGGTCCCAGGGGCGAGCATCCCTTGGACCAGAGCCGTTTCCATTCCCTCATCCTTCTAACATCGTAAGCGAGCTGCTCGCAGTTGTTCTCAAAGCAGAGCTTTCCTTCCCCATTTACCTACTGTTCTGTGCTTTGCCAGGACTGTACTTTCCTTCTGCTGAGATTAAAAAAAAAAAAAAAAAACCAAAAAAAACCAACTCTCAAAGACAACAGAAAGTGTTCTTTTATTCTGTGCAGAAGTTAAACTCTTCAGCATCGAGGAGACTCCCAAATCAGAGCTTTGGGCCCTGTTATTTAGAAACTAAAAACTCTACCTAGAGCAGACTAGGAAGAAAAGGTATAACAGACTGGTTAACTAAATTAATCTACTTTTCTTTCCCCCCCTAATAACAGTGCCCTGAGGCATAACCCGTACAGAAAATTGTCTGTGACTCACGCTTTGAAGCGAGCATGGAAAAGGAATCCCACTGGGGATTTGCTGCATTTGTTACAGCACTGGGACATAGTCATCTGTAAATATATTTATTTTGGCTTTTGGAACCTCGAATGATCTTAACTGTGATGTTTGTAATAAGCCTGGGATAAGCATATTCCTGGAACACAGAGACTGCAAATGCTAGTAGTACTTTCTTGCAAGTTTCCTGTAAAATACAAGAACACATTCATTATCTTCAGTTTATAGTTTATGGCCCAATGACATATTACTGAGCACATGAGGAAAGTGTGTGGGTTTTCTGGTTTTTTTTTTTTGCTTTTAATTCTGAGGAAAACTCATGATTCACAGTAGATCTGGCAGAGCAGATTTCCGTAGAGCGACTGCAACTCACACCATCCCCATCCCACAGCACCCACCACGGGGCATCCTCGGACCACGAGGATGCTGCAACGGCAAACTCTGCCCAACGCGGGACAACGCCGAGGTATGCGTCAGCGGAGGCTGGGCAAAACACCGACTGACTCAGCGCACTGCGACTCTCAGAATTTAAAGTTGCAAAAATGTAAAGAGAGCTTAATAATACACATGTCAAAGCAGAAATTAGTAGGGTTTTTTGCTGGCCCCCCTCCCCTCAGACTGTGAAGTTCATGATATTCCATAATGGTAAAAGCAGACACCAAAGTTCCCAGCGCTGTTGGGTTTGTGGTTCCAAATACCAATTCTGGAAACAAGACCGTTCTAGATTTTTAACTAAAAATACAGAATGTAATTCCGGAGACACTTCCCCCCCTGCAGTCTGGCCCACATGGAAAGAGGTGAATAAGGAGCGGGTCAACAACTCGCTCTGGAAGCAGGCATTTTATTCCACCCTAATAAACAAGTATCCTTTCTGCGTTTTGCAGCCAAATCTTGGAAGGCAAAAAGCATTTCCCTGGACAGTGTGACCTTTCCCTTAGCTTCGGTGTTATCCAACAGACTCGGACAGCCCCGTCCACCACCAGACTTGGGGACTTTACCTAAGTGACAACCTGAGAGGTCCCAAAGGAGCATTCAATAAACATAATTAGAAAAAGTATTCAGAATATTGCCACATTAAAAGGAGGCATCAGTCCAGTTTGGGCCTAACATATGCTTTGGAAAACAGAATATGTGAAGTTTTCCACGGCCCATTTTGCCAATAAAAGAATTTCAGAGAATCTTAGGCTCAACTGAAAGAGTTCCAGAGATCCTCACCCTCATCCCCAGTTTAGCGTTTCAGTAACAATTCTGAGAAGATCAAGAAACGGGTGCGTCACAGCATTTCCCCCAGACAGCACAGTCCCTAAGCCCGGCTCAACCCCATCATCTCCATCCCCGCCTCGGCAGCCTTTGGCTGTTGCACAAGAAACAGAAAGCGAACCCAAACAGAAACCAAAACACCGCCGATTCACTTTCCATCCAAACTGAGCAAAACACCAGCTATCAGCAGCCTCAGCGATTAGCAAAAACACATCTTAACACAAAATTCATATTTTAAATATGTTTCTTGATTGCTGCTTTTTAAAAAAACTACAAATAATTTACAAGCATTCCATAGCAAAACAACAGCTTTTTTTCCACTTTCACTCATCAAGAGCTTACCTAAATGCTCTTGTCCCCAGGACTCCACTGGAGCACAGTACTTTCCATTTCTGAGAGTTGCTTTGCTCCAGCCCCACCAGCTCATGAAGGAAATTGTCCAGGACCATGCTGCCCACAGAAGCCCTTCTCATCCTCTTCCCACCCAAGGTGGCCACACCAAGACAAGGAGGAGGGTGATTGCCATTACCACCAGCTGTGGCAATACGTGGTCAGCTTTGGTGGGTTTCAGCTAAAGCCCCAGCAGCTGCCTCCAAGAGCAATGTGACGGGGTTGGCTGCAAACAAGCCTGGTAGGAAAGAGCCTCTGGAAAAACAAGAGGATGTAAAAGCCCTTAAAAGCCTCCCAAACTGTGACCCACTTCAGGAATCAGAAAGAAATCAATACAGCTTTGCACACGAAAGCTTAATGCTCAGTTGTTGATCAGTGGGTTTAAAACAAATTTCCAGTCTTGCACCTCCTTATAGTTTTTGAAACAACGTGATTTTGCACGCTCTAAATCATTTAAATGAGTGTTTGAAACTCTGACCTTCTTTTTTTTTGTATCCAATGGCCAATCCCTAAAAACTGGAAGTTTCATAACAATTTTGTTATTCCGGTCAAAAAGAAGGGATGTTACTTGTTAAAACATACCTTGTACCCTCTCTGCGATAGGAACACTGAGTGCTGTGTTATTCAGGTCAGCCCTACACCTAACTCAGGTGCCTGAGAGAGGACTTGGCACCATCCACTCCAGGTCCTACTTCTTCTTCAGGGGCCGTATTTCTTCCATCATTCTTCTTGTTTCCCAAAGGAAATACTATGCAATAGATTACAGGATGGTATGTCCCATGGTTTTACCGACGACAGGACACAATGAGGGTCACGGCACCAAAATGTCCCAGAGCCAACAGCCCAACCTGAGCCCCTCGGGTGGAACCACTGCTCCCCAGCTGAGCTTCATGCTTTTACCTCATTGCAGGTGAGCAAACTAAGTCATTTTGCCAGTCAAGGCAGAAATATTCCTGGGAAGTTGAGCTGGTATTTTACGCCCCCTTTTCCAACTGGAGCCGGGACAATTAATCCATCCTGCCTGTGAGTTGTCCTCGGAACCCAGGCACTGGATTTCCCATCCCACCCAGCCGTGGGCTCAGGTTACTTGATGCCTCATTGTAAAAATCAAGTGTCTCACTGCATTTTTGCCAGCAGAGCCTTCTCATTTATCCCCTGTATTAAAGATTCAGCTGCCGTGCATTAAATGAACCCTTTTCGCTGGCAGGTGCTTGCTGGTTTTTAGGCTTTAAATGGTACCATTACTATCATTTATAAGGATAACATCACAATTAAGAATGTATGAATAATTTAGAAATGAGCAAGTAGCATTTAGTTTCGCACTCCGCCTGCTGAAGAGGCTTTAAAATGCAGGGTCTTTATTTTATTGCAAAACACTGGCTTGTCTTGGTAAAAGGGATGAAAAGTTACTAATTTCAGGCTTTAGTTCAAACCCTTTAATCTAACAAGTAAGTGCCTTCAGTGAGTACCTTGTTATCTCCTAAAGCCCCCGCAGGGCTGTTCACAGTCTTTGTCTCATCCCAAGATTCGTACCTTATCCTAGGTGGGCCAGATGAGACAAAGGGGATGCCACCCGAGAAAATCACGACTTAATGGAGCTTTTCTTCTTAAATCCTTACTCATACTGTTGGCAAATATTATGGAACGCGTTCATTTCATTGCAATAAATAATGGTATATAATTAAAATTCCATTCTGTTGTTGAGACCAGTGTGATAAACAGTTTGTGAATTGGTAATTCTATTTATTAAAAACAGGGGCATTAATTTTGACACGTTGAATTATAACGCAGACAAACAGATCTTGTGTTTTAATTAAATGCTTCTATTTGATGAGGTTTGGTTTTTTTTTTTTTATATTAAGATTTAATACCAGATTCTGCAATTCATGTGCGAGGTGGCGGGGTACGCCTCCAGCAGGGTGCCCGGGGGGCTGTGAGCAGAACCGCTCCCGCTACCTCGGGGGCTGTGAGCGGAGCCCCCCGAGACTCCCCGGCCTCCAGGCCTGGGACTGACCTCCTTTTCCCACTGCCTTTACCTGCTTCTCCTTCTTTTCCCATGCTTTAATGATGTTTCCAGGCTGCTACTACATTTCTTATTTTCTAATGCCGAAGCAGAGCTGAATATTTAAAAAAAAAAAAAAATAACAACCATACTGCTTTGAGGTTTCTTTCACATTAAGCTACATTTAATATTCATTTCACATTTTTTTTCTATTAATTAAAAGTAAACCGTGTATTGTATGGTACATTATCCCTCTAACAGCCCCATGTGGAGATCATGAAGTGGAAGACTAATGGTGTAGACTTTAGCATTTAGTTTTAACCAGAATAATTTACATATCTGTGAGAAGAGTCCGAGGCATGTGTAAATAAGCAGAACTCTAAGATATCAAGACCCTTGCTTAGTTTACTATGGACTGGAGAGCCATGGGCTCTGTATTTATTCCATCAGTCAGCTAATTTAATGAGACTTTATACAGCATCTATTTCTGCAGAAGACACAAAACTTATTATTAAGGAGAGGCATGTGGCAGTAAGAAAAATGTGTTTGTTTGCTTTTTTATTCTATTACCCCCAAGTAGCAAAGGTGATTCTATTCACTGTTCATTAAAGTTTACCTTTATAATTTATCAAAGGAGACCAATATCAACAGCTTTATGCTGAGATTTCAAAATTCAAGACTGATTAAAATTTAATGTAAAAGGCCACAGATTTGGGGTGGGTTTTCAAGAAAAAATAGCTTCCCAACTTGAGTTTAGAGATTTCGTTAATGTGCATCTCTATTAGAAGGCACTATAAAACACATTAGAGGGACTGCCTGAGCACTGAAATGGCATTTTCTCTCCAAAAAATCTGCGGCGGTCTTCTAGCATAAGTTCCAAGAAGAGGACAGTCCCGTAGGAGGGTCGGGAGAGCGGCAGTGGGTGAGCTCTGTCCTCGGCCCACCGCCGGCCCATCGCGCCCACCGCACACCCTGGGCACACGCTGCAGGTGGGGAAGTCACCAGCTGCTCTCAGGATACCACACGTTCCCATCAGGAAACACCGGAAAAGTAGGAATGGCAAAGAATAAATATTAAAGCTTTGTGTGAATTTTGATAGGTCTAATATTTTGGGGAAAAGCAACAAAAAAACCCAAACAATCAAACAAACAAAAAACAAAATAGGAAAACACCAAAATCACAGATTTGGCTGAATGTGAAGAACAACTTCTACTGCGGAAAAAGAAAATAAATCAAACATCTTATACAGGTATTTCAAAGCTAGACAATGCGGAGTTTTTAATCTTGAAACAGTGTTTTCCTTTCCAATTTCTTCAAAATCTTACAAAAATGGAACAAGGACGGTTTTCATTCAAATCATACGACTGAAACGATTTCATTTCTCTTTTAAGTTTGGTCAGTGAGTTGAGAAATCAGTCACAGACATCACTCTCCTACTTCTTCCACCAGCTGGAGTCATATCAGCACCCCTACCACATTTGCCGTGCAAACTGCTCCCCAGATTTCACGTGGAAGATCTATAACAAATCCCACTCCAGATTATTTAGAATAAGGTTTGGGGGGTTTTTGTTACTACTGGTTAAGACCAACAAAATATGCACAACTATGGCAAGGGGTTAGAACAAAACACATACATTTTCTAAATTGATTTGCTTTATTTTTTTTTCTTCTAAATGGTAAAGTATTTTTGGAAAATTAATAAAAACAAGTTTAAGACCAGAGACAATTGAGAGGAAAAAAGAGCTGCCTTGTTAGTAACTGAAAACTCCTATTACTTGAAATGTGGTTGAGTTTTCTGAATGCAAATTTCAGAAAATCTGAAGCTGTACAACCCTCCAAGAACATAAAGGCAATCTGTGCTTTCCAAAGAAACCAGACAAAGAGTGAAAGGTCCATCTGCAGTCAAGTCATAAATTCTCCTTTCCGAATCCCGCTGGTCACTGCACAGCGTACTCTCCCCTCCCCTGCCAAGGCTCTCCTGCGGGCAGCAAACTCTTAACGCACTCTGTACACTGTCCGTACCGACTTTGGAATTCTGTTATGATTCACTACAGTGATGCTTTTTGTCCTATCCCCCCAATAATGCCCATGGCTCCTTGGCTTTCCTAGAGACAGCACGCAGAGGGAGACCTGGCTGCAGCCCTCTACTCTCCTGAGGATCCTGTGGGGCGAGCCTTGGGGGGATCATAGAATCACAGAACGGTTTGGGTTGGAAGGGACCTTGAAGACCATCCAGTTCCACCCCCTGCCCTGGGCAGGGACACCTCCCCCC
>NW_009648443.1:431018-446966 GCF_000708025.1 Charadrius vociferus
TCCCAGCCTGTCCTCCCAGCAGAGGGGCTCCAGCCCTCCCAGCATCTCCGGGGCCTCCTCTGGCCCCGCTCCAACAGCTCCGTCTCCTTCTGCTGGTGGGACCCCCCGAGCTGGAGGCAGCACTGCAGAGGGGTCTCCCCAGAGCACAGCAGAGGGGCAAAGACAAACCCACCACGCTGGGCTGCCTTCTTACACATCCCTGCACCTGGTTCCCCAACCATGGGAGGTGCAGGAGAGGAGACCTCTCCACCTCCAGAGCCACAGTATCTGCTCCTGAGAACGGGCAGAGCTCATCACACGGAGCCACCGGGGCACTTTGGCTCCACGAGTGTGCGCTGTGAGAGATGCTCCTGGCAGCCACCCACCAGTGACCAGGTTTGGCAACTCTCTCCCAAAAGTTTGGCGTTAATCCTAACAACTCGGAAGAAACATTTTGTGAGAAACCTGACCCTTACTGAAATTCTTGAACATCTTTCGGCAGGCTGACTGTGTGGGGCAGTGCCTTCCACAAACCACCTGCACGGATTTGTCAAAAACCACCTTTTCTGAAGGTTTGAGCACCATTTTTACATCTCGTTATTCTCATTTTGTTCTTGTGCAAAGAGGGAAGGGAACAGAGGTTCCAAGTCTGTCTCTGCTACATGATTAGTCCCATGAATCTCATTAGAATAATAAAAATATGGCCTACTTATGGCTTCAATTAAATGTTTCCTAAGTGAGAAGTAATTAAAGATTGCAGAATCTGGTCTACGACTAAACTAAAAAAGCAAATCCTGGTCTCTTTGTTGACACAAGAAGTCTATTGATCTGACCAGGAGTGTGCAAGTGCAGCTGGTGGACGGGGTCCAGCCTGGTCTCCCCCACCAGAATAGGGTACATCAGCATCCCACCAACTCTTCCATCTCTTGTATTCCTAAATTTAACCATAAGACATGTTTTTATCATGGGCGCTGTAAGTAGATTCTAAAAAGAAAATATATACATGCAGAGAAAAGCACGTTTACCAAAATGTTTGCTACGGCTTTATTACAGTTACACTCGATTGAGTTGCAGTATTGTACGCAACAGCACGTTCTCGGCAGACTAAGGGTTTATGATCCAAATAAGATGGACAACTGAAAAAGATACACCTACACTAGATGAAATAATTTGTTTATAGAGGAAAGGTATTCAGATGAAAAGGAAGTAAACAGGTAAGGGACAAATACTAAGTACGGAGTAGTTTTAACTCCTAGTAGTTTGAATCAAAAGAATAGCATAAGTACCCATTGGAGTAAGAACTGTGGTTGGTTTCCAGTATTTTTTACTGGGATTTTGCTTTTTGGAGATGGCAGGACGCTGGAATAGCAGACGTTGCTTTTCTGCGTATTTGCAAAAGCTTTCTGAGCATGCTTTTCCAGTTTCAGATTTTTAAGCAATTAGTTTGCAGATGTCACTAAATAAATGGCATTCATTCCTTAAGCAGGAACCATACCTGTTAACCATCTCAGCATATTCTAGCTTTAAAGCTGAGCTTGATGTGCACAGCATGCTCAAAAACTGTACTCACAGTTCAAATGAGCTGGATTACAGACCATGACCACTGAGACCCTCACATGACAAAGCCTTTGTGTAATTAATATGCAGGGTAAAATGCTCCCTGGACGGCTGCTAAAGCGATTTAAATCATGCACATAAAAAATGTAATCACAAATTTAGCATGGTGGACATTGTAGTCACACTGTGCTTGATTGCATAGAAGGTTCCAAGTGTGTTTTAAATGTCCTTTAAGATTGAGATTAGGACTTGTACTTACAAGATGCATATTAATCTAAAACTCAACATTTTTCAGTGTGGGATCACAGTAGGAGAACATTATGGGCAATAGAGGTTCATTCTAATCCCAGTAGGTAATTACACTTTGAAATAATATTCTTTAATTAAATCTTGTTTGCAGTTGATTGATTTAAACACTAAATCTAAAAACCTAAATTTGAGTTTTTATCAATTTTTGATGCTTATTGCACAGAACTTGGGCTTTAATTGATGTTTCTGAAGTTTTTAAAGCTCTTGTCCACCGTATCCTAGCTGAATTTATTGTAATTACCAACATCCTTCTTTTGCACTGTGGACAACTTTCACAAGAAGCATGATAATTTTAAGTACTTTTAAACCGTAAAATGCATGCTACATATTTGCCATGTAAGAAGGCCAGAGTTTCACTCGGGTTCTTTCGTAAAGCGTCCTGGTTACACCACATGAGCTGTTTTCAAGGCTTTGGAGGAGGGACTCTGCTTTCTGGACATTTGTACCG
Organism: Charadrius vociferus; assembly: GCF_000708025.1. Taxonomy (NCBI): domain Eukaryota; kingdom Metazoa; phylum Chordata; class Aves; order Charadriiformes; family Charadriidae; genus Charadrius; species Charadrius vociferus. The sequence goes on from NW_009648443.1 coordinate 433,312, forward strand.
TAGAGCTACACCGAGGACACGCGGCCAGCAGCACAGGGAGGGCCCCCGCGGCACAGGGGTTAAGTTTTAGGGGCAACATCTGTGCACCTTAGACACGAGGTCTGCCCACCTCCGCCACAAAAGCGTCCATTCTCTGCTCTGAGCCCATCCCAGGGCTCCGGCGCATCCCTCGCTGGGGACACGGTGCTTTTGGAGAGGACGGGGCTCCTGCCACCACAGCGAAGGGTTTCAACCTTTCAACAACTTTTTCCTAAGTGATCAGGCATACGGAAAAGGAACAGATACCCTCTTCAGGTGGGCGCTCATTTGAGTGTTTACAACACACCTTTTTTTTGTGTGCGTGCTCATGTCCATCACAACAGTTATAACATACTGAACTGCATGGTGGGTGTGCTGTTGTGCGTGATACATCTTACCAACATAATGATTTTAAAGAAGTATAAGACTACCAGGACAACCTTTCACTATGCTGCTACAGTCATAGTGAATGTACCTAAAGGCTAATTAAAACAATACACAGATCCTTGCTACTTAACACGAAACGGTAACTCCTGTGTGCTTCCCCTGCACAGCGCTTTGGACATTCCACCACCAGTTTTGGGGCATCTCCGCAAGCCCCGTGTGGAACTGTAATCCCAGAACTATCTCATTTCAGATTTAGCCATTAAGGCTTTGATGGCCGTTAAGAAGTAATATGATTAAATAATTTAATCAGAGAACAGCTTACGCACTAGGAGGCACGCGGCAGTGGTTGGACTTCACGCTGCCGCTGCAGCAGCTATCCCCCACCTCGCTCGGGAAAGGCGGTGGGCAAAGCCTGCCCCTTGGCCACCTCTCAGCCCTTGCCAAGGACCCAAATTTCACTCGGGATGTTTCATCCCCCAGGAGCATCCGTGATGAGCTGGGACTTCTCCCCAGCCCGTGGCCAGAGGGCAGGGCTCTGGACGTGGTGTAGAAAGGAGCACAGCGCAGAGGGCAAATGTCAGCCCTGATCTCCTTCCCACCACGGGTGTCATTGCTTAAACTGGCCTCCCCCTCAGCAGGAGGACAGGAACCCCTGCACGGGTGGACCACGCGGTCAGAGTGAAGAAAGAGAAGATGCAGTGCCGGAGGACGTGGTGCCGTAACCCGGGGGATGAGGAGGACCACATTTGTGCATGTATCGTGGCAAATTACACACATGAAACTTTAAATACGCCTCTACAGGGCTGACCTTTTCCAGCGTGTGAAATTCCACGTCCAAAACTTCAGGAATAAGTCAGTTGTGCTGAGAAACGAACTTTAAAAATATACTGTTTTACCATAGTCTTCCTTCCAGTCCCACACGGGCAAGGAGGAATGGGCTTGAATTCAAATTTCACTCTGCTACATAATGATATCATGTACATGTCTTACAGTAAATTAAATTCATGATACTATATATTTAATAACAGAAAATTCACATCTTACTGCAGCTGCATTTGTCATATCTGAGAAAAAACAAACTACTGTATGGAATGTTTTATTAAGATGACTTCACTGTTGTGAGAAATGATTAAGTCACTCTAAGAGCAAAGTAAGACCACAGGACCTCATTCATTGTAACACTAATATTAATCACACAAATAATATAAGTGTCTTACAGTAATCCACATTCCCTTAAAATATATATTATACATCCTGAGGGCAAACAGTAACACGACTGACTTGGAATAAATCCCTCAAGCCATAGTAGCCAGAAGAAAACCATTTATATTCTGACAGATTAATGTATATTTTGTTATGCGTAACAAATGAAAATATTTACAACACTATCAGAGAGAGCTAAAGAAAAATTAAGTCTCACTAATCAATATATTTCAAGCATGAATTTAAATTCTTTCCAAACCTTACAGTGTCCTCAAAAAATTAGCATAAAATAAACAAGCATGTTTCTATCAGTTTAGCTGTGGTTACTCATTATCGTTATATTTAATCTTAAAATTTTTACATAAATTAAATACTTCTGATGGCATAAGGTAAAAAAAATAAGCTTCAGGTGCTCGATGAATTTGCTAACAATGAAATGATTCAAAAATGAGTTAATTCTTTCTAAACAATACTCTTTGCTGACACTACGATAATAAGGGAAAACAAAAACACACAAAGAAAAGAAAAAAAAATCATTATTCAAGTGACAGCCTCAAAGGGGATCCACACAAGTGGAGAAATTTGCCTGTAAGGTGGCAACAGAAGGTCTCTTGCTGCCATGGTCCACAGTACAGCAGACAGTAGGACTGCGTGCGGGAACCGGGCACCGTGGTCCCCAGCCCCAACGCCACCCACCCGCGTGGGGAGGGCGCTGCTCCCAAAGCCACTCGCTGTTCGTACGCACAGATCGAATGCAAAAAAAAATGGGAAAAATAACCTGGTGTCATTTTGAACAAAACAGCAAGTTCTACCTGGAGGTCAGTTGGCAATTAATCAGTTAAACAGTCAGTGCAGTTACTAAAATGTATTGGGTATAATAAGCTGATTTTACCTGGTTCTTCACCTTTTGCACCCACAAAAAAAAAAAACAAAACCATCAGATTCCTACATGCAGGCAACACGAGCTGTTCCTGGGATTGGTTATTCATGCGCCGTTCTTGGCCCATACAGCCCCTCCTCGGACCAGCTTGCCCACTCACACCAGCGGGTGTCACGGACACGCTGATTTGGGCTGTATTCCGACAGTCAAGAATAACACAGCCGTCTCCAGCTGCTGTGTGCTGGGGCTGTAGGGAGCTGCCACCCCGGGACAGGCATCGTTCAGGCGAAGCCCGTCACCACCTCCATCCTGCAGCAGCGCTGCCCAACTGCAAGTCCAGCCCAGAAACGCGTGGGTCACACCTTTCCTCAACAGAAAAATCAAGGACACACCAACGTGTAGGCAAAGTAAAACTTCATTTCTTCAGTAACCTGGGAGGACGTCCAACATCTGAAAGGAAAGCCCAAAGCACCAGGGTTTTGTAAGAGTTTCTAAACTCTTCTCTAAAGAGTTCTAAAACTCTTTTTTTGAAGAGTTAATAATGACCTTGCAGTCTTCTCTCCTGACCAGGTGTCTGCTGGGCTGGAATCACAGCGCAATGTTCCTCCAGCTTTCCACACCTTGTTCAGTTGGTCTCTCTCACGTAGCCTGGCCATAAACTCTGCTCTTGACAGGACTACCACTCCTTGTATCAAAGAGGAGAACACACTACCACTTCTTACATGACTAAAAATTGACTGTCCTTCTACTTAACCTATTCATCCCCATCTCCTCCTCCTATTATTTCCAAGCAATTTTGCAAGATGACTATTATGCAAATGCTACAATAAAAATCTTATTTTCTGCTTCCTTTTCAGAGCCCTGTTCTATTTACCTCCATTCACTCTCTCTGATGGACTTCTCAGACAAAAAGGAGAGAATAAATGTGTTCATTATTGACCCGAGGCTGAGGAAGCTCAGCATGAGGTCAACCACTGCAACAGAGATTTACAAAATCCCTTCCCACCCGATTTCCCCGCTGCAGTGCCAGGATGGCTTCTAATGCTCCAGTATTTAGGGCATGCTCGCCTTCCTTAACAAGTCCTACCATTCCCATTGGGACTCCCAAATCGTTGTTTCTTACTGTCCCCTGCCACATGAGCTCTCCTGAACCTTGCGCAAATAAAACTGGTGCAAAACTCGGGTTTCGTGCTTGTATACGGGAGCGACTGCCTGAGACCCGTTCACCATTTGAAGAATATTGCCCCCATAACGCTGCAAGACAGTTTAAATTGCTTTTCATGAAACTTTGGAGACTCTTTCCATTGAGATCCAATATGCAAATCTGTACAGAAATATCTGTTATTCAAGAACGTCTTCACATGTCGCAGACATTGCTTTGTCTATGGAAAATGCAAAAATATCAGGCTGAACAGTCACACTCCGAGTTCTACCTGTACTCCAGCCAAATGATAATTACAACTAATTGCTATAGCTTAGGATGCATTAATTAATGTGAGTGAATGCATTAGCTGGTTTTAAAATGAAGTTTATTTTAACTTCTACCAAGCATAAAGAATACTGTTATTATAGCTCATCATTTTGAAGCGTGCAGCATGGACTCAGGTCTTGCTTCTCGGCAGGTGAAGCAGGACCAGACCCCTCTCCGCTCCCCCGCCCCGTGCACACAAAGGCACTCAGTTTCGTTTTACTGCCCCCTCTTCCCACTTGCATTGGCTTTTGCATTACAATAAAGACCGGAGGAACAAGTGCTGGAAGGGACCCCTGGAAGGATTTGTGTTGTTCTGCCTGTAAACAGCACGGGTAGCAGCAAGCACGGGTAAATTTGTGTGAGAAACTGAGATCTATAAACATGAGAGACACAAAGGATCAGCAAAAATTTGAGGACAAAGGCTGTAAAGATCTCTTTGTCCTATAAACGCCGCATGACTATGTTCCTTTAAAGAAGATTTTTAAATTGTCCAAACTTGCAACTGCCTTGAGCCCTCTGTTCCAGAAAGATTAAACACAGCAGCAGATGATAACCTGGGCAGAACTATTTAAAAAATGCACAGGGTTTATAATTTCCAAAGTGCCCCAGCACTTCCCCTGAAATTGGCCACAGGCTGGGGCGGTTGCCTGATGCCGGCAAACACTCCAGGGGACAGTTGTACAACCGGTCCACGCAAGACCCCAAAACCACAGGTTATATAAGATAAACCAGTTCAGCTTCAAACTGCAGTTCTGCTCCTTTTGTATATCGAGGATAAGGAAAAAACAAACCCATCCCGCTCACCACTACGAAATCTCAAGGTGAGTTATCAGTGACAGCGGCTTCATCAATGTCTCCCTCCTCTTCCTCAGAAGCTCAGGAATTCCCATTGCCTACAGATCCGAAGCCTGGTAGCCCCACCGAGTGCCTGTGTCAGCTGCTCCCTGGACATCTGAAGCAGAAAAACTAAGCCCATGGCTTTGGGAAGAGGCAACACAGGGCAAAGCATCTTCACCAGTGCGATTATAATACATAAAGCAAGCTACGGCACCTTCTTCAAACACATTTTAATAGGCAGACAGGTAGTTGAGGTAGGACTTGCAATGCCACCCAGAATGGTGGACCTCAACTGAGACCCACCCAAAGTCCTCTGGCAAAGCCAGTGCCTTACCAGAGCTGTGAACATTGTTTGTGCCCACAGAGAAATTAAAAAAATAAAATAAAAAATAAATTAAAAAAAAAAGAAAGAAATAAAGACCCATCACTGCCCAAGCTGTCCCAGCCCAGATCAGGAGAACCAGTACAAAGCAGTGTGGGGCGCATACTGCAGTAGCTCCAGACCTTCACACTGTCCTTCTGACCTCTGCGCTCACTCAGCTGGGGCTTGGAAACTACATTTTCAAAAAATTAATGAAATTGCCCCAGAAAGCAAAGACAGCACCGACCTTGCACACAAGCACGTCTGCATAATGCCACCACCTACATGGACACAAAAAGTGTGAATATGTTCTTCATGATGCACTATGGCCATAGAGAAGACACCTTTTACTTTTTACCTCCATGACGTGTACTGGGAAAGTGGCAGGAACAGGAAAGTGAACCAGAAATTGCCTTTTAGGCACAGAGTTTGCTTTTCCTGACTGCAGGCAGAAGTTGAAGCCAGGACTCGCTTCTATACCAGCTTGGGACCTAAAACACTTTTCAGGGAGAGTCCTGACCCATTCTTCTCAAACAGGCTCTGCCTTCCTCAGTGACTCCCAGTTTACACGAGTGGACTGGTAACTGTTTACAAACCCAGTTCGACTCCACCGCCACAGCTTGGCACGAGCATCCGCTCATGGAGCACCTGCACGGTCAGCAAGGCAATGCACCATGCTCTTTTCTGTCCCACCGAGGTTTCCTGGGCAGCATGACTTTGAGTAGTGCTTCTCCTTCAAAATTTTTTTTCCCCTCGAGTTTGGGGGGTTTTGTGCTTTTTTTTTTTTTTTTATTTGCGACTTAGAGCTGATGGTTCCCATGTAAATATTTTACGACCATTGATTATAAACTTGCTCTTCTTGCTTTACATTTGTACTTCTCCAGCTCCCTTTCTCCCCCTTGGGAGCAGCTCGTAGACTTCCCTCGGACCCATGAATACGGATCTTGAAGACCTCTGAAGCAGAGGAAGGAGCACAGGAGTGGGAATCCCGCTTGCCCTTCTCCAGACCTCTCTTCCTCACTCCTCCACCTGTGAAATGGGGCTGACAATTACCCTTGCGTGGCCGGCGCGTTGCACGTTTAAAGGCTCTCCAGCATCCCCCACGGGTCATGTCCAAAGCCCGGCTCTCCTCTGGAGTCACTCAGCCCAGCACCCGAGAGGTTAAGTGGAAGCGGAGATTTACGGTTGCCTCAGATGACATCAAACCACGGTCTCAAAAGAAACTCGGGCGCACACGGGAGGCTAACCACCGAGTTTTCAATTAGGCTGTGTTTTAGGGATACAAAATTGCATATTCCTTTTCTACGCGTTGCCTGCACTTACAGAGCAACCCATTATTAAGCTATTAATCACCCCTCTCAATTAATTGTTCTAAAATGACCCAGGCTTTAGTAGTTGTGTTGCAATTGAAAAGCTCACTTATTTTTGGAAAGGTAAAGTTACAGGCAGTAGTAATTTGAGACAGCCGAGCTATTAGCCACTGTTTAGAATCTCAATTACTCTAAAGAAGGATAATTACAAATAAAACAAACTTGTGATCCCACATCAGTAAGAATAGTTCTTTCCCGCTTTATGGAATATACAAGCAGTTTTTCATCCACTGGATTTAATTTCCACATGAAAAATTGACCTTAACAGTATGAAGTATGGCTACAAGTAAAAACTGTGTTTTCATTGAAGAGAATAAATGCATTTCCTGAACGCTGGCTGTTAAAGCTAATTGATTTATTGGCTCTCTATATAGTGTACTATTGTCTTTGCACTCATGGGACAAGGAAGCTCTTGAGAACAGAACTAAATTCTGCCACAGCAGCGTGACAGCTGAAGAGGGCTTTTTTTTTTTTTTAATATAATGTGCAAGTTTCTCGGAGCTGAAAGAAATCTTTCTAGGATTGGCCGAAACTAACCAGACTGTTAGCTTACTGGATTTTTATTTTTTTTTTAATACCATAATATTATTGGGAAGTTAACAGCACTGGAAGTAGGTTACTTTCTTTTAATTGTTGATTTAGCTGTAAAACATTTGTGTTCAAGCAAATGTAGAGTACTGGTCAAAAAAAAAAGAAAGAGGAATAGGAAATCCCTTAAATTCCTTTTTTTTTTTTTTTACTTTCAGGATAGTAGTCAAAGATTCAGTAGGAAATAAAGGTTATGCAAAAATATTTCTCCCTGATAATGAAAACAATTTTAAAATTCATGAAATAACCAAATATTTGTTATGATCTCTTGCTTTTAGGTGTTATGTAAATTAGCGCCTATAAGATGAAAGAAAGTGCTTGGTAGCAGGTGGAAGCAAACTCACATAATCATACCAATAAAAAAGCCCTGAGGAAAACCAAAATAAAATGAAAAATCAATACAGGATGTTGTTCTCCAGATATACTATTAAAATGTAGTATTCCAGAGCTGCACTATTGTCCTCAGTAACGGATGATCCTTTTACTGTAAGATAAGCTGAGGGACAAATTCTCCCCTCTCATATGTATAAAAAATCCCATGGAGCCTGAAGGAAGCCGCACGCACACACAGAGGAGAGCACAGCCTGAATACGATGATGTTTTTTGCAAAGAAAGGTGCCTAAATGGACAGGGATCAAAGCTGAAATTTCTCCAGGAAAGCTTCCTGGTATCACTGGATTTTACAGTGTTAATGAAAACCACCTAAATGTTTTCTGAGATCCCCTAACTACGGCAAAAGTGAAAGCCCAGACCATAAATCTGTCAAGAAATCTGATTATAGTAAATGTTTCTGCAGGAATTCTCTTATTCTAGTAACTAGCAGTTTCGCTACAAATTACATTTTTCTCCTCTTCCTTATTTTTTTCTTAGTTCCGTTCTTACTGCTAACTGAAAACGGGAATTATATTCAGTATAAATTCCGTGGATTAACAAGGACAATCTTTAAGGAGATCAATAAATGCCTTTCCCAGGTGAGCACAGCCTGATTTTCCACCAAGCCGCGGGAGAAGCAGCCGCCTCTGCGCGTGGCCCGGCGGGTTTGGCCATGGGGATGGGAGACCCAGAGGGCTTGAGGAACCACAGCCCGCAATATCAAAAAGCCATGAAGGGAACAGGCTGTCTTTCAGACAGACGGATCCTTTTTGTTTGTTCCAAAGAACAAAAATACTTTGGGGAAAAAAAGAAAAAAAAAAAAAGAGTATAAGAAAAGAGTATAAGAGTATCTTCTCAGCTATTGGAGAGGAGACTGAAGGTCATAACCAACACTTTTTTTAGGACAAAAAAAATAAATGTGAACACATTTATCGCCCCTTCCTCTGACCAAATAATAACAAAACCAAAAATATCTCGCTTGCTACACTGTCCTGAGTGCTTTCTACTGCTTTCTTGATGCTGACCACCAAAAGGCAAGTACACTTGAAAAACTGGCTTCCTCCAACTGGAGAGGCAGAATAGCTACTGCCACCCACAGCAGGTGAAAGAGAAGAGGTTCCGAGAAGAAAACCAGTCTGAACAAATAATATTTAAAGGCAAGAAAGAAGAAACTTTGGCAAAAGGGGTAGAAAATGACCATGATAATCAAAATGGCAAACATAGGCTGCTTATTCAGGAATTGGATATCTAGGCATTTAGAAAGTAGAACAGAATAGAATAGATTATTTCTGTTGGAAGGGACCTACAATGATCATCTAGTCCAACTGCCAAGTACACACCGAGAAACGTAATATTCTTTCAGAGCGTGAACAACTTCAAATAGCTTTGTTCTGACACAGCACTGTGACAGCAATTTAGCAAAAAGCTAAATTTTTCAACTCTCAGAGTTTTAATATATAATACCATGAAACCGGTATAAGCAAAATCTGCTTGGCTCGTTTTCTTCAATGTCTCGAGGACCATTCACATCTGTATTTCCTTGGGCTGTTTCATTATGTTTACACAGAGTATACTGCCCATTCTTGCGGCTTTCTTCTGTCCGTACCCAGCGTGTCACAGCTGCCACCTCCCTATACAGCCACCAGTAAATGACCTAGAATAAGTTACGCAACTATATTTCCAGTTCATCTGCTCTTTCAGCAACCACTGGTCCTCCTGACTAGCCAAAATTCTCCTCCTGATGCTCATTTTATGGGATGCCTCCACCACGGTGGGCAGGAGTCCCCATTCTGAACGAGGCAGAAATGGCTACAGATGCAGACAGATGCGGGCACAGATGCAGAATCTCCCAACTCCGCGTGCTGCTTCTCACTTGCGATTTGGAGCCCGTAAAGCGGTAGTTCTGCAACGCTAAACACAAGTGTGTCCGATCTTCTGGGGTCTTTAATGGGCTGCGTGTGTGTTTCTATAAGGCGAAACAGGAGTGTGGTCCATCTGGGATGCCGGTGGCGCCCCGGCTCTGCCCTCCCCCCCACGCTCCTCCGTCACAACGACAAACCGCCGGAGGAGTTCGGCAGGGGGAGAGGCAAGCGAATGGGGAAATGAATAATTAAACTCAAAGAAATAGGCAAGGAGATTCTGAGGGAAAATAAATAAATAAATAAATAGAAAGCCATCAAATAAAAAAAAATAATCAGAGTATAAGACTAGAAGAACAATGGTGGATCCTATCGTGGATCTCTGTTGTTAACTAGAAAAATCATAAAAAGCAATAAAAGGTGTAAAGCTGTCACGAACAACATCCCATTCTCCTTGTCGGGAACTTTCATTTAAAGCCCGCTAACCTGTTTCTGCCTCAGAATCTGTAACAACGTTAACGTAGAAATTTTAACTTTAGTGATACAGTAAACATGAGCAGAAAGCCATCAAATAAATAAATAAATAAATGAAAAGCCAGAAGAAACTGGGGGGCAAGTTGTCCCGCCAGTGCCCGGGCAGGGAGGAGAGGCAGGAGCAGCAGCAGGGGGCAGTTCTGTCCAAACGGTACCAATATTTGCATTAGCTTTTGCTATAGCAACACGGCACAGAGGTACAGAGGATTTCCTCCGCTAACCACGAGTTCTTTTAACTCCTAATTCTTTAAACCGTCAACATTTCATCAAAACCAAGTTTTAAAATTCCAACTCTTATCACAGCTAGTACTTATAATCCTTTTTTCCAGACTAGATGTTTCCAAATCATGTTACATCTTTCATCTTCCTTGTGATTAATTTCAAGGTCTTTACTGAATCAAATGAGATATTTTTTAAGTCTCTCTGTTTTAGTTTTTCAAGCTTTTAGTCAATTCCGCTGGTTCAGAGCAGCTATCAAAATTACAGGAGCATTTTGTGTTCAGTCACTTCAGTAACTCTCGGGTTTAGGAGGATACCATAATGGCAACTATCTTATTATTTTAATGCATGCAATAATTTAAATTATAACAGCTGCAAAAGTCGGGCTATTTTGTTTTATGGATTATCAACAGCCTTATGACCTTGAAAATAGCCGAGTTGACTCACTGATTTTTACAATTTAACAAAATAGCACATATAGTATAATTTTATCAACTTTGTCTAATCCGGGGAAAGCACAGCGCTCTAAAAATAGATAAATGTCCAACCCAGAGCCACTTCATAGCATAAGGGAAGTTTATTCTAGGAAGCGAAATTATTTGAGAATAGCCATTAAACTGTTAAGACGATCTGTTAAAAACTTTTAAGCACTTGTTTTGCGACAATGTTAAATGAAGTTCTTTAATATACAAATGACAGAGTGGCATTGCCCCTTATTTAATTCTTCCCTAAAAAATGGGAAACCAAAGGAAAGGTGAAGAGGAAGAGCAGTTAACCTCTGGTGACCAAAGGTGCACTTGATTTGTTATTTTGTATTCTATACTCTTCAAAGAGCAATATAAACAGAATTATTTATGCCCAGCAAAATGTTGCTTAATTACTTATGCACCACTGTTTGCTTGTATTTTAAGCTCTCTCTACCACCCACAGGCAGACGTTAAACAGCTGCTAAAAGCTAGCTTTAGTCTTGCCTGTTTGAAATTAGCATACTTGAGCTTTGAAAAAACTTTGTTGCCAATTTACATATGCATAGAGACTGATATTTAGACTCACCATATGATATGTCCCTCAAGAGCTTTTCTTATTGCCTCCATCCTCAGGTCTCAACCTAGAGACTGTAAATCTAGCAGGTGATTAATTCTATACCCTTGAGAAACTAGCAATTAGCACTTGCAACCAGTAAAAAATTGTCATTTCAAAACCCTGTTTACTATGCCCATGTATTTTCTATGAACTCACAGTTAACTCTGAATAGATATATATGGCAATAGATTTGCAGTCACTTCTGTCTCTTTATGTAAAAATATACTATAGCTTCCAGCTAATCAACCTATTAAACATACTGAAAAAGATTAAATAATTGGCATTCTTTTTTTATATATATAAAATGGGAAGATGTGGGAAGCATGAAAACACTATACATGATGTTTTATGTCACCAGACCTTAATCAGCTCATTTCAACACGATGACTTTGTAGGGTTTACCTGTTTTGTGTCAATTCTTATCTCTGATAGCTGAAATTACCGTACTTCCAGATGTTCTTATGCATTATTGAGGTCTTCTGCAGTAGATGCTGGAAAAGGTAAGATAAGGTTTTATTTCTTTGTAGTAGTCACAACACTGAGATCAAAGGCAGTAAAGTGCAGTGCTTAGTATTGAAAACTATGATGAACTTAACATTTATTTTCAAGTAGAAAATCTGTCATAAAACTGCTCATCAATCTTCAGTTAACTGTTTCAAGTGTAATCCACTGGACCAGTGCAGAACGTTTTAAAGATTCGGGGGTGCTTTCTCCTAAAAAAAAAAAAAAAAAGAGTGTTTTAATACTCATTAAGCGCGTGCTAATCAGCAGCGTGCATGGCGAGAGCGGAGTGGGTTGTAAAGCAGTGCCCTACCGAAAATCTGCCGGGGAGGGGAAGGGAGAGCTGGGGGGGAGCGGGGGCGAGGGATGACAAACTGCAACGGAGCATCTTGCACCACATGCGAGTCCGATTTAAAGAAAAAACCCAAAGCAACGCGCTGCTCGGAACAGAAATTGGCCATACCGTGCCTGGCAGTGAAATGAAAATATGGGTCACTTCTGTGGAATACTTCCACTTGACTATTTCCACGGAGCTGCGCAATTCTGCACCACGTTACACCCTCTCCACAGGAGGAAAACGCTGCTGCCCCACCAGTTTTAGAGAGGCTTTTGACAGTTTTTGCAGCACATCCAGGCAAACTTGGTCTAAAATGCCTGAAGCCAAATTTTTCTAACCATTTTTGTAAAAAAAAAAACAAGGAATTCATGGTAAAATGTAAAACCATTCACTAATACAAGGATTTTTTTTCCCCCCGAGTTGCACAGTCATTAAGGGGTCTGCTGGAAAAGCCTGCTAGACTTTCTTTCCACTAATTACATCATCAGATCATCATACTGCTAAAATCAGTTGCAGAGTACTCGTACACAACTAAATCCCTGCTTCTAATTACTATTTTAGTCTCTTTTTCCTTGTGACATGTTGGTGATAGATCATTATTTTTTCAGCAATTTGTTCGCATTTATATGCAATATAATTGGATCTGATTAATTATTATGATTAATGACTGCAGAATTTCCTTGCAAAGCTATTAATACTGGTAGTATCAAATGAAAGACATGGACAAATTAAAGCCAATGGAGTCCTGTTGCTTGTACTTACAATGCCGGGGCTAAAGTAACCCTTTGCTGTTCTCAGCTCTGCGATAAATACGAAGGCTTAACTGGTATAAAAAAATCCCTACAGATCTGTGTGTTTTGAGTGGTAGTAAAACATAACTAATGGGTAAGAGACACAGATTTAATTCTTAGGTGGACTACTGTACTTAAAATTATATATCTTTGGGTATATTTTAAATAAGCTCAACAGCATTATTACAGCTACATTGATTTAGAGTCAAGGAACTCTCACAAAAAGAAAAGGGTGAGAAATATTTCTAAATAATATAAAGTAGATATATCCATTTTTCAGGTTGGGGGTGCAAAAAAAAAAAAAAAACAACATGACAATACAAGCAGCTAATTTCCATTAAATGTCATATTACAAAATTTCCAAAGGATGTATTTATGTCATGTGTGTTGTATTTTAAATTACACTCTGGCTTAGAAATAGGATATTACATGTAAAAAAGCAAACAATGACTGAGTAGCTTAGGGGATCGACTTTCCTGCTACCTCTGGGACCTGACTTTAAATCTGTCTTTGAGCAAACTGAAGAAAAATCATTTCAGTCTAATGGCAGTAGCATATAAAAAAATCAGATAGCAGGAGTTCCACGCAGGTGGCAAAAAGCTTTAGAAAAAAAAGGGGGTGCACAATCAGATGAGTGATGGCGATTTTGCCTGGATTACTGTAAAGCTCAAAACGCAGAGACTTTGAATGCGATTTTAATCTGTAATAAGTGACAGCAGTCCTAATCAAACCTGAGCCAAAATAAGGGCACTGATATTTTGGGCGCACAGCTACTGAGAAATTTTGAAAGTGTCTCTGTTAGTCCGACATCAGAAATAAAGAAAAAAAAATGCCTGCCTGCAGC
>NW_009648443.1:446986-564243 GCF_000708025.1 Charadrius vociferus
TTAGATTTTGAGGAAATAGAAAAAGATTGCCCGCTTTTCAGCTCTAGGCATTTCCCTATAAGTAAGATAGGAGAAAAAGACGGTGTATACTGCAAAATGAGAAACTGTGAGTCACCAAATATTTTAAAAGAATAATCTATTTGTTATAAAGCAGATTAAAAGGATGTCTCCTTAAAAAAATATATGTAAAAAAATATAAAGAAACCCAGGCAAAATAGATGTAATATTTTTGACCAGGTGCACAGAAATCCCCCTTTGTCAAAGAGCAAATCAGTCCAGTTCACAACTGCAACCTGTCAAGAAATTCCAAATTATTTCTGTATCATCTAAAAGTCACATTGTACCATTACCTGTAAGAAACTACATGGTTTCTGATGTAAGTGCAGCCCAATTCCTTAATTGCACAGTTTATATTGTGTAGGCTACTTCTGTTCGATTTTTGGGGACACCCATTACAAACACACTATTGAAACTGGGCTCTTCATGGAATGGATCTAGAGCAATTTGTTCAGTGGCTGCCCTTCGCTGGGAGTAAGGAACAGGCATCCAAGGGAACATTACTCCATTACTTGTGTGTTAAGCTGTGCCCTGGGTAGTATTTGTAAAAAAAGATGGGGCGGGACATTCACATGGAGTTGTTCGAACAAAAAAGTTAAAAGAATGAGTAACGGAGCGTTTCATAGCATCGTCAAATGGAACACCTTTGCAATTCCCTTAGGCAAATCATGACCTGTGATGAAATACTTAACATACGGTAATGTTAAACAATTTGCCAATAGGAACAAAGCAAGGAGCACCGAGAAAGCTGAGCCTTCCTAGTGACTACGCAAACTAGAAGGTGCAAATGAACCAGCTTAGGGCAGCTCCCCAGGGCTCCTCTTCCCCAAGAAGCCCTCACCTCTGGCTCTGATCCCCAGCCCACCCATCCTCCGTGAGCCAGCTGAGCATCACCGGAGCGGCGGGGACCGGAGCCACAGGAGATCGTTTAAATGACAACCCATGGCACGGCGGCGAAACCTGCCCACGCTGCTCGGCTGGGAGCCCCAGTGCCTTGCTACCGCAGCAGACCAGAGGGTTCAAGGGTAAAAGGGGATGTTGCAGTGAATTTGAAACACCACCAAAGGCATAGCACTCCTTACTGAATTACTGACTTCCCCCCTCCAGCCATGAATTTAACATCCAGTTCATCACCTCAGACTCACAGCTAGGTGACAGTTTTAAAGATGCAAAGGATCTTACCGAATCCCGCAGTTACTCTCTTTCCCAGTGTAAATCCATAGACTTACACTGGGGAAAACACAAATGCTGTCAGGTCTTGACCTAACAACCATGAGGTTGCTCACGTGGCATGGCTAGGTGGTATCATGCCAGAAAACACTCTTATCAACAGATCCCAGAAGTGAAAGTTTTTTATAGCAAACAAGGTGAAAGAAAGCCATATATTTGATCAATTTTATTTTAAGCTTGGGATTGTGTACTGTGTGTTGTACCCTATAACAGCGGGCTATAGCTTCTTCTCCAGCACAACTTTGTATCTGGGCGGATGTATGAAGAACTTCAGGAATGTTCCCCCACTAATATCGACTCCTCTTGTTTGTTGGGGGGAAGCAATTTCCCAAATGATTGACTCAAAACGATATCCCAAATACGCCCAGGCATCAGTCTTTACATAGGAATATTTGTGAAACAGAAAGTCGCAATTTTCCATGCGTGTATTCTCAAACTTGCCAAAAAGCAAAGGTAGCTGCAGTCATTTTCCAGCAGTTCGTCAAGATGTAACACCACGGTCCTCTGCTCAGTGTCTCTCCAGGCTCAAAAACAGTGCTAAGAACTATCGTTGTTCTTCCATCCGACTCATTACCATCATTGTTATTCAATATTTGCATGCAAAACTGGCAAAAGGGACTGAAAGCCACCACGTACTGCACTAAACCCACACAAAGATGGTTGCTGACCCCAAAGAACTCACAACATAAAAGACAAACAGCAGATGCAGGAGGCATAACGTACATTCCTCCCTCCTTTCTCTCTGGACCCCACGTTCCTCCGTTAGCAGCCAGACCATTACAGAGCTGTTGCTCACCTGAGTATCCCCAACCGCTTGTAATGCCACAGGAGAAACCGATTCGTTTTCCAAGATACAATCAAACCAAATCCTTTCCACCCTTGACTGGCCAAATGTCCTCACCACTGAAAAGGTGATTTGAATAATCTTGAATACAGTGACTGATTGTTGTTATATTCACGGAATAGCAAGTTCCCTTCATTAAAAGAAAACAAGTAATGATGAAAAAGGTATACAAGTAGAACCTGCTGGCCTGGAGCGGCTATTTGTGTGCTCCCAAGCCTGCTTCCTTGGAGAACCTTTGCATGGGGAGGCCGGGGGGGAAGGGGACAGAGAAGGAGAATGTACACCACAGTCAGCCACAGGATGCCAAAAAGCAAGAAGGCACAAGGTGACATATTCCAAGTGCCACATTCCCTATGGAATGAGTTTTCTTGCTGGTCTCCGAGGTCTGGGAGGTTTGCTGCTGCTCAGGCAAAAAAAACCCAGCTGCTCCACGGGGAGGCTGCCGGGAGGTCTCTGCAGAGCAGCAGGTCCATGGAAACCTGGATCAGAGGGAAATAACACGGGGAACCACATGCTGAAGGGGAACGTTGGCTGTTCCTGCGCTGGAGGCTCAACAGTGGAGACTGTGCAGCCATACCAAGTAAGGTCCTCAGTGCCGAGTGACCACTAAATTCAATGCACCCCAGGGTCGGGTAGCTGAAGAACTCCTGACACCTGAGAAACATATAATGCTTATAAAATACCAACCCAGTTTAACACTTAGGAGTATTCCAGCCTTTAACCGTGTTAGAGAACCAAGAACGCAGTCTGCCGTCAGGATGTAAATGACGTCTGAACCTTATTATTATCCACTACTGCTACTCAAAACACTTACTTAGATTTGCTTATATTGCAAGCAAAACCACTTGCTTACATTTAAAATCTATTTTTAAATGTTTTTTTGCCTGGAAAAAACAGGAAGCTAATGGACCATAATGCATTATTGGGCAATTAAAAGTACATCAGAACCTTGCTTGCGTTAGTCTTCATATCTTCAATCTCCCTTCTGCATCTTGCTAGGTAGTGTTAGCCCATCATGTATGCAGAAGAGATTATCTGAATAAGCACACATCTCTAATCTGAAGATGAAAAACTATGTCCTGAGAGCCTTTAAAATGGTTTCATAGAAAATGAGGGTGAGATTATTTTGTTCCTCTGTTTTCATTTTTCTTGGGGGGCTTTAATCATTTTTTTTAATAAAGACAGTTGAGATAAGTGAAATATCAGTTCAGAAGTCACTGAGGAAACAACATTTAGACCACAGTAATCGAACAGGCAAATGTGAGCGTCATAATCTTTTAGCATCTTTTGCATTGTATTAGCAAAACACAGTATCATCAATCTCCCAGTGTTGTTTTTCACCTGACTACCACCTTTTGCCTCGCACACCCTGAGGAGCGTAATTACAGTCACAAAACATATGTACATTGAGTTTGAAAAGAAGGGAATAAAAATGATTTTCATACGGATGGCTTTGGTAAATAGGCAAAGCCACTTGGTTTTCCTTCCTGCAACTTTCTGAAAGATTTACCCATTTTTCTGCTCAACTTAAAATTCAGGAGAGCGTTAAAGTTTGATGGCACAAAGAGTCTACACATAACAGATATGCATCCTGAATAGGAACGCACATATTTCTGCATAATTCTAGAATTAATAATGTGACTTTAAACAGAGAAGCTAATATCTGTATATATTTTCTTGGAAAAAAAATATCTTTCAAAGCAAAATATGTCTGCAAGATGGACAGAGATATATATATAGATATATAAAATCCACACTTTGAAACACCTAACAACCAAATTTTTAACTTGAGGAACATAAATTTATACTTCTACATTTTGTCAGCTGTGAAAGATAAGAGGTTGAGTGCATGGCAAGAAGTAAAAACTCAACAATAAATAAATATTCTGGAACGCTGAAGAAAGCTGAAGTAGACCTCCATTATTTCCGAAAACCTAGCACAAACAGACTCCTTAGACCTTAATCTTATCCTAATTTAAGATAAGGAAAGCTCGCAGAACATCATTTTGGCTGTAATTACTATCTCCTGAAAAGCAGCGCCACATTCTCTAGGGCACGTGCAACTGAGGAAGATTAGAGTTCAGTAAGAGGCTCCATTTATTTCCGCCTACCAAATTAAGTATGGATAACATATTACAGTTATGGAAGGAGGAAAAAAAAAAAATAATAACCAGGACACATTAACACAGCGACATCCCTCTCCCTCTCTCTGCTAAACAGGTTCTCTGTGAACTGATTGCATCTCAATCTCTCATTAGAAACTGAGGCCACACGCTTATTTTATTGGCGCTCTCAGGGCGACGTTAAAGCGCAGCAGAAAGGCGTTAGCTGTGAAACCCACCAAACACTCCCGTCCCAGCTTGCAAACAGAAAAAAGGAGAACGCCAGAAACACGGCGCTGCCAGGGATACAAAAACCGACAGAAAGAACCCGGGTGCGTGTTGGGTTGTTATGGAGATGTCTTGGCCAGGACGGCGAGGGCGCACTCGGGGATGACCACGTTCCAGCGGAGGCTGAAGCGGGGAGGCAGGATTTCAGCGCTGAGGTGCACTCAGAACCAATTTGCAGCAGCAAGTAAAGCTTCTAATGTGTGCGATTCAAAACAAGGTAGGCACTGCCTGCCCCAGGGAGCCTCAGCCGCTGTTTTCCCATCCTGAAGCTCTTGTGACTGATTTCTGCCGAAGAGGAGAGGGAATGTGTGTTTTTCAATATTTAAGTGTATTACAATGATCAAGAGGGTTGCATTATATCTAAAACTAAGGTGTTTCTGAGAATTTAAATGGCTGTATTAGATATACTGCTGTCTTTGTGCTTTCTTCTACCATGAGACCTGTTCGAGAAATCAATAAATTTTATCTGCGGAATATACATAAGTCTTCTTAAGTCATGATCGCCTTTTAAGTAATGTGTGGAGAGGTATTAGGCAATTAGAGGTGGCTGAGTAACTGAGCATATTTATACATTTTTAATGCCTGTCTTTTCATCTTTACCTTGGATGAAGCAGTAAACCCTAAAAATCAAACACCAGATGAGTTTAGATGGCCAGGTATTTAATTTAAGATACCCATCTTAGCATTTGAAAACCTTACAAATGAAGTGCCCGTGTTTTAAAAATTGGCCATATCCAGTAGCTACTAAGTCTGATCTGTAATCTGTTCTTGGTTATGCAAAGAAACCACTTATTGAAATTCAAGTACATGCTTAAGGCCAGTTAATGGCTATTTTTCCCTCATTAATACAACAAACATAGCTGATATGAAAGGTAGCTGTTCTCTTGCACTAATAAAACTGCAAGACGACAAAAATAACTTTTCGTGCTCTCTCTCTAGTTCTTAATCTAATATGTCAGTGACAGGAAACTGAATATCAAGTAGAAATAGGAAGGTGGTTTTATCAACGTATATGGTATTAGCGAGACCATTAATGGGGCAATCTATCCTCTTCCAGTGTCCACATCTCAAAAAAAAGATGTTGAAAAATTTAAAAATGTCCCGAGAAGCGCTACAGGAATGGCTGGGGTGTGCAGAACAGCTACATAGGGAGAGATATGCGGAGTTCAACCTGCTTAGCTTATATGAAAGAAGGTTGAGAATTGACTCAATAATAACTTAATTTGCTTGTGGAAGGTACAGATTCCTGAGCGGAAAGCATTCCCTCGTTTGCTAGCCAAAGACTAAAAAGACCCAACGGCAGCCGGCAGCTTTAAGGTAGATACACTTGGACCAGAATTAACTGCACCTTTTTAAGTACCGGTAATTACTTATTAGGAAAAGTTTCCAGGTGGCCCAGCTGACTCCCAGATCATGAGTTTTTTAAAGCAAGAGTGCCCCCGCTCATAAGGGAGGTCCTTCAGACCAAAGGGAAGCTGCAGGTTTGATGCAGAAGCTTTGGGGCAGGAGGCTGGAAAAGGAGGACAGAGGGGGACCAGAGCCGGACCCTCTGCAAAACTGGATATTGAACCTGTGCGCTGATATCACTGACCCGTGTCTCAGGAACGCAGTAACGTGACAGACCAGGGACTCCAGCAGTGGGTACTGTTCTCAGGACTCACACAGGAACAGAAGTTGTGAGGGCACACCACTAACCAAGCGGCGTCTCACCTGCCAGGTGTGTGGACAGAGCATGAACACACAGCAGAATTTGTGCACCTTCCTGAAATTCCAGTATAATTTGTGTTATTCAGTCTCAAATACATTTGGAACAATGGAGATATTATATGTTTATGGGTGTGTTTTATAGTGTTATAAACCTAAATTTTTGTAGTGTTTTAACCCCACAACAGGAGTCGTTCAGACAAGCTCAGGTGCTCTCACTGCTCCCCAGGCTCTTCGCTTCCCAAAAGGGAGCAGCAAGGTCTTCTTGCCAGCAACCTGCTGCAAGCCATGAGGGAGATCACAAAATGTGGCAGATTTCGGCTGAGCTTTACATTTCTGTTTGTTGTTTTCTTATAACAATGGCATTACAAACTCAAGAGATCTCTGTCATCTGCAGCACAGCCCAGGAGTCCTGAATGGGCTTTTCCTATGTGTTTGTAACAAAATAGAATCATAGAATGGTTTAGGTCGGAAGGGACCTTCAAGACCATCCAGTTCCACCCCCTGCCCTGGGCAGGGACACCCCCCACCAGCCCAGGTTGCTCCAAGCCCCGTCCAACCTGGCCTTGAACACCTCCAGGGATGGGGCAGCCACAGCTTCTCGGGGCAACCTGCCCCAGGGGATCACCGCCCTCACAGCCAAGTAGTTCTTCACCATATCTCATCTAAACCTCCTCTCTTCCAGTTTGAAGCCATTCCCCCTCATCCCACAGCTCCCCTCCCTGATCCAGAGTCCCCCCCAGCTCTCCTGGAGCCCCTTTAGGCACTGGAAGGGGCTCTGAGGTCTCCCCTTTTTGGCCTTCTCTTCTCCAGGCTGAACCCCCCCAACTCTCCCAGCCTGTCCTCCCAGCAGAAGGGCTCCAGCCCTCCCAGCATCTCCGGGGACTCCTCTGGACCCGCTCCAACAGCTCCGTCTCCTTCTGCTGGTGGGACCCCCCGAGCCCAGCAGAGGGGCTCCAGCCCTCCCAGCATCTCCGGGGCCTCCTCTGGCCCCGCTCCACCAGCTCCGTCTCCTTCTGCTGGTGGGACCCCCCGAGCTGGAGGCAGCACTGCAGGGGGGTCTCCCCAGAGCAGAGCGCAGCAGAGGGGCACAGTCCCCTCCCTGCATGGTCACACAGGGCACCCCTTCATGTTTTGTAAAGCACCAAAACAATGACTACAATGGAAGTCATGAAGTCAGAAATGTAATAATATTACAAATTCCATAGAAAAACTCTTTTCTTCCTCCACATTGGTATTACCCTGTTCTTCTTTCAAACACAACCTGTTTTCCCAGCAGTTTCAGCAAAGTGACCACTTAGAAAATGGTGAGGAATGCAGTGGCTCCGCCGGCCCGGGATGCCAATGGCCCCAAACTAGCCATATGGTCAGCATGACTCCCAGCTCCCTGTCCTTCACAACGGTTATACAGACACCACAGTCTGTTTACAGAGACAAACAAATGGAAACCAACTCTGAAGGGTTACTGAGCGGAGTTCAAGCACATTGCTTTCAAATTTCCTTGTAAATAAAAATACAAGTGAAAGAGAAGAGCTCGAAGTACCTCAGCGGATCCCTTGAGCATGGTTCATAGCCCCCAACATACTGTTCTGGTTTTATAAATTAGAAATCTTGTCATCTTATCATAGAGACCAAGAAAATTGTGGCAAACTTTATCTGCTAAGTGAACCTTAATAACCTCAACTTTAACTTCAAGAAAATTACACTTGGAAACATTTCATAGTCTTGCAGGTTGCGGGAGACATAAAATTCTTTCTTTTCTCCCACCTCTCCAGGAGTTATTAACCCTCCCCACAGAGCCTCGGAGACCTCCAGCAAATTGTCCCTTCCCACAAATCACATGCGATGGCAGTGCCGAGGGCTCCGCTGACTTTGGCAACACACTTTCGGTAAAAGCTTACATCACAGAGTCAGATTAAAACCTTTAACAGTTAATTGAAAGAAGTCAAAGGAAAAAAAAAAAAAAATAATCACAGCCTTTCAAACAAAAACATTACATTGCTGTGATGGTTTCTCATGGAACAATTCACAAATGATTTTTCACCATCAAATGGATGGGACTATTTAATTACAGCACTGCACTAAATACCCCGGCCCCTCTCACAGCGCCAGCGGTCGTTATTTGATTTCACAGCGAGGACTGCCCTCCAGATGTGTTTGCTGACAGGGATTTGCTGCGGACGCTGCAGCCGGACGCTGGGTTCCACAGCACAGACAACTCAGAGATGAGCCGGGGATTTACTAGTGCTTAACAGTTCCTGCGCTACCGACTTTTAACCACGAGCTGAGGAACAGTGCATGACTGTGGACACTTCTAGAGACACAGGAACATGAGAAATTACAAGTATATTCTGGGGCTCATTTTAAAGCAACCTATAATGCCTTGGAAAGGTAAACATAAAGAATAAAATATATTATTCAAACAAAAGCATGCAAAGATTTTTTTATTATTATTTAGCAAATTCGTGAGTGTGATCCCATAGTGTGATCTTTTTAAAACGGACTTGGCAATACTGCAGCTGTGTACCTGTGCAAATGGTGGGCCAAAACCCAAAAAACCCTACGAGGGGGTGGCGTTGAAAAGATAACACCAAAAAACAGACCAAAAACTCCCATTCTGCAATTGGGTTTTGACCATTAGTCAAAAAAAACCCTTACTACTTTAGCTGATCAGAGCCTGAGTATCTTCCACATACAGGAAGAAACTTGTCTGAACATTCCAGTCGGTCAGAGATGTCAACGCGAGGAGGCTGCGGGACAGAGATTTCTTTTTTCCTCCAGGTTTCCTCAGATCTCAGGGACACAGCGTTCTGAACCTGTTTCATTTCGGTAGTTTTATTCAATATCTACTCTATCCTTCGCTATTGGGAAATTCCAATCTTTTTAATTATCATTAATGACATTGAGCTTTGACTTAGAGCACAAAGCGCAGGTTACAGTTCTTACAGGAGCAGCAGAATACCTTCTGTGAAGGCGAGTGGCATGCCTTCGTTTCAAGGTTCAGAACAGACTTTTTCTCAGTCCAGGCAAAATTAAAATTTCACCCACAGATCCTCCTGGTCCATAACTATCTCATTTGGTGACCTCAAGTCACACACAGTCTCTGTATGCACATGAGAGAGATCGTGACGGTGTGAACAGAGTATTAAGCAAGTTGTCAAAAATACAATTCTACTTGATCAAGCTCTCAAAGGGATGCGGAAAATCCTCCTGCGAGGGAGCAGTATCCACCTCAAAGCCTAAACATGATTTCTGAAAAAGCCCATCAGGGGTATCCTCAGGAAACAACCTCTCACAACGTTTATTCCACAATCAAATTCAAAACTGTCTAGCAAAATACTTCGTGTTTAACATGATGAAATTGTGGGGAAAAAAAACCCCACATATTTGTTGAACTTTCCACTTCAGGTTGATGCACCTTCAACGTGCTTGCCACCACACCAGTAAAAACTGTAAAAAATACTCGCTTTCAGCTGTTTCAGCACAAACCCTGTGCACGCAACTGAGTGTTCATTACCCATCACAGCACAGGCAAGTTCTCTTACAGGGGTTTCACCACCCACATCCTGCGCAGGAGCATCCACAGCTGCAGCAGGGACAGCTGTTTCACATCTGGCTGGTGCAGAGCCGCTGCCACAGGGCAGAGGGCAGCGGGTCACGAGTGTGTCACCTGTATCCCAGCGAATGCTCCTGCTCAACCGTGCCACCACTTAACGTGTCACGCAGTGCCAGTGGCCTGTGCCTTAACTCGTTGCATGGGATTATAACATCACACTAAAGACAACATTTCCACCAAAAACCTCCCTAAGGATCATCCCACCCTGCCCCGCCACAGCTGCAGGGCTGAGGCATCCCGGTGCCAGGGTCTCCGAAACATCGCCCACAAATGACAGATCCGCTGCCAGCCAAAACCATTAAATAAGGCACAAATATGGGATCTGTAAATATATTAAATTGGTGTGAACTTTGAAAAAAGAAATGAAAGTCAAAGCACTAATTCATGCAGCCAGACCAGACTATCAGCAAGAAACGCACAATAAAGGACTTATTCTGTTTAAAGAAGGGGAGTTTCTGAATTTACAGACATGTTACCAAAGCAATGCAGTAGTCACTTCAGGAAACCCGTATTTTGCTACAAGAAGAAAAGGAAGAAATACCAGAAGTCCGTTTTCTCTGCCATATAACCAGTGCGTTCAGCAGCCCCTTACTACGCCATTACAATCCCTTGTGCCAGGCCTCCGTGGTTATTTGGTCTTTCACCGGGCCTAAGGGTGCTGTGCCATATATCTTCCGCTTTGAAGTACCGAGGTAACAAGTTTTTTCCCCTCAGAAATAAATGGCCATAAATTTCCCGTACAAAGACCTTCTAGGTGTGTACAAAAGCTTTGGAAGCAGCCTTCGATCCACACAAAGCTGCTGTACGGGATGCGGATTGAGAGGGTCCATTATTAACAGAGGGATCAAACCAGGCTGCAATTATGCCCGGTTAATCCTCTTAAAACAGTGAGGTATTTCTTCACCACAGTAATTATTTGCACGGGGCGAAAATAACAACCATATAGAACAAATTAAAACTTTACCTTCAGATGCTACCTCAATTGTTATGCAGATTTCATCATTTTCGTTCGGCCAAAAAAGGACCCTTAATATGAGCCCCTCTTCCAATAACCAAAACACAAGCGTGACATCATCGCTAAATTAATCACAAGTTTATTTGATTTATTTTGCCATACACAGCTTCTTCACGCGACTCTGACCAGCCTTGTACGCTCAAGGCAGATGCAGTCTGAAATCCCCCTGATTAAAAGGGTGAGCAATACATCAAGTGTGGTTGGAATTTCTGTAGGCTGTACCTGAGCGCCCGAGGAGAGACATCAGATGACCAATGCAGTGTACAAACTGCTTGTCGAGGCTTTTTTAAATACAACTATCACGCGCTTAAATGTCATGCTGGGCTTTAGTTAACTAAGGTGGCAGGTTCTTAAAACGCAGAATTTATTATGTTGAAATTTTCCAAATGTAAGACTGAAAAGGGAAAAAATATGTCGGCTTTTATTTATTCCCTATATAAATATAGGCAATTTAGTCCTTCCCCCAAATACAGGCAGATTAGATGAGTTAGACAGTAGTCGATTCATTTTGCATAGGAATGGCTCATTAAAAAAAAAGAGCCCCACATTTGTATTAGGCTCCGATTGGACAGTGCACAAAATGAATTTACAGTGTCACTCAGAGATGTAGCAGGACTAATGAGGGAGGGATATGGTATGGCGGTGTGGGTAAATCTACGCTATATTCTATGAGCTGGTATAGCTCATGAAATGGAGGTGTCCCTCATTATGTATGTGTCTCAGGAGCTTTCTTTAATATTTTAATAAATAACAACATCAGCCCAACAAGAAATTAATGAATAGTATCATTAATAATGAGCTAGAGTCTTGTAGTGATAGGACAGATATTAAATTGAACCACAGTGGTGCTATCTCTAGAGACTTGGGAATTTTCCAGCGGCAAACAAGGCCACTGAATGAAGCAGCCATCGCTCTGTGCCAACAGCTTTTACAACAGGTTGGGAGTAATAAAAGAGGATTTTCTGCACGATAAAGTTAAGCCTTAGAAAATCTGCTGGTGTAGATCGGTGTGAAAAGTACTGCCAAACGTGATCCTTAATTAAACTTTAATTAAGATAAAGCTCTTTCCTTTAAAAAGGAGGGGGGAAGCAGCAGCAAAAAGAGTGTCAGCTATTTTCCTACCAGTTTTTGATCTAAAATAATTCTATATTAAATCGCAGAAAACTGTGTTCAAATAAGTTAAATCCACAAAACCCAGGAAATTCAGAGTCACGGATGAAACGCCATCCTAAGCTCACCCATGTGCCTATATATATATATATATATATGCGTGTGTGTGTGTGTGTGTATAGGAGCCTGCAAGATACAGGACCAGTCACAATTGGGAGCTCTGGGAACAATGGTGATGGCCGAGCAACGTCCCCATCTCCTTGCTGCAATGGGTCACAGTTGGACCCGCAGCATCCTTTCCATGTATTTTTCTAAAGGCTTAGGATTTCTGTGTTTTATAGTAAAGGCAGAAAATAACACATGCCATACACATGAGAAACATTCTTGAAAAAAAAAAAAAATTTAACTTCAAAACCCAGAACAAAACCTCTCAGACATGTGCGCAGCCCCCATTCACTGTGGTAAATGCGATTATTTGTATGAACAGGGAATATTAATAAGTATCATCACATCAATTTGTAGGCAGTTTCCAACACAGTAAATCCCAAACGCTCCCCCCCAAGAAAACCCAACTATTTCATATGAGTTCACAGCATGTTTTCCACTAAAAAGTTTGTGGCCAGACTGGCAGCTGCGCCCGGATGGAAGAGGAGCACATGGGAGGTTTCCACCCCAAATTACTGTGCAGGACCTATTTGGTACTCGGAGTGCCACTCTGTCACCCAGCGCACAGCAGCAAATTTTGGTCCCATATATGGTCCACATGCAGTCCCCATTCTCCTTTGGGAGCCTAAACCAGCTCCTCTCCCAGCATCTAAAGCCATTTCTGTGTCTGCTCACTTGGTTTCTTTATGAAATAATTAAGATGGCCTCACCAAAAAACCAACTGCTCCCCAGGTTTTCCCAGTCATACTCAATCATGTCTCCTGTTCAGATTTGGAACCTTTCAACCTGGCCCAACTCACTGGTCGTTCCTCAACACGTACTTGGGGCGGCGATCACATACCCCTGTGCAGCCCACTGACGCTCTCCCAGTTACACCTGGGAGACTTTTGCTCCTTTAACTGTATGAAGACCATTTGCTCACTCGAGACATTCTAGATCAAAGCAAACCACCTGATCTGGTTGGAACTCGATGATCTTCAAGGTCCTTTCCAACCTAAACCATTCTATGATTCTGTGATCTAATTTAGACAGCACAAATACCCCTCCGGAGAGGGCTTCCATCAGGGCCCTGGGGGGGATTCCCGGTTTGCTTTCCAAACTGGCCGGGTACCACCATTTAGCAGAGCAGCAAGTGTTCCCGTCTGCGGCAGAGCCCGGTTTTTACAACAGCAGCCCCGGAGAAAGCTGCAAGTATTCACGACTCAATGAGACCAACGTACGTTAGAGAATGGGAAGCAGCAAGAATCTTCAGCATCAGTTGTAACACTGAGAAGCTGGGAGCCAGTAAATAAATAATTTTGGGGAGAAATGTTCTCATACAATCTTCACTGGTGCAGGAAGAGGCAAATAGTTTTGTTAGACTCCAAAAGTACTTCAAGAAAAAAAAACCCACACAACAACAACAAAAAAAACCCACATACATAAACTTTTTTTTTGTCTTTTTTTTTTAAAAAAAAAAAAAAAACCACAAACTTTTCTCCCCCAGCATTCTTACAAAGAACTGCTTCCTGTTTTTTACTGAACTTGTTAAGAATCTCTTTTTATTCCCTAGCGATACTAGTGACTGGGTATGATCTTCCCCGCATTGCAATTAAATCCAACAGGAGCAGGGTGGTGCTTTAATGTTTTAATTACCCAATTTCTCATAAGCCCCGGGAGCAGAAGGGAGCACTGACAAAGGCTGGGAGCCTGATGGTCCCCGCAACAGAGACCCCCGGTTGGCCGTGGGGTGGTCACCTCACCTGCCCCGAGCAAACCCCATCATCGCTCCTCCGGGCACCAACCACGCTCTGGCTCCGGTTTTGGCCCCGTACAAGGCAGCGCACGGTCGATCAATTCAACATCTCTCAGCTTACCTCCAGAGCCTGGGAATTTTTTTTTAAGGTTTCAAGTGCATCAATTGTAGTTTCACTGAAAGTCAGTGGTAATTAGTGCCTTTTTTTTTTTTTTTTTTTTTTTTTTTTTTAAGTGCCAGGCTAAATTCTTACAGAATTTAGCTATACTTTAAAAAACAACTGAATCAAGACAATATAATAAAATGCTTCCCTTAAACAGCGATTGCAGACACAGACATTTTTGAGATGGATAGGAAATATTTCTCACGGGAAGAGAAAAGGGGATGTTGGGAAGAAATACACATTTCATCCCTCCAGAGCAAAACAACCATTTTATGGCACACTGACAAAAATCAACTTTATAGGCACCAATTTTTGCATACTTATTTCATTCTTTGAATGTGGTGCATATTCATTTATATCTTCCCTTCCCACTGGTTGTGATCCAACATTAATTTGCTTGGTAATACAGTAGTGTAATACAGCATTCTGGAAAATGCAGGTTCTAGGTATTGTGGGAAATTCATGAGTCATTGCCAATATAATTTTTTAAACAAGAGTATAAGCTCCCCATAGCAACAAACTTACATAGGTGTCCCAGTCAAATTCAGAAAGCCTTGAAAAAGCGATAAGAGTATTGAGTTAGAGCACAAATTGACTCAACACAACTTCAGATTGGAGAGAAATACCTGATTTTTGGGGGACTGCCCAATCCAGCTCTGACAAAGCTAAGGCTCCTCACAAACCACTGTTCCACTTTCGCAATTCATATGAATTTTTTCTCCTAAAAGTCTCAAAATGCTGTATGCAGTTCAACAGTCACACACACAAAATCATGCTGTTTTGCCTCAAACCTAGCCGAGATAGGTAAAATTGTATCACTCATACAGCACATATCCACAGGCAAAACAAATACCTTGTACAAAGGAAAAAGCAGAGGCAGAGATAAGAGCAAATTTTTTTTCCTCTTCCCCCCCCCCCCCCCCCTTCATTTCAGTGTCTGCAAGGAAAGTGTTTTCAAGGGTCTGTACGTTCAGGGGCACTTAACCTTCATAGAGTCTCTGCTTCGATAAAACTTTTTATTTAAGCTTCAGAAAGTGATTCAAGTATGAATGACACGATGCTAGTTCTTTTCTCATTCAAGTTTTAAACGAGCATGTTTGACTTAAATCAGAGGTTGGACAGGCACGTTGGAGTGGCAAGATCTGATAAATTCAAAGAGAAAAGAAAAAAACCCAAGGTTTAGAACATCTATTATTCTCCCAAATAAAGGATATTCTGTTATCTAGTGACTCCATTAATATATTTAGCGATAAATTAATAACTAGGGAGTCACAAACTAGCCAGCTGATCTTTCCATCTGTCGCCCCGGAGCTGGACGCCCAGCGAGCTGCTCCTCCGCGCTGCGCACGCAGCAGTTGCATCATCTTGGTTTGGATTATGAAAAGGAGAAGAGGCACAATATTTTTTGGCAGCTCAGTCTCATGCGTTCTCTCTGATTTTGCGACCCCGACCCCCGCCATCCTTCCCGACCAGAGTCTGAGGTTTCTACTGACTTCACTGGGAGTTTTACCCGCCCCATCTCAACTCCGTCTGCCGTCAGGGGCTGTCCCGGTCCCACCAGACCTAGTCGAGGCTGAGGAACCAGAGCCTGCACTCCTCCCGCAGGACCCCTGAGCACCAGCCGGGACCCACCTCCTCCCCACAGCACCAGGACACCCACAACACCGCTCTTGGATGCTCTCTCCCATCCTGGGCAGAGCCGAGAGGCATCTTTCCAGCCCCACATTATCTTCGGATGCAGCCAAAGGTGCTCCTCTGTCCACTCCCACAAAACCATTAATCACATGAATTAGCATCGCTGGCGAACCAGCTATGTTTTATTTACATGAAAGAGACAGTAAGAGTAACTTTACATTTTGACGCGTTCACGCCATAAATTATCCTATGCCCATATTTTACCAGGATGCTATTACCCTGGAAGATAATGGTTCATTTTTAGGCTGTTATAGCAGAGATCATAAGGTTCCACCCTCAGCAGCTACGTCTCGTAACTGCCTTTCACTCTCCGAAAGCACAGGCAATTTTTCCATAATAAAAACTGGATTAGCATGTATCAAGAAGAGGTTCCACCAGCTGTCACTTTGAAATCAGGCTACTCTATCCGATGTTCGAGATGATAATGGATAAACCCATAAATGACAAGCAGTTTCCCTGTATTTATCTAATAAGTGGCTAATACAGACTAGCATCCTCTCTAATAAAACAATATAACAAAAGGAAGAAACAGGCTTAGGCTCTATTTGAATTAAATATGAACTGAGCGATAGCGGCACATGAAAATACAGCCATGGCAAATTGTTGTTTGGTTTTTTTTTTTACCTGTTGCTACTTTCTGAAATTATATTTCATTTTAATGAACTATTCCCACCAGTAGTCAGGAATGATTTTTAATAGGATCCCATTTCTTTTCTGAAATCCAGCTAATTTTATCTTCATTGTAGCCAGAATCTCTCTCTGTGTACCTATATAGGCTAAACAGAAACACAGGTGTCTATAAAAGAATGGGTTCTGCAAGTATATTTAAAACGGCAGCATTGTGCTACATGCATTCGCAGTGGTAGCGACAGCTTCAAACAACAAGCAAAAGAGTTCTTATTAATCTGATTAATATTAATGAACTATTTGCTAACTTTTTTATTACTAGGGTTGACACAATATGAAAGTCACAGTTAATATGTATCAGTGGAAGAAATTAGCAGCTTACTTCAGGTAATGCAAAAATTGGGGTTATCTTGCCTGTATTAATAAAGTAGGAAAAAAAAAAAAAAAAAAAGGATCATCAACAAAAGACTGATCACCGGCCAATAATGAAAAGACCAAAGAGCTGTCTTGATGAAATATTGTGTTTTCATCTTGCTTTGAAACAGAATTTCACACTTCCAATTTTTAACTCCACCAAAAAAAAAAAAAAAAAAGCCCACAGGTGAATAATAAAGGTACTTAATTCCATCTGCTACCTGGAAAGCAGCTGAACAGGGACAACAGAGCCCCTTCAAGCACCCAACACCTCCACCGGCGTTGGGAAACTCCTGGCAAAGCTGCAGCCGGCAGAAGGCGGCGCTGGAAGGGACGGCTGCGAGCAGCCAAGGCCGGGCGGGAGGGAAGGGTCCCTGCTGCCCAGCACCACCTTCCACATCCAGAATGGGCCGCCTCAGCCCCTCGCCAACATCCACCAGCCCGGTGGGGTTTTTCTTATTGCCTGGAGCCCTTTTCTGCTTTTATCTGCTCCTCCTCCCAAGGCGCTTCTGTGGGCGCCTGCACAATACCGACAGAACAGCGTCACAGGGAAAGAACTTTTCTTACCACAAGAGGGGAATCTTTTAAGAGGTTTTTCTTTGCAACACGAATGCGAAATTTTTCAGAAATTGCAGCCTGATTTTACAGAGGAGTTGTGCCCTGCTTCTTGCAGCACACGTTACCATGTGGAACCGCAGGAGCTCAGAGTGGAAATCAGCCGCAGTGGCGTTTGAGCGCCTGTAAAGGAGAGCAAGAGGAGGGATGCAGAAAGTGAGGAAGACAAAAGAGCAGAAGCAGGACCCAAGCCAGGAGATCCTGCATCTCCTGCGCATCCTTTTCTGGGAGCAATCAGCAATTCAATTAGATCGTCAGCTCCTCCAGCGAGGGAAGCTCCACACACATCCCATTAGCTGAGAATGCCGCTCCCTACGTGGACTGGTAAATTAACGCAATACAAACACAGCCGCCTCTTGTGCTCTGCTCTATAGACAGCATATTGTTCCTTCCTCCATTTTTGCTGTCAATCAGTTTATATTTTGATGCATGAGACTTAATTTTATGGCCTTCAATAAATTTTGTAGCTACACAAAGTAAAGCAATAATAAAGGTAATTATGTGAGCCCGTTCCTAAATCCCGCCACAGCTGATAACCCTCTGTGGCAGGCATGGAAAGAGGCGTCACCTTTAATTTTTTCTAAATTGACTGGACTTGAAATTGAAGTGCTCCCTTGTTACAGAGCCAGGTAAAACCAGGTTCTTCCTGGCTGCCTTGGCCATGTCTTTCAACACCAGAGAAAGAGGAAGGGCATGTCGTCTTAGTGCCCAGAAACCGCACATCCAAGTCCCGGCTTGGTCACCTCGCTGGATCTACCCCCTGGTGCCGGTCCCGCGGCCGCTCCACTGCTCGGCACCAACGTCTGGAGTGGATACGGAAAGGAATGGGGGGTTTTCCATCCACAGAGGGAAACAGTAACGGTCCGTTTTGCATTTTCTTTGGTTTCGTGAGAGGAGGCGGTGTGGTGGAAACCCGGCGCTGGCCCAGCACCAAGCATCTGCAGCCAGCCCAGAGCAGCTCCCACCAGCAAAAGGGAAAAAGAGGAGAAAACAATACTTGTTGGTCACGGGAGAGGGGGAGCTGCAGGTCAGAGGGTAAATTCCACTTGCAACACACAACATATTTTCGTGGGCTGAATCAATACCCCAACGATCAGCAAGGCTTCAGCTGGAGAGAGGAGCATTTCAGCTCAGAACGAGCAAGCTCATGTAGGTGTGGAAGAGAAACTGGTTGGAAATGGAAGGAACGATTAGCCGATGAGTAATGAGAAATGCACCACATTGCCTCACTTTCAGCTGGTTCTTAGCTTTTGTTGTCCTGCTCCGGGAAAAGCAGCTTTGCAGTTGGTTTTTTTGTCTTTGTTTCCCGGGCATGTGGGAAGGAGCAGAGCATGATGAAGTAGAGACCAGTAGAAGGGTTTGTTTAGCACAGTTCTTGTGATACTGTTTTACTTATTGTTTAGGAGAAGGTTTGGTTTTTGGGTTTTTGTTTTTTTTGTTGTTTTTTTTTTTAATCACAGATGAGTCAGAAAAGAGGCATTGTTAGCAACAAACCACAGGCAGCAAAATCTGTAGTACTCCCAGGATGTCTCCCATGCAAAGGCTGTAAAACC
This sequence comes from Charadrius vociferus, assembly GCF_000708025.1. NCBI lineage: Eukaryota > Metazoa > Chordata > Aves > Charadriiformes > Charadriidae > Charadrius > Charadrius vociferus. The sequence goes on from NW_009648443.1 coordinate 465,920, forward strand.
TCTCCCTCACACATACTGATAAACATCACCTATTTTATATATACTGATGCACCTAAAGATTAAGAGACTTGTATGCTGTAGACATAGAGTGCTTCTCTACACAAATGTGATAACATTTACTTCCTAAACAAATTAAATCTGATATTTTTAAGGAAATACAACAAACTCCTAACTTTTCTTTCCCTCAGTTTAGCTTTTCCCTACAAACATACTTGGTATATACTTAAAAGCACCGTGAATTGTGAACCAAACCCACCTGCAAGTATTCATCACCTGATGCACTTAAAGACCTCCCACCCAACGGTTCCATTTGGTATAAAATTCATATCTTTGTGATTCCTTAAAAAAACAAAACACATAGAAAAGGAAGAAAAAAGTGGACCAAGGGAAACAGCAAATATGAAACAAAACAATGTGTATCTGGTAATGTTAAAATCCACTTACATTTTTAATAGATTTGGGTGTCTAATGACAGACAACATGTTTGATAATATCTGACCTTGTGACATGGCACAAGAACAAGTTCTTTGTTGTCGTTGTTATTCTGTTGCATATTTAAGGCAAGATCACAACCACCTCTTCTATACATGGTCAAATATAAGGACCAAAGCTTTCCTTCCAAAATCAATTGTAGCTGAGCTGTTTTGTTAGTAAATGTCATATTCCCAGTACAGAACAAATTGCATCAAGTGGCAGGTGATTTGCATTAACGGGAAATAACCCACAGAGAACGCTTGGGTCTGCAGAAGGCTCCCCAGTCTAGTTTTGCCTTGGAACTTTTGCAAAAGCGAACCCACAACATTTCCCTAGGCCAGCCGTACCTCTGCTGTTAGAGGAGGACTTGTGCCTTCCTGCAGTGGGCAGCCGCGTTCAGACTCCCAGACAGCATTTGACAGAGTTCCACATCAGAGATTAAGGTCTTTGTACAGAGATTGAGGTCTAAAGAAAGAAAGGAAGCGGAATAGACATAAATGTAACATAAAATGGATTGACATCGGCTAAAGGGCAGATGGGGGAGGGAGGCACAGTCATAAATAAAAACTTTTCTTTAGGGGAGAAGTAACCAGAAAGATGTTATTGGATCGGCATGAAGAGTCTCACAGTGTGTCACATAAGTAGAAAAAGATATGAAAAGTAAATATAAATTGATAGTAACTCTATTGAAATCACCAGTTGCTAAATCACTGCGACTGATGGAAGGTCAGTTGGATCTTCTGTTCTGCAAATTAACTAAGCAGGAAATATTCATCAATACAGTACATCACATTAAAAAAAAAAAAAAAGAGATGCAGCTGCCCCTGGAAGGTTATTTGTTAGATTGGTTTGAATATTTACACAAAACAAGAGGTGAAACGTACCTTGTCCAGAAGAACATTGGCTTGTAAGCCTTGGAAGACACAAGTTTTACCAAACTTCCAAGCTGCAGAAGCTAATACAGACAAGGACTCAGCAGAGGTCCCTGGCAGTCTGATGGATCTGCCTCCCACAGCTCTGCCCCAGAGGTATGCTGGTGGAGCCTCACCCACCAGGCACTAACGCTGGGCTTTATCCCACCAAGCTTTAGCTAGCTAGCAGTTATGTTCCTCCTATAGAAAAAGAAAGACTGCCTTATGTTTATCACAAGATATTTTAGGGGTATATCATGATCTCCATTATCTGTGGAAGAAGACTTGATGACTAGCTTAGAGCAAGAAGCTCCTGTTAGGTGTATTTAAGGTCAGGTGAGATGAATCTCATTGATTGCCTACCTCAAACAGGAGGGTGAGGCCCTTCTGCATGCACTGAGGCCCCTTTGACAATGATGCTTTACCACAGGCTTTCCCCCAGGAAAGTGCCTTGCTTCTCGAGGAGGCAGAGGAACAACAGCCCAGCCTTCCTGGAAACGCCTCGTCCCTTACAGATGCATTTCAGGCTTTTGGTGTTGCTGGTACCCTTATCTACATGCGCTATTTCCTTTGAGCTTCACAGAAAATCGAAGGAGATATTTGTATTTCTGGACCTTCTGGCTGACCTTCAAAACATGTACCTCTGATGTGCTGGTGCAACGTCCCATTAAAGGTGGAAGGTTCCTAGCCAACAACAAACACCTGGGTGCTGATGACCCAATTGATGAAAGAGGGAAAATGGAAGTGATGCTAGCGGATTTTTCCCCCTCAGTAAGGTTAAAAATACATAAATATTTTAAGTTTAGCGAGCTTAAAAAATATAGAATAAAATCTATTTCAGTATGAAGATGAGCACAATGTAGTAACCTCATGTGAATGTGAAAAGTTATGTATGGAAGTAACACACTAGTTTGAACTTCTCTGGAAGTGCTTTATTTATTTTGCCCCATTTTCTGGGATATCGTGCTGAAATTGTAACTAAGCACAGGACTGCAGATTAATTTAACTCTATCCAGCATGTTAAATCTGATTAGGATTTTTAAATGCTTGTACAAGAACAACGTCATCTATGCAGTGGATTACGTACCTGCCATTTGGCTTCAGGGGTTTCTTCCCCTAAAAGGTGCTTCTGCAGAATTCACTGCATTAGATGTATTTGGTTTATTTTGCAATCTGAAATAATTCTGAAGTGTCAGATATACATGGGGTTGTTTAAAGCAAGCAACACTTCTAAACATGACGAGTCCCTTAAATATACTGTAGATCATTATGATGAGGACATGAATCTCCCACGACTGCAAAAAGAGCAACAAAGATTTCAGTCCCGATGCAGGGGAATTTCTTACCTTTATGAGTATTTCCATTATACTAATGGTATCAGAAATAAGCTACTTTGCAGATTCTGACTTTTAGAAAATTATTCCCTTGAAAGATTATTTATGTTTTCCAGTTCTTGTTCTGGCAATTAATAAACTGGCTTTGAGGAGGGTCTGTGGTTTTATGCAAGTTAAACTGATACAAATTATAAGCTTTTATTAATATCCCAAACAGACACACTACAGCACATACACATATATATTTGTATATACATAGAAATGATTGTGTCTGCTTATATATGAATGTACAAATGTTGAGAGCGGTGATCTATCTTCTTTGCTAATCTTCTTTAAAACTATTAGATAAATATATAACTAGATAAAACAATACAATTATTTTGCTAACATACAGACATGAGTTGTATCAATTATTCAGAAATATATCGTCTGCGAATTCTGAAAGAGAAATATTTCCATATAATTCGGCAAATGTTTGACAAAGCCTGAGAAAAAGTATTATTCCCTTAAAACATTTAAAAAATACAAACCTTTTACTTATATCAAGTGTTAGCAAACATCCACTCAGTCTGAATATTTAGAAGTATGCTACGAATGGATAAAAATGAGAGAGAGAACCGTCAGTGAAAAGTATCTTCTTCTTTCACAAACCCCAGTGGTAACTGCACGAGGAGTTTTGCCTATAGCAGAGGGGGAATGTGACTTACACGTTGTCAGAACTGGAGCTGCTCAGACACAGACACCCCACCAATGCTGTGTTTAACAGATGATATGAAAGCTTGGCAAGCCCACCAGGCTTATAACGTTATCATCAGGGGAAGCATGGCCCCACTTCTGTCCGTGAAACCTGTAATAAAAATAATACTTTGTACTTCTGTGGAGTCTTTCATCTGCAGATCTCAAGGTGCTTTATTGATACTGATTAATTAAGCCTTGAACCATTCCCCGAGCTGGGTGACGGCAGTGGATAACAGCACCACGCACAGCAGTGTTACCGGTTTCGGACAGAAGCCAGGAGTTATTTCATCCTCAGATGAAAATAGAGGAGGTTTGGACAGACTGGGAGTATTACCCTTATTTTTTTCGGAAGGCCTGGGGAGATGGTCTTGGTCTTGGGCATCCATTCACCTCTGTATTTCCAGCCACATCCTGGTGTAGGTGCGGTCACTTGGATGGAGTCAAGTACTGCTATCAAAAATAACCAACAAAACCAACCAAAAACCTGTGGCTGCCCAGACATGAGCACAGCTAAGCATGGGGAGAAACCAACAGGAGCGGCAGCAAATCAGGAATATGAATATCTCCAGTACGTGAAGAGCTGCACAGACTGCAGCTCAGTCCTTTTAACATTTCCCCAGCCGGGACGGTCTCACACTGCCCAAGCTCAAATTCAGAGCAAGAAAAGGGTGAAGCGAAGTCCTTCTGGAAGAGCACTGATGAGCACAGTGGGTGGTGATCTGGAGGGCAGGCGACGCAGAGGGGTGTCCCCTGGGCTGTGCCCCCACCCTGAGAACAGCCACCCCAGAATGGGCCGCTGCCGAGCACCCAGGCCAGCACCACAAGGGACACCGCAAAACGTTATTGCATCTGTGGTGGCAGGTGGAATTGTTTGAAACTTGTATCGGACAGTTTGGAGTCTCGGTGAAACTGCACATCAACACACACGTGCCAGGAGGCACAGAGAGAAGAAAAGACAGTCCCCCTGCATTGTTCTGGTTTTGCTTTGAAAAGAAAAAGGATGAGTGAATTGTTATGTGACAGGGCACCTTCCAAACTACCTGATGATGTAGAATTGTTTCAGTGCCCCGACGTATAAGATGGAGTGAGTCAGACATAAAGCAATTGCAGGAATTTGTGTATACTTCTGCTGTCTTTCACAGCTGCATTTGGAGGGGCGTAAATTAGCATAACTTCTGAAATCAAGAAAGCTTTAAGAACTAAGGGATTTAGTGTTCCTTATTTATGCTCAATCAGTCTTCTCCAAATATCATTATTTCAAATTAGGAACCTCGTGTGAGCGAACAAGCTGGGCTGCCTGAAACACAGGCGAAGCGCGGTACGAATTCTCAGGTTAGGCACAGAGCATACTTTCACCCCTGCTCCAGCATCTGGCATGAAGTGTCTAAGAGACCCTCTGGGCCCTCACATTCATTCCAAAACATCCCTTTGATTTTTAATCTGACTGACGGTGCGTTTGATAGCAGCCCTGCTACCTCCCTGTTTCCTCAGGAGCCTCAAAATTTAAACAAAAAAAGTAAGACTTCTCAGTTCATGAATTTTTGAAAAAGACCCTTGCATATGTCAACAGCCCCACACTGACATCAACAAAAGTACATGGCCCTCAGTGCTGGTTTAATACAGTAATGCTCTCCAAAGTATTTACTTAATCTTTTACTGATGTTTAAAGGTACGTGGCTTACATTAAAAGCATATTTTACACTTTACGGGCAAGACTCAGAGCTGAGTGTTCTGGAACAGTTCCATGGTTGTCGTCCTCATGGATTTATATCAACACTGAAAGGAAGACCAGGGAAAGCATTGGTGCTGAATGGGGCAGTGTATCTGGTGGCAAAGGACATGGAAAAGCCTGAGGCAGTGGATGCCTCCTTCGCCTCAGTCTGGTAAGACTCAGTAAGACTTGCCTTCAGCAACCCAAAGTCCCAAGACCAGTGGGAAGTTCAGCACAAGACTTACTCTTGGTGGAGGAGCACCAGGTTAGGGAACATTTGCCCAAACTGACCAGACTTGAGTCCGTGGACCCCGATGGGATGCACCCACAAGTGTTGAAGGAGCTGGCCAAAGTCACCACAAAAACACTCTTGATAATTTTTGAAAGATCTCAGTGGTTAGGGGATGCTTCTGAAACTGGAAGCAAATGTCACTCCTACCTTCAAGAAGGAGAATCAGGAGAACCACAACAGGCTACTCAGCCTCACCGTGATCTCTGGGAAGGTGTTGGAGCAAATAATACTGGAAGCCATTTCCAGACATGTAAAGGAATAGTCACCATGGATTTATGTAGAAGAAATCATGCCTGACCAACCTGACAGACTTCTCCAATGACATGAGTGGCTCAGTGAACAAGGGGAGAGGAACGGATAGTGCTTGTCTTGGCTCCTACAGCATTCTCATTGGCAAAGCGATGGAGTAAGAAGTGCATATCCAGTACCAAGTACATCCTCCATATATCTCAGGTGATCACACTCACGAGCACCTGGTGGCCCTTCAAATACTGTTTTTTTCAGTAGCTGGGGTTTAGCACAGTGCAGAAAATATATTAAAAAAAAAAAAATCATGCACGGGATAGGAAAATATAAGTCTTACCGTCTGTAACAGTGAGCACCAGCAGCTCCGGTTAACGACCAGTAACACCTTCCCTGACAGTCAAGAACTGCAGATTACCATGTGCAAGTGGATCCCTTTATAACAGAACTAACAAAAGTTAGGTTGACTGTGGGCTCAGACTGGTGTAACTGGATGAAGGCACAGCTGCAGTTTGCCCCAAGTCACGTTAGGGTAAAAGAGATAAAACTCTCAAGGCTGCAACTGCCTTCCTGGAGTCAAGAATTTGGTCCATGTCTACCCGAATCTTAAGTTCACTGGTGTTCATGTTAGTTGTTGCATTGAAAGGTTTCCCGTGGATCAGAAGCTTCTTACTCAACAAATGGAGTTATCCACTTCCTTATGACAACGTCTCCTGCAGGAGGGTCTATCCAGCCCTGGGAGTAATAATTTAGACTAGTAATCTAGATAGGATCCAAAGCAATCCCAGATGCACAAAACCACTACTTCTTTCCAGTTTGTTTCAACTACTATTATTTACGTGTTTATATTTCTACATGTGCTTTCTTTGCATCAGTCCAGTAGTCCTTGAATTTAAAATTAAATCCATCTCCATTTACCATCGATACTATGGCATGAGTGCTCCTCTAAGGCTGTACCTCCCTGACTTCGTCTGCAGGTCGGTGACACCCGTCAGACGGAATCAGCGCCTGCCCCGGTGCGCTGATCGCTGGACAGCTGGATGTTGTCACTGCAGCAAAACGCCTCAGAAGAGATCTGTAAATGTATTTATCTCAGAAAAGGTTTATTTTAAACAATGAAGTTGTAACATAGGGAACTACATCTAAAATAGTATGTTTGCCTAATAAGAGGCATTTTTCTCTTGTAAAACCCTCTATTAAAGCCACTTTGCTTTGTTAACTTTCATAGCATGTATCCTCACTATAGCCTTCAACACCTGAAAAATTAGTGGAAGAATTTGACTGATTATAGAGGCTGTTTTCCTTGTTCCACTGCTTGTTCTAAAAGGGATACTCAGCAGAACTTGCATTTTTTTTTTTCATTTTGTGCTGTCTGCATGAGTAATTACCTCCCTGATTTCTGAGATGCAATTGAGTAGCTTCCACATTAGAAAAATCCCAAGATTGATAGAGCCATCTCTCCTAAAGGATTAGTTTGCTGCTGTAATTCCACTGAGTAGGTCATTCAAATAGCAAAATGCTACAAAGTTTAATTTCTCCTGTTTGTAAAAGCCAGGTATTGATACCTCTTTAAAAGAAACTGAAAAGGGCTGGTTAGCCTTTTGAGGGGAAAAGCGTTTTCACATTCCCGCTGCGGCTTCAGAAGGGCAGGGGGAGGAAGAAGATGCTTGTGTTCCCAGAACGGATCGACTCGGGGGCTGGCGATGCGCGATGCAACAGAAAAGACCAAAGACAAGACGACAACTGTGCAAAGATTTGGAGAAAAAGTGCGCCCTTTTATAAATCGGCAAGCAAGTTTCTACCGTGACTGAAAGGGCAAGTTATTGCCCCGGTGGCTTTGGGGTGCCAAGGGAAACTGAGGCGAGTCTCGTGAGCACCAGGAGCCCAGCGCTCCCCGTGGAGGAGAGCATCGCCCCAGGGATGGGCACGGCCACAGGCGGAGGAAGAGAGATTCTCAGTGTTTTTTTACATACTCAGGTCCTGCTCCATCCAGGACCGGTAGTTTGTGGGAAGTCACGGCCAGGGGCAGACGGGCCGTGGGTGATTGGCCAGGGCTAGCGATCTGGTATCGCAAGGTGACATATATTCAAAGCACTTAATGTGCATGAGAAAAACAGCATTAGCCCAGTTCTATACTTTCCAAATTACCTTTTTCAATGCCCAGCATTTATATACCAGGTTCTTTAATTTATTAGAGATGTTCTCAAAAAGGTTTTAATAGCATTCAGTATTACAACACCTTTCCATAAAAATATGTTTTCCAAATATTTGAATAATTATAGAAGACCTTTTGACAGAGTATTAAGGCAGGAATTCATCTAAACATCACAGGTATAACCATAAGTGGTGTAGGCTGCAGCTATGATTCTGATAAACAATTGTGCCAACATCATTTTACCAGGGAAAAATCACTGACTTCCTCTTTTGCTCTACTAAACAAAAAATAAACATATTTTAAAAAACCCAAATCCCTAAAATTTTAAATAACAATTTTTAATTAAAATAATAAAAACATTATAATCTCTTAAATTCAAAGAGATATATTTTATGATAAACCTAGGAAAAGAACTAACACAAAACATATATAATAAATAATAGTCTTCTGCTTTTCAAATAAATAAGTATTTTACTTCCATTGGACTAGTATAGCAGCCGAGTAATACCTGGGCTCATACAAAGCCCATTTCTCTGTCATGAGCCATATCCCTGTTTGGTGTAAACTGAGCTCTACTGATGTCAAGAGAGGCTCAACCGTTTCTATCAGCTAAGGATCTGGCAGTTAATTTAAAAGGCAAGAATAAATCTTAGGTCTGCTCTGAAGTCAGTTTAAGTGAAATACAAAAGATCCTTGCAAGTTAGGTGCACATTTAATTAATTGAAATTCAACCTCCCTAGACAAACCACAGATGCTCTACTTATTTAGCACAGCGTCTCCTAACCAGCTGCACTAATCTATTCAGCAATGCTACCCTGTAGCTAAACATCTGGAGAAACCTAGGAAAGAGAATAATAAATACTTCTAAAATTCTGCTAGGCAGACACCTGAAAGTGACTTTACAGGAAAAAAAAGGGGGTTTGGATGTGCGTGGGTGTGGGAAGCAAGGATTTAAACCTCCGACTCCCCTAGAGAGAGGAATATACTGTAAGCAGTAGAGATGATGTTGGTCAGTACCAGGGCAGTAATTCAGATTCTACGTTTTCCATTTTTACTGTTTTTCACTTGGAAACTGGCAGTTAAAATACTCCCAAAAGTTGTATAAGCTCAGACGGAGACAGGGCATCACGATCGCACAGGCTCAACGTCAATATTTTCAAATTATTTCTGGCCACCTCTCTTTTGGAAAATGTACCTAAAGGTAATGACATTTCTCACCACCATGTCTTCTCCTGGTTTGGTCCCCTCCTGTAAAGGCGCTGCTGTCGAGACCCTTCATTGAGGCTCTCAGCGCACAAAAGGCTGTGGGAGCTCTCAGCATCCCCACCAAGCTCACTGGCCCCACCAGCACCGTACAACCAACACTCACAACGCGTCGCCTCTGTGCCACCCTGCCTGCCCAGGGTTCACACCAGGACCGGGGAACGGAATTCAGACGTTTTGCAAAAAATCAAGATCGCATATAAAAATGGCACATATGGGGAAGAGGAATGGCTGCAAGAATAATGTAAATAACCCAGTTTAATGCCTCTTTTTCTGAGTTAAAACAATTTGTGACTGTAATTCATTTTGACATCAGTCATTTAAGTTATAAGAACAGCAAGGGACTAAATCTACTAAGTTTTACCTGTGTGCCTGACGTTTATACTCAATGAATGGCACAGGACCGTCACCAGAAGCTGAGCTCATGTTTCACAGGGTCAGAGATGACGATAAGGCGGCAGGTACGAGACAAAGAGTCTTTCTGGCCAGCTGCTTGTTTTCTAAACAGATATACGAGTATTTGAAGTGGGTTCTTTGAGAAACCTTTTTTTTTCTTTTTCCCTCTGAATGAAGAAAAAAATCTTTTAAAAATGACTAGGTTTAGTAAAATTCTTCGAGGTGTGTTTATCAACATATCTGCTTGTGTGATGTTGTTTAAAGTGCGAGTCTATGACTGGTAAGCAAGCCACACTATACACTGCTCCTTCTGGGAAATGTTCCTCATTGGCACTATTTAGGTGACGTCACCGGTGAGATTCCGTCTTGCACGTCCACTGTGGTAACTTTCCAGGGCAAATTGTGCGCTTTCTCAAAACACTATTAGAGGAAGTGTTTGCAGCCGGGGGGTGGGCACACAGTATTTACTCGAGAGAGACGGTGAGAATTTTGGCTCATTCCCTGCTGCAGGACCCGATCCCAAATGGCACAGCTTGCCCAGGTCTCGGTTCAAAGCACCTATGGCATGTTAGGTGAGGTCCTTCCCAGGCTAAATAAAATTCATGTTGCATGTGTTCCATATGTCACTAGTAAAACACAGCAATTTTGTAAGAGGATAAATAGCCAAGAGACAGACCACAGTAAATTAAATAACCTCCTCCCTGCAATGCTAATTCAGGAACTTGCTATCTCGGCATCTGATATCATGACATCGATGATACTTGAGAGATTGGCAAGTGGTAGGAAGGCATCATTTAAAAAAGAAAAAGAGATGAAATCAGAAAACCTCTCTATCAATCTGCCAAGCTGTCAGAGATGCTTGTTCTGAAACAATTCCTCTCATTTCCAATAAATTATGTCAGAAACGGATAAAAGGCATAGACAGCAAGTCTGGAGACAGCCGCCTCCTCTCCTGAGCTTTGTTCAAACAATTTGGGGTAAATCTAACATCAGTTCCAGATGACAGTAAGTCTGGACACTGTTAATTTGGGAAGCCTGATGCAAGCGAGCAGCTCCCAGGGAGGAAGAGCAGCAGGAGGACAGGTCCCGAGTAACCGTCCCTTCCTCCCGCCCCTGGAAAAGTCTTTGGCCCTCACCTGAGGGGACATGGGTTCTTCATTTTAAGCTGATAGCACCTGACGAAAAGGCAGCATTTGTCAAAACAGAAATTAAACTCAAAATGTAAAGTCAACATCAGTCATGTGTACCAATAGAGAGGTTACAGTACATCCCATGGACGTCATTAAAATAGATATTAAAAAAAAAAAATATTACTAGGAAATTAAAGAAATTAAGGAAAAATCTATCAATCACCTAACTTTAAAAATGTCAATAAGAGCAGCTCGATACACTCAATGTTAACGACACAAACCATGCTAAGGAAAAACATCAAAGGCCCTTCGGTGATGTTGGCGAGGCATAAAGGTAGAGCACTAACTAGCTGAGGACTGCTGAAATTCAGACAGAAAATACAAAAGAAACTAGATATTAACAAGCACCAGAAAGGTATAACAAGACGTATTTGGTGATGATGTTGGTCAACTCAATGTCCCCAACAGTGCAGGCTGCTACTTCACCCAAACTCCATGGGTGAGCTGAACTGAACAAACGGGTAGCACGTCTCGGGGTTCTGGGGTGAGACGCCACGGAGGTGGCTCACTGCATTGCTCCAGACCCTGCAGATAGGGACACCATATTAACCACAATATTTCAAACATTTTTATGCATATTCATAGGGGAAAAAAAAAAAAACAACCTGGTGTCAGTCCTGCCCAAAAGATCTCAGGCAACCCCAGGAAAAAATTATATTGTAATATTGATAATGAATTAATACTCTCTCGTCACTTCATTGTTTCATTTGAAAAAGATACTTCCTTAGGATCTCTTCAGCCCCCTTGCTTTAGATTTTCCTTCTGTGGATTCTCATCTTCTTGCAAGATTCATGCTTCAAAAATTCAGTATATTACATTTGTTTCCTATATTAAAATGTACAGCAAAACTTACCCAAACGCACGAGTGTGTTCCCCCTGCCCCATCTCCAGACAGCTTCCTCTGGTCACGCCGAACAGGGAAGAGTTCCCAATACTCCCATTACCTAACAGGTTTTGTTTGTGGCACTCCAATTAGTTCCATTGTTTATCTCAATGAAGAAAAAACCCACCACTTGAATTCCGTTAAAATCAGAGAAGCATTTGTGCTAGTTTAATGATTGTTACATGGATTTTTTTTCTGTATTTATATTAGAAGCATTTAAGGTGTTTAGGCAGAGTTGTTCACAGACGCACATTGTGATAGAGTCCCCGTGGTGTCAACTGCAGATAAAAACCACCCACAGCACACAGAACATCAGAATAACCTACGTAAGTAAATATAAAACCTGTTTGGCATTATCTGGAATACATAAAAGAATATAATTGGCTAGATATCTGTTTCTGAATCTGCAACCCATTCTCTGTAACATGGGTTAAGCAGCGGTTGTTTAAAGGTGACGGGAAAGTATAATTGAAAATTGAGCTAATCAGAGATTTCTGTGCGGAATTACCTCCGTAGCAAGCTGCCGGGGCGGGAGGTAGAGGCAAGACAAAGCAGAGAGGATTGCTCGCTCGCTCCCAGCATCGCAGTGTTCCCTTTCCCTTCTCTGAGAGTCTCCCAAAAGACAACAGAGAAATAGCAAGAAAACATATATTGTAAATTATCAGCCAAAATAGATCTTTGTGATGATTAAAATAAAAACCCATCACATATTTGTTTTATGCAACTACATTTCCAAATACTATCGCTGTCCTTAGTTGTTTTTCATAAGATGATAGGATACTAAAAACTATTCCGAACTTCTATGTAGTTAAAATTGTCTTCATCCTGGCTTTCAAATTATTTTGCATTTCTTTGTTTCAGGATGCAGCCGCAGGATGGGGACTGGAAAGGGAAGTGGCTAAACTCTGCAAGACACCCCCTTTCCGTTGCATTCATGGCCCCACTGTACACTAAACACATCAGAAGCCTCACTATGTCTCCTCAGATCTCCAGGACACACGTGCAAACCCAAGAGTTTCAGATAATAATTAGCTTTGCTACATCCTTCCTAATTATCTAATACTTAAAGAGCGTGTACGTGTTTCCAAGGCCCTGCCTGTTTGTGTTCTCCTTGACTTCACTACTTTTTTCTACTCCTTTTTCAATCATTCACCAAAACACCTGGTGGGGAATAAGCAGTTCCGGGAGCACAGACCCCTGGGGTGGTTTATGGAGGATGAGGATGTTTGTCCCATGGCTGCATGACCAGCAAAGCTGGGTAAGGCTGAACTGTTGGGATAGCTGGATATCAGCCCCAACAAGGAGGAGGAAATAGAAGTTATGGCCAGTTGGATTAGTCGATCATGCAAAGAAACCTGGAGCTAATGCTGGCACCAACTTGATGTCCCTGCTGTTATCCGCCCCTTCGCTTCGACGAAGACGGGAGCAGAAGCCACGGGATGCTGTTTACCAGGAACCATAGCAACTTCCAAGACCATTAGCTGCAATCACTGACGGCTCCACTACCTGACTGAAGGGTTGGATGTGTGATATTTAGTCTGACCTATAAAAATATCTCTGGAGCAACCTGCGTGCATAAAGTGTCACATCAAATGTTTGTCATACAAGGTATGTGACACTAGTCACCTGATGGAGCATCACTGCACCTGAAGGGGGAACTGCCCCGTTAAGAAGCTGATTATATTCAGCTCAGATACTGCAAAATCAGCTGGTGATGGTGCCGGGCACGGAGAGCGACAAACAGATCCCCCTCTCTTCCTTACTTATAGGATCCTATATTCTCAGTTACCAAGTCATTTTATTAAAGTTGCATGTTATTGCAATCACCAACCCAGAGTTCTCCTTAAATGCCACCAAAGATGGCAAAATCCCACCCTGTGGAAACCTGAACACAAGGACAGAGCTCCGTGGAGATGGAGAATGAATGCTTCCAGGCGTGGATGGCTCCTAAAGCCCAATAACAGCCTGTGGTCCCTTGGGTGGCTGAAGCAAGTCTGGAGAGCCACTACCACCCTCGCTCCCCGCTCCGGGTGCAGTGAGATGCCGTTCTGCCCAGTGGTCTGTCCACTACTACAAACACACAATAAAACTGAGAGATCATAGAATCATAGAATGGTTTAGGTTGGAAAGGACCTTGAAGATCATCAAGTTCCAACCCCCCTGCCCTGGGCAGGGACACCTCCCCCCAGCCCAGGTTGCTCAAGGCCACGTCCAGCCTGGCCTTGAACACCTCCAGGGATGGGGCCTGACCTGTTCTTTGAAACTTATCCAACAAAGTTAAACCTGAAATATCCGAGCCGGCATGTAGCCAGAACAACTGGGACTACTCTGCTTCCTTATCTCTTCCTAGAAGTTGCCCCCAACAAATAACGCATCTCTCATTCATGCAAAGTCACCTTCAGATGTGTATTTACCTCCTGGCCTTTGGTTTGTTCCGTTGACTGTTACTCTTCTCAGATCACGTTGGCCTTTGCAAGCAGGTTTATGTAATCCATGTCCGCATTTGGAGCCAGTTCAAAACCCCGAGAATATTACTGGAGATGCCTCAAGTCTCAGCAAACAGCCTTGTTAAAAGGTGGTTTCTGAGCGTGGGGCTGGTTTTGGCCATGCTTGGCACAGTCCTGTGCCCTCAGACCGGCTGCTAGCCTGTGTGTGAAGCCCCACGGACCAGAAGATCACTGGACAGATGAGTTGTGCTTTTCTGTGTGTCTGGACAGCACATTGCAAGAGTTATAAGAATTAGAAGATGCTGTACACATATGCTGTTTTATAACTATTACATAACTACAGATATTATCATCCTAGCTGAAAATTCCCCGTGTCATTTACACACACTGCCTTTCCAGGGAAACAGCTCCAGGGTACAGAAAACTGCTCCCTCCCGAATTCAAAAAGCTGCTGTGCTTCCTTCTTCGTAAGGCACAGTGACAATTTCAAGTTCCGCATTTTAATGAATATTCATAATACATCATGAGTTACATATCCCGAGTTACAGAGGCCACTGCAAAATCAAACCGCAGTGTTTGTAATGCCGCCGCCTCCTGTGATGGTCTGCTTGCCCGCTTTTATTTTTTGAAAACTACTACCTAAAAGGAGATATTGCATCTATTGTTATAACACTGACGGTAAGGCTGCTGTTTTCACAGCTGAAAGAGTGAGTTAGGAGTGCTGGTCCTTTTGCGTTCAAGCTTTTTTGTCCTTTAGATGCTTGCAAATATCTCATGTGCAGAGCTGTCTGCCTTCACACACACGGTCTGCAAAGCCACCCACGAAACACAAACATTTCTTTTGGGTTTTTTTCATGTAGAGATAAGTTTCCAGGTGAAGCAAAATTTCAGTAACTATTTTAGCAAGACAAACAGGGAGGAATGGTCTGGCCATTTCTGACCTCAGCATAAAGCAAACTTTAAAAATACCTTCTCCTGACATAGTTGAGAGAAATGCCACATCACTACCCATAGCGTCCAGGTCAATTATGTGGAGCACTCTCGAAGCTCCATTTGGAGAAAGAGCCATTGGGAACACAGTCACACTTAAACTTTTTGCATTGCCTTTGTTGTTTCGGTGTTTGGGTTTTTTTTAATATTGTTGTGGGTTGTAACTAATTAGAGTAATTGTGTTTGAGGGTATTTTGTCTGTTACTAGGAAATGATCTCACAAAGTACCTGGAGTCTAAAATATGGTAGATATAAAAATATCAACAAATTATTTGCCTTAATATAAAATAAAAAAAGAAAAAAGGAAGACATTTTCAGAAGGAGAAAGAAAAATAATCTAAGCTTTCATCTAAATTTAAGACATTTCCCGTGGCTTTCATGAAACACCCTGCTGTATCAGGCACTGGACCTCTGTAGCATTTGACTTTTTTTTATAGTATGGAGATTTGAAAGTTAATTCATATTCATTCTTCATATGGCTTTTTTTTCCCCTTCTCCAAAAGAGGATATTTATTGTCACAGGGCATTAATTAATGTGGCACGTTTAGAATTGGCGCTTGGGGACTTGAGCAGAAAGTACTACCAGTGTGTGAAATCATGCCTTTGGCACTCCTTGGTACTGGAACAAGTTGGAGAATGTATATTCATTAACTTGAGGCTTCCTTAGGAATTACCAACAGGCACTGAAAGAATGAACTGAAGCTATTACTCCTAGAAATATGGCTTTAAGCAAGAGTTTACTTGATTTTTGCCAACATTTTTGAAGGCCAAGCAATACATGAATATGATGCTCTTGCATAAGAATAGTTTTATCAGAAGAAGTTACAATAGTTTGCGGGAGTCATTATGGCCCATCAAAAAGAATGGACAAAAATAGATCAAATTATCTCCTCAAGACGAAAAAAAAATAGATTCCTAATGTAACAGTGAAGAGAGGGAAAACATAATAGGTATGTTTCTTGTGTTTCTCAGAAATCCTTATTTGTTCAGGCAACTAGCAGCTTTTAGAACCACATAAATCACTAACCCTACATACACTATCACGTTTGAGAGACAGGAATGGCTTACGGCCAAAGAAGCTTTTAATTCTTAAAATTCAAAAATTATTTTTAAAAGAGAAACTAACTCTAAAAATATTTAAAACACAGAATGACTTAAGACAGGCAATTCAGTATTAATTTCCACTCGTATTCAGTTTTGAAGTACATGATCAGCGCATGTAAAATCAACAAAGTTTCCTCCACTTACTTGTAGGCTAAATATACTCTATATTTTGATAGTATTGGGAATGTTTCAAGTTTCCTCACATTCAGCCTGAAATTCCTTGCTTGCCTGATGGCACGATGGAGAGCCCCTGGCATGGCGGTGCCCTGCCCACCACTCTCACTCTCCATCGTAGCGCGCCCAACACCGCTGTGGGCGCAGTGGGGGTCTCGGGACCCCCGGCACAGCTCAAGGTGGGGCTGAAGGAGGCTCTGACCCACCGGCTGCCTCCTGAGAGGGGAACACAAAAGAGCTGAGACCAAGATAGGTATTCAGGCGGTGGGATTACCTGCCCAACAAATTTCCGCAATCTGACTCGCTCAGGAGAGCTGTTCTGGAGCGTGGCACGCTGTGGGCTGCAGAGAAATAAGGAACAGTTAGAAAAGCAGCACCAGCGCGTGCTAGTCCTGCTTGGTGTTCACAGCTATCAGGCACCACAAAGGGTAAGTACGGAGCAAGGATTTCTAACAAACTGAAAACAGGCAGTGGGGATGCTTATGGTATTGCCAACAGGAATAATTCTATATTATAATTTGTTTAAAAAAAATAAATACACAAATTGGTAATATTCCCTTTTCTGTCATGTTTTTTCCGATTAAGGCTGAGATAAATGCACAAAAGGAGGGCTTTCCTTTGTGAAGAGAAGCAACCAAGCTGGTGAGGGGTCTGGAGCACACATCTGATGAGGAGCGGCTGAGGGCCCTGGCGGTGTTCAGCCTGGAGAAGAGGAGCTGAGGGGAGACCTTCTCGCTCTCTACAGCCCCCTGAAAGGAGGGGGTAGCGAGGGGGGGGCGGTCTCTGCTCCCAAGGAATGGGCGATGGGACAAGAGGAAATGGCCTCAAGTTGCGCCAGGGGAGGTTTGGGGTAAATATTAGGAAAAAATTCTTCACGGAAAGTGTTGTCAAGCACTGGACCAGGCTGCCCAGGGCAGTGGTGGAGTCGCCATCCCTGGAGGTGTTTAACAGATGGGCAGACGCTGTGCTGAGGGACATGGGGTAGTGGTGGGTTTGGCAGTGTGAGGTTGATGGTTGGACTCGATGATCTTAAAGGTCCCGTCCAACCTAGACAATTCTATGATTCTGTAATCTTCTTCCAAGGAAGGACAATGTCAGACACAACTATTTCCTTTTGAGTTTTTGTATTACTTCGCTACAAGGTGAACAACAGGGAATGCCATCCACAATGTCCAAACAGCCAGACCACGGCTGGAAGAACCTGCAGAAAACAAGCTCCTCTAGTCCACTTCTCCCATGTATCTTAAGTTATTTGATTCTTCACCTTTCTCCATGATAAAAAATATTAATTAAAAACTTCATTTCACAATAGCCAGAGTCCCAAGGTCCTCACCCGCATGCACATCACCTGCAAACCACAGCGGAGAGGTGCTGCCTGCCAGGGAGGGCTCTGCCAATGAGACACCTCACCGTGCCCACTCCGCACTGTGTGTTCATGACACCAAAGCTGGAGACAAACCTGACAGAGGTTTTCATGGCACATCTTGAAAATGCCATACAAAAGTGTCAAGAGAAACATGGTCGCAGGGTGGCCGTGGCACACCAGGGACCCTGGGAAGTGCAGGGATGCAGCTCACACTGATGGATGCTGTTCCCAGGTGGTCAGGCAGCCGGGTCAGGCTAAATAACCCAGGTATTGTCAAACTTCCTTTTCACAGGTATTCAGGTATTAAAATGACAAACTGTAGGGATGACTGCTAGCCTGGAGACACCGCCGTTCCGTTATTTAATGTCTATTTTTTTAAGTGCCTGAGATTTTCTCTGTAAAAAAATAATGAACTTTACAAAATGTCACTTTTACTAAAAGAAATTATGGCTTGAATACCTGAATATGAATATTAAATACGAAAAAAAAGTTCATTTAAATAATGCTAAGGTTGTGACACAAGCTCACAAAAGCGGGGAAATGCAGAGTCACAGCCGACACTGTCCTTAATTCACACGACTTTTGGGAAGGGCGGGAGGGCAAGAGTGTAACTCCAGTCATGGTCTCAAGTTCGAAGACTTTGATTTCTGTAATTTTGTATCCATACATTAATACATTTTAAAGAATTTTTAAATCTTCTTATTTAAAAGAAGAAAACATTTTTTGCAGAAACTATCAATTGCATTTAATGCAATTTCCATGCTCGCTTCGCGGGACGTTGTAGATCATCACGCTGGCAGAGCAGAGGAGCTGACGGCGCTATTTGAAGGTAAATATACTGCACAGAGGGACTGCCCCAGATTTCGCCTACAAGAACCAAAGACCGTATCTCCCTTGGTGTAGAATAACTATGGAGAAACGGCAGAAAAGGCTTATACCAGTCTGGTTTTGTGTGTGTAGCAGTAGTACCAGTGCCTGTGTCCGTGTACCCACGCTGGAGCAGAGGTCACCAGGCAAGTGCCACAGCCCCGTGTGGCGCGGTGTCACCAGCAAAGGGACAGGGACGGCTCTGTCACGGCTGAAAAGAACTCCTTTGGCTTTGCAAGAACAACAGAGGGTCGCCATGGGTGAGAAATCTACTTTCTAGTCTTTCCTGTCAGCAGTGAGCATTTTAAAAAGTTTGGGTTTTGCTTTTCATCTTGGCGGGGAAGGGAGCGGGCTAAGAAAAAGAGGATTTTAATCACTTGAAAACAGACACCTCGAATTCTACAGACGCAGGGCTGGAGCACATTCAAGATAACGCTATTTATGCACTCTGGCCACATCGCACAAAACAAGTGGATGGACAAGGGCATGGCACGTCACCATGTAAATTATCTCTCTCAATAAATCCAGAACCTTAGACCAGCTCCTTTTACACCCACAAATGACAAGGGGCAATCAACATGACAGCCAAGCTAAACTTGGAAAGCCCAGTCCTATTTGCAAGCCCCAGGAAAAAGGCGATTAATACAAGCTCTGCAAACTTTCACTATTTTTCCTTTCTAGAAACAATGGAAAATCTTATTTCTAAAACTATGCACACCCAGAACTAAAATGTTTATGCAGAGTTGACCTGCACCACTGCTACTTTACAGCTCAGGGCTCCAGTAGCTTTGGTACATCTGCGTTATGCAGACAAAACTGTAAAGCGTGGACATACCTGATGTATCCAAACCTCTTTCTAAAATCATAGGTCAAAAAAATATTGCTTTTCTATGTCTGATTTCAAATACTATTAATGTAGTCACTTATATGTTTTTATGTAGTCACTTATATGTTCTAAACACTTAATTATTGTTAGTTAGCATCATAGGATAACCCAGGTCAGAAGGGTTCTCAGGTCACCTGGTCCAACTCCTACTCCTGTCCTCACAGGGCAAGTGCTCCAGCCCTGCACCTCCTCGGTGGTCCTCCACGAATTAATGTATCAGTATGTTAGAGTGAACAAAAAGCATACATACATACTGTTATAACTCAGTTTTTGTCATGCAGTTATGAGCTTTGTTATCTTTCGCATCTTCTTAGGGAAAAGGTTGGAACCCCCGATGAAGCCTTCATTTAGTGCAAAATGACGTGTCCATTAAATGAACGCCTGGTGACCAGGGATCTGCAGCAGAGCAGGATTATTGTTCCGTCCAGGGAGAGAGGGGAAAACTTGAACGCCATGAAGCGTTTACCCTGTAAAGGAATTCATTATCACAGTTTTATTGTAGAAATTAAATAATACTACTAATGTGAATGCTAGTGTGGGACAGGATATATGACTTTGACACCACTGTGCCATTTGAGTGTTATAAACAGATGAAAAATAAAATCTCCCACCAAGAAATACAGTACAATCAAAATCCTATGCGCAAGCTGAGCCCTTGGAGCAGCAGGGCTTCAAAAGTTCCTCGCACCAAGAAGGTGACAACAAACCGCCAATTCAAAGAAAAGGCAATCTTTTTCCTGGTCGTTTGCAAGTTAGTGTCCACTGCCACCTAACCCCTTCTTAAAAATTACACAAACAGTGCCTTCAGTCCTTTATCAATAATATAGATTTATTTCTGCTCACCCTTCCTGAGTTGCTCCAGAAAACCTCGGGCACAGCCAGCTCTTCTGCATGCAAACATTTGCTGCAGTTATTTCTGCAGGAATGACGTATGATCAGAAGCAAGATTGCTTTTGCCACTACGCATAGAGGGTGACAAAACAAACACGGCATTGTCTTGTTATTAAAATACCTCATTCCGACTGATGGAGATTTGAAACCCCGTGACAAAGCTCACCTCTCACACCGCAGGATGCTCCTGGTTCCTCTACGCTTATCAAATACAGCCCTCGATAGCTGGTCGTGATGTCACCAAAGATAAATCCGGTGGTTTTCTGCAATAATAAACAGTAAAGTTATGCTTGGGTCTCTTTTGTAACCCGCCACAAAGGCAGACCCAGCGCAAGCAGAAGAAAGTGGCCGGAACGGTGTGTTACACTCCTCTCTCCTGCACCACCTCCTCCCACAGCAGCACTTCACGCGACCTCGCTGCCCGTGGGGCTCTCACGGGGCCCGCGGGTAATCGTAATGGCACATAAAAATAAAGCCACATACGGGGCAATGTCTTGCTTCGGATTTGGCCACTTCTTCTAGTGCTAAAATTCAGAGATGTTTGCCAGATATGCTGAAAAAACAGTCAAAACAGCGGATTTAATTGAATTTCCCAGATGTCTTTGCACCTGAACTCACAGGATAACAAAACGACATGGCGTGAAACTTTTGCACTTGTGTTGCCTGTTGATACACAGCTGTAACTCACAGTCTGAGAACAACACCACGAGTGAAAGGAGCTCTATAACTCTGAAATTACTAATCATTAGAAAATTACTTCTTTAACTTATAAAGGGTTTTTTTTGGCAATAAACTCCTGAGCCCTTGAAATGTTTCAACAGGAGTGGCTACAAAGAGGTGTTCCACCCCAAAAGCGAGACAGAATTATGTCAAAATCAGCCAGGGAATCTGGCCTACATGGGTATTTTCCATGCCAGCCGGAGCCTGTTCTAATGGCAGAGGAGAGAAATCAGCTGCCGGCTGCGTCTCCCGCAGAGCAAACCGCATCGCAGCCCCCCGGTGACGCCGCTCTGCGTCCTGCGGGCTCTCCCTCCGGCTCTCCGCAGCTCGGGGTTATACAGAACAACCAGAGTGCTCACGGAAACAGAAAGAATGCAGGAGCATTTATAGTGAAATCATATTAAAGACCCATAAAATACTGCGCCCCGCGCTCAGAGCCCCGGCGAGGCTTTGCCCGCCGCTGTGGCACAGCGTGAGGGAACCCAGCAGTGCCACGCCGGGCCAGCAGCCACCCGAGGAGCCCACGCTCAGGACCAGAAAACACATTTTTAAAGTACTTTCTTGATGATAAAACACTCAGGTGTTTGTTAGAGAGAGCGAGAGAGACAACCTGCACGTGGAGGACGCTCAGCACATCACGGTGCAGTGGCAAATCAATGCCTTTGGTGATTACCTTTGCGGGTCACTTTCTAATGCAACTATCAATCAAATTTCCTTCCATTCTTTCAAAATTAAGCAGAAAGAAAAAGATATTTTAGTTTCCTTTTCTTAGCTTATTTTTAACAGAGGCACTACAGAATTATGATGGTGTCCTTTTGGTAAACCAAAATGTCAGACACATATTATTCTTTTAAACATCTCCTGGCCTTTCTCTGAAAGGTTAAGGTGGTTTAAATAAATTTAGTCAAAGTAAATGACAGCTGAGGAAGAGTATTAGAAAACTATACTTATCA
The DNA here is from genome assembly GCF_000708025.1 of Charadrius vociferus. Classification (NCBI taxonomy): domain Eukaryota; kingdom Metazoa; phylum Chordata; class Aves; order Charadriiformes; family Charadriidae; genus Charadrius; species Charadrius vociferus. Next base: position 487,908 of record NW_009648443.1, read on the forward strand.
ACAACCTCTTTTCCTTAAATTTAAACAAGTCATTTACCAAACTGCGGTTTAAGGAAATCATGGCAATACATGCTCTTCCTCAGAAAAATGAAAACAATTTTAAATGGTAAAGAAATGTTGGGTGGGAGAAATTACACACAAGTTAATGAATGTTAATGCATGGTCTTAACTCCCCTGAAAGTTGCAAACCGTGTTTTTTAAAATAATCGTGCAGCAGTCTGGTCTTTCACATGAAACCTTAAAGAGGAGTTGTCTTTTTCCTGCTTTTACCTCACCCTAATGACAGGAACTTAAATGGAACAGGCAGGAGAAGTGTGAACCCAGACAACATTTGCAATAGAGTCAGACGAACTGCGTCGATGTTATACAATTGGTCTGCGATCGCTGTTATTAGTTAAGGGAACACTGTTTAAAGCAGAGGATTTTATGTATCTTTATATACTATGAGGTGCAACTTTAAAAGCAATTCTAACACAGGTGAATGCTGCAGACCACACGTACAAAATACGCCTCGAAGTGGAACCCCCCACCCCAAACCCACCAGTAAATGAAACTGCTCTGTAAGATAACTTAGGAAGACATTATATATGAACTAGCATCGATAATTTCGATCTTGAGCTCATCACCCAAATAAAACAATGATCAAAACATGGTCATGATCAAGACATGCTGACCCGGGAGCAACATCGCGGCGTGACGGCCGGACAAGGCACCGGCTTTGCTTTGTGCCTGCGGCGAGCGGCGAGCGCAGCCCCGCTGCGGCCACAGCCCTTCCCCGGTAGATGCCCAATTCCCGGCAGAGCCCTGGCCGCTTCCCTCCAGCCCCTCGCCCCAGGACGCCTTTTCCTCATCGTGCCGGGTGAAGCCCCCCCGGAGCCGTCACACCTTCCCGGTGACCTCTTCATGGTCAGGAACTGTTTTCCTGCTTCTGGGTGAAGTTCTTTAGAATAAAAATCACACAGCAACATGGTCCCAAAGGAAATCAAGGCCAATTGCTGAGGGCAGTATCAACAGCGCAGGAAACCTTCCAGAATAGGACAAGCTACTACAATTCAGATTTATTGTGCCATATACACTCATTTAATAGCCAGCGTAGAGGACCATAAAGTTGCTATATTTACACTCAGTGCCTCACCAGGTACTGTTCGGTACCAGGGCTCAGGCGATGAACGGGATAACTAAACCACTATTTCCCCAGAAACAACGAAAACCAGAATGACAGGGTTCTCACTGTCCCGTTTGAAGGGACTCACTTACCTCGCTGATAACAGCCCAGTGGCAGTGCTCCACCAAGGAAAGGGAAAAATACCAAGTGACCAGTACAGCTATCAGAATACCCGCCAGAGGAGACCTGGGGGCTTCCAATGGAAGGAGGAGAAAGTAGCGTGGTTAGGAGTAGGACTAAACAATTACAAAAATAACATATCTCAACTTACCCTTTCCTACTTTGTCTTCCTGAATAACAGACTAAGATCTTTTTAAACATCTATATAGCATTTTTCCTATTCACATCTGCCGAGAAACCAGTATCAGTGAGTAGATATGTCTGCTTCCCCGAAATCCAGAGGCACCACCTCTACCATATTTTACTGATCATGTTGTCTGCTACACCTTGGCCACCTCCACCTTCACACCAACAGCAACACAGTTCACTTCAGAGACGGACTTCAGCAAGCTTCTGCTTACCTGTAATGTATTATGCGTGCCATCGTACAATTACCCATTTCCCATGCAGCTACAGTGAAAAAGAGGTTGTTTATTTGGGCCCCAGTTTAAGCACATTTTCAGAACTAGGTTGAATGAGCACCGGGACCTCTGGCAAACAGCAAGAGGAAGGGGTCCTGGTGGACAACAGGATGCCCACAAGCCAGCAATGTGCCCTGGTGGCCAAGAAGGCCAATGGCATCCTGGGGGGCATCAAGCAGAGTGTGGCCAGCAGGTGGAGGGAGGTCATCCTCCCCCTCTGCTCTGCCCTGGGGAGGCCACATCTGGAGCACTGTGTCCAGTTCGGGGCTCCCCGGGTCAAGAAGGACAGGGAACTGCTGGAGAGGGTCCAGCAAAGGGCTACGGAGATGCTGAGGGGACTGGAGCGTCTCTCTGCTGAGGAAAGGCAAAAAAAAATTCTCGGCTGTGAGGGCGGCAGAGCAGTGGCACAGGCTGCCCAGAGAGGTGGGGGAGTCTCCCCCTCTGGAGCCATCCCAAACCCGCCTGGACGCCGTCCTGTGCCACTGCTGGAGGTGCCCCTGCTCTGGCCGGGGGTGGCACAGGGGGAGCTCCAGAGGGCCCTTCCAGCCCCCACCGGTCTGGGATTCTGGGATTCTGTCTCTACCTTACATCGGCCTTTTTCTACACTGTTTACTCCACAAATCAGCTCAGAAAGGATAAAGAGAAAAAACTCTCACGTGCAGATGAAAAATACACATTTTAGTCTGTACCTCTTGTCTCTCCTGTAAAACACTCAACAAGGACTCGTCAGTGGGGAGGTTATGGCTGGCGTCAGTACATGGCCGTAGGTGTGTGTGCTCCAGAGCCCCTGTGGTCCTTGCAGGTGGCTCCAGCATCCCCTGCAAAGCTGTCCGCGGGACAGAGCGCTGCCTCTCCTCCTCCCCGCTGTGCCCTCCCCAGGCTCAGCTCCCAGTCCCGTCCCTGCTGCACGCACGGGACCAGCTTGTCTGTGTCAGTAGATCACAAAGCAAAGACCCGCTGTCCAAAGGCTTGAGGTTGTTTTAATTGCCATACAATTACAACCCCCTGGTTAAGCATTTCCGTTCAAATTTGTCAGAAAAGCAACATTATCCAACTTTTTGCCATTTCACCACAGCACGGCTACGGTGGAAGTATTGTTTTCGGTACTCAGTAGCAGAATTTTTATTTTTACTTTTTTAGAAGAAAGCCAGCTTTATCTGTTCACTGGCCCAGCACGAAGGTCTTACAAATTTCACCCAAGTTTCCATAGAAATGCATTGATTAGAGCATAATTTCAGTTAATATTGTCTTCTTTCAGCATGCTATGCTTGCTTACACTAACTGTGCACCTTCCCCTTGCAGTCGTTTTCATCTTTTGTTCGGCTCAGTAGGTTTCCTAACTGGTGGATTTTATTGAGTTAAATCAAGCTGTCACTTCATCTGCCTGAAGGATGACTCAAATACAACACATAATAATAAAAGAAAAGTAGGATAAAATAATCTTGTCAAGCCAGAAAAACTGATTGCTTGAAGTTGTAGCCTTCAATCAATACACTAATTCCACAATTTATACCTCTTTCAATTGGAAAGGAAAGAAACCCTGATATGGTATTTCTTGGCTCACTGACCAACTTTGACCTTCTATCTATGTGAATGTGGGATTAGCAAGTGCTTCTGTTTAGTGAAATCACCTATGAAAATAGGAAAGCAAATAAGTGGCATTTGAGGTTCAAACTAACTTCAATAATTTCAGAGATGCAAGGGGTGCTTATTGCTTACGCGGTGCGGTTTCCACACCCGCAGCTGCGGAGCAGTCAGTGGGTTGCGTGTCTGGTGGCCGTCAAAGGAGACGAAGCAAAGGCTTGGGATGGTGGCACCGGAGCCTTCGGCGTGGGGGTCACCCCAAACCTGTGCGTGCCTCTAAGACCATTGTCAGCGGTCCCAGGGAACACATTTTACCCCTCGGGAGAACGAAGCTGCTACCGTTTGTGTGTCATTTCGCACTGCCTTAGATTACAAAGCCCGGGCTCTAACCGAGTCTGCCGCTCGCAGAGACTGCTGGCTGGAGTCAAGTGGATGAAGACAGTTTATTCAGGCAGCTTTAGAAACCAGTTTCTTAAGGCATAATGAACCATTATGTCATTTGTTAATTTTTTTTAGCGATCCATCATCGCAAAAACCTCTTTTATTTGTAAATTGTAATTAATCTGCATAGCTTTATAAAAGAACAATAAAACCGTTCATTTTAAAATTCTGGATGCTCTTTGGCTGTCAGGTTTCTGCTTTGCTTTCATAATTCCTCCCCTGCAGGCACAAACCAGGAAATAAAAATTCTTTGTTTAGCAAGCCTTTTATATTTCACCCTGCCACCTGCTTAACTCAAGTTGTGGCATGCTATCAAACAGGCCCTGGAATGTGAGTTGTCTTTCTGCCCTGCGCCTTAAAAAGAAAAAGAAAAGCCTGTGTAGACTGCTATATCAGCTGTGATGTTGGAAGCACCAGTCCATACTGCTTGAAATAATAAATATAATTAAGATAGCGTAACAGGGTATAGCTTTCCTTTGACTGGGAAGGGCCAGCGTTTAACAAACGACCGTTTCTCCCTCCTTCCAGGGATATTCTTTATGCTTATTTTCAGTGATTTCAGCGATACTTGCCAACCCGAGAAATAAAAGCTGAAGACAGAGACAGTCCTAGCCTAGGGTGAGGTTATCTCTCTGCACACAGCCTGGACGGAGGCTCAGGAGAGAGCAGGCAGCTCGCAAATCTGCATCACAAGTGGCAACCCATCTCAGGGCAACAAACAGCAAAGCTGCCACGGTCCAGGACATGCTCGATGCCTCTTTTGTCCTTCCTTCCTTTCACTAACGAGGGTCAGAAACAGCACAGTGTTTTTCCTGAATAGATTCAAACATCTCGAATACTTCACAGAAGTGATGAAGGAAGACCTGTTGTCTGTGCTTTACCGGGGGAAACGGCCGCCCGGAGAAGTTGCTGACAAAGGGTGGTCTGGTGAGAAGGACCAGATGTCACACTGCGTGCCCCATCAAGGCATCAGAAGATCCTGAGGATCTACCTGATCCAAAAAGTTTAGTGCTTAAAGGAATGCCACAGACTTACAAGGGGGCCCACACGGTGGGAACTAGTGAGAGCAGGGAGAAGCTGAAGGACTTGTTCGTTGCTTGACAGATGGATGTATACGAGAGCTTGACCCTCAAAGTCTTTATCTCCTGTATGGACAGAAAACTAAATCCTAATGGCTCATTTAGAGGCATATGTGCTCCCTTCAACCTGAAGGGGATTAGATGAAAGCTAAACTTTGTAGTAATTCTGTTCAGTGAAGGTCATCTTCAGCAGGGCCTGAGTTTTCACCCTCATGTAGTAGGGTTACATGGAAGTACAGATCTTCCATGCCATGCTATCACCTCTGGAGTCAATTCCCACCACATTTCTCATGCTCTTGACCACCAGAACTTGGACTGAGACACACCTGGACTTGCAACTCAAGTGTTGTACAGTGAGTTAGCAAAAATGCTTTTGCAAGAGAAGTAGTCAGAGGATGCGCGGGTTTATCGGAAGCTGTGCTCTGGACCAGGCCTTCCAGACCTGGACCAGGTCCTGGACCAGGACTTGTGTCCTGAGGCCAGGAGTCAGACATGGGCATTTCCAACAGGCCTGTCATTATGGGCGGGCAAGAACCTGCAGAGGTACCTGAGTCGGGGCTGACTTAGAGAGCTGTCTGAAGAATAACTGGAAGTATCACTAAGCATCTGGAAACTGAATCCACTGGGTAAAAACAACCAGCAATCAGCAACGAATATGGTCACTTTCATACTTGCAATATTACTGATCGTGCTTGGATTTATGCAGCCTCTGGCCACAATATGCAAGGAGCACAATTAAGCTTTCAAGTTCCTTTTAGCAAGACACAACTTTGATTAACCTTTACTTTACTCACAGTTTACTTTACTTAGAGCATAACACGCTGCCGGAGACATTTCCTCTTTTTTCAAGGGAGTGGATGGTATTTCCCCAGGCACCAGCCCAAGCAACACGAAACACCTCCGTGGAATATTAAGCAACTCCTGGAAAGCACCCTTAGTGTAACTGCGTTTCCTAACAGCCTCCCCCATCCCAGGTCGCGGGTAGTATCCGTCCCCTTTATTGCGCCACGTTAGCACTGTGGTTGGACAGACCGTAGCTGTTCCTCTGCTTTCTCACCACCTCTGGCGAATTACAGCATTTCTTTTTAATGGGGGAACAGAGTTAATGATGCGGTGTTAATGAAAAGAAATAAAGCGCACAAGTGTGAGGTGGTCATCTTACACTCCCAACATCCTGACTCGGAAATGCTAAATTATTCAAACCTGGCACTGCTTTAACGTTGCTCTTCATGTGCAGCTTTCACAGCAAAAAGAGAAAGCATCAGAGGAAAATAAATAAAAACACAAAAAGAGGAAAAGGTTACCGAGTACCAAAACGCTCCCTTATTGACTAAATGCAATAAATAGAAAATAAATGCAAAAAAGTACTCCAGGTGAGATCTTAGTCTCCCCGGACATTTTTCACACCAGTAATTTGGATCTATGCTACCGCAGGTATAAGTACCTGCAGAAAATAAGGGTCTATACCAGAACACTAACTGCTTTCCCCTCTCCTTACTTTTAAAGGGAAGGGGAATACAAGAAGACATTTGCAGAAGAGGAGGCGCAGCCCCTGATCCCACTGATCATATTGTCCTTGGATTTCTGCGGCTATGAGGGATGAAGATGCATCTCATGCTGATCCTTTGAAGCTCATGGAGATGAAGGTTAAGAGGCATTTGAAGTTGTTAGTTTGTTTGTGGCCAGGGAAGAAGATGCTCGGTGCCCTCAATTCTCAAGGCTGAAGGATGTCACCGTGACTAACCTATTGACATTAAGTCCAATACGCAAGAACAAAGATTACAGCCAGGGTCAGCCGGTGCCAGTCCAATTTCACTCAAAGTTTTATCGCTGACACCATTGTTCGTCTCATTGTTCCTGAACACTTTCTTATAAAAGAAATGCTTATATTTAGTCTTATTTTCAGTCATTGATTAAATTTCTGTCAACTGAGCAAATACTAGGTTTGAAATCACTGTGTGCTTGAGAAAGTAGGAAAAAGTCTATCAAATGAAAAAAAAAATTGCTCATGAAATAAGCAAATAAGGGTGATGGGCTCCAAGGTTGAATAAACAACTTGTATAGTATATGCACGGAACAAAGCTACTTACCACAGCCCCAGCTGCGACGGGCGTCCAGGGTTTGTGACGGTCTAGTAAGAAGAAATTGGCAGTTGAATATTCCTGCAACCAATACCCAGGAATCTTTTTATTTGAATTCTCATCTTCTGCTGACCAAAAATAAAAAGCAAACATTGTCAGTTTATTATACATTCATGATTTAAACATTGGGAAAGACTATCTGGACCACAGTTCCACTGTAGTACGGTCATTGTCCTAATCACCTCTGAAGCATGCTGCAGGTATCAACTCCTAATCAACTCCTCTCTTACTGATACAGCTAATAAAAACCTCAAACAGCTTTGCAGCTTTCAGGAAACAAAAAGGCAGTGAGCAGCGGTAACCACAAAAAACTCAGAAGGTGATGATGAGTAAACCACAAAAGCCTGAAACGGGCACGCAAATAACACTATTCCTGAACCCATACTAAAATAATTTCACAATTAAGCATTAAATACTTCCTTATTCCAGGATCTGAATCCTGTTAACAGGACCTCTCTCTCGTGTTTTTATTTCAGCAGCGACAGTGAGAGGGTTGAGCTCTCCTACACTGGCTACTCTATAAACCATAGAGCAAAGGGCACCGACCCCCCAAAAACTGGCAGCCCAAGCCCCGTGATGGGGCAGGGGAGGGGGGGAGCAGGGAGAAGCCGTGGGAGGGTGATGGTCAGCGTAGCAGCGGTGGTCTCAGCACAGCAGCTGCCTCCCCACTGCCAAGTTTTTGGAAGGAACGGTGGCAGAGATGACCTTTAAGGAGGCGTTTGAAGGCCAGCAGTATGGTCACTCGGTGGATTTTGGCAGGCAGCACAGGGAGGAGCAGGAAGGTGCCCGGGGCTGCTCGCGATGGAGCTGTGCCGCTCCGCACTGCCAGCGGGATGGGGACACAGGAGCATCCTCACTGCGGGGACAACCGGAAACACCCCTGAACGGGCCACCGACGGCCCCAAAACCCAGGGCGAGGAACCCACTCTGTGACCACAAGTGTTGTTGGCTATGCCTGCTTACACCAGGGGTAATTTTGGACCTCGTGCTCTTGACCGACCTCAGCTCCAGCCCTGAGGTCCATTCAGCGCCCATGGACGTGCCGCAGGGAGGAACGGGGACCGCTGCTCCTTGCCACTGTGGGGACCTCGGTGGCGATGCCGTGACTCTCAAGCCACATGTCACCGCCTGGGTTTGATTACCTGAGCTTCAGCTGATTGTTTCATTATATCAGTTAAATGTTATGCTGTTTTCTCTTTTGGTGCCAGTACTTGTAATTTAAAGAGAGAGAGTGACAGAGACAGAGAATATATACAGCAGGGCAAATATTTGTTGTATAAGATAAACATACAATTATCTAAAATGTAATCTTAATATGACTTATTAAAATAGATTACATTTTAATGTGCACTGCAATTTGCACATTATACAGCACACTCTATATATGCAGCTTCTACTGTGTGACTACCCTGGCAACCTGCACAACTGAAGATATATAGAGAGGCGAAAAAAATACCGCTATCTTTCTCTAAATGGATGTATTTGGTGTTGATAGTCAGATACAGTTTTCACCTTTATCCCAGCTTGTTTCTGACCCACTGAGTTAGTGTTAATCACCCCTGTGGGCACCAATAATTTCCCCATATGTGGAATTTGATAAGTTAGAGCACCCACTTCATTTCAAGAAGATTCCAGCTGACTATCCAGTTATCGCTATGGACAGCTTCAAGCACTTCCATGCCGGTCCTTGTATTCTGAGCTTTATCAAGTGCTTTGCACTTTTTGTCTTTTATCTCTTAATTGAGACCTGACTGCAAGAAATGCCTATCTCTTAAACTGTGTTGCATTAAGTATTAACTTGAACTGCTTTGGCTACTTGAGGTACAGAAAACCTTAAGAAGCCGGGAAAAAGGTGAAAAATCTCCCCAAATCTCTATTTAGAAAAACTGTGTAAATGCTACAGTGTAAGAAAAAAAAAATCTTTTTCTTCCTCCTCTGCCTCTCCCCACAAGTATTAAAAAAAAATAAAAAAAAAGAAGTGTGTATTACAAACAGAATTAAACTTCATCTACACCTTTCCTTAACTCATAGTGCATTAAAACACAAAGGATCTGGAAAAGGAAAGTATTATGAAGTGAATGACGTATGAACAAGAAATTATTTAACAATTAAAGGTGATAAGGAATTGCTCTTTTTTTCTCACTGTAATGGTCTCTTTAGTCCATTCATTGTAAACAACAGTAGCTGAATCCTCCTCACGGAGGACTCGGGAGTGCACGTAATTGCCGCACAGACCCCCCCTGAAGAGAAGTATCTTTAGTTTTTGGACCATCCTTTCCCAGAAGGACTGCGACGGAAGAGCACGGGGTCTGGCAGTCAGAAGACACAGCGTGGGAGATGCGGGTTCTGCCTCGCTGCTCCGTTACGCACTTACTCCTTCCACACAGATGTGCGTTGCATTCGGAAAAAGCCACGAGAGCAGTGGTATTTCAGCCTCTGCTAATGTGCAGTCACACTCAAAACCCAGAACCTGATTTGGGCTGATTTTCACAATTTTCCTTGGGAACAATATCCCTGAAAGTTAGACTCGAACTGTCTGCAGTTGGACATCTAAATTCAGACTATTTTTGAAAAAAAAAAGGCACGAATTGCCTTCTGACTCAATTTTATCCTCTAAAATGGGGTTAAAAGAGTCCAATGCCGACTCAAAATCTTTGGGCTGACACTGGTACCAAACCGTGCTGCCCCAGCGAGCAACTGTGATCCACTACCTTAGTTATGGTTGGACTTGATGATCTTAAAGGTCCCTTCCAACCTTAGCGATTCTATGACTCCATGGTTCTCCAGAATGATTCCTTTCTTTTTGAAGTCAAAACAAAACAAAGCATTAACTACTTTTTCTAGTTCAAACCCCATTTCTCAGGAAGACCAAGCAACATTTTTCCTGCCAATTAATTTGCGGCACGTAAAAGTAGTAGAAAAGCAGCACTTGTCCTTCCCAGGAGTCCATTAACTCGGAAGGAGCTCTGCCTTCGTGAGCAGAGGTGTCACATGCAGGCCAGCGGTGTGACAATATGCAATGTCCTTTTGCATTGGCATATGTACCAGGTTTGTTTCTCTGAAGATAAAAAAAAAATAAAATAAAAATAAAAATTCCAAAGGCTATTTGGCTACTAGAAGAGTACAGGCAAATTCAGATCTTGCTCTAACTCAAGTTTATTCCACTTCTGCAGCAGCAGGTATACTCCTTTACTGATATATGAAAATACCAGTTTGCTGCCCCCAAAAGAGCCACAAGGAAGGTAGAGAAGATCAGGACTGTGTGTGTGACAGAGTAGGAAAAGGAAATATTGGTAAGTCAAAAGAATTTTTTTCTGTCAAAAACGAAGGCTCCAGTAGCCATGGTCACATCATGGCGAGTGAGCAGTACTCTCACCTCCCCGTCTAGAGGATAATACTGAAATAAGAAAAATAGAGCAAAGGCCATAAAAATGAAGAGAAACTCATTACACACAATGGCTATTCAAAAAGGGTTAGACGATGTTACCTGCGGCATTTGAGAGGCAGAAGGTCTTCTCACAGAGCGCCAAACTCTAGTGGGAAATAAAGCCACTTATGAGGGTATTTTGGCTGGTTAGGTGTGAAAGCAGAACAAACGCACCAAAGGGGTACAGGCTAGAAAAGGGACATAAAGGGAATTTTTTTACCTGGCTAACATTGGACAAGGGAAATCACATACCTCAGGCCACAGAAATAAAAGCAAAAGTAAGTGTTGTTAAAGAAGGTACGATCCAGCTGCAAGAGGTCTCACACTCAGAATTTTGCTGTGGCATCATATGTTTAACAGCAATCCCAAACACCGGAACGGGTCCCAGGCTGACACAGACCCCTCACATACAAGTGTTTCACACTAGTATTCTCTGAGCACGTTCCCACTTAAACCAGGTCTCTAAAACAAAGAAAAAAGAAAATGTGAAGGACCAGTAGTCTTTTATTGTTTTCTTACGAGTTCATAACGTTTTAGCTTTGGGTTAGTTTTTGGGAGGCTCTGTAAACCGGACACATGAGGCGGGTCAGCTGCCACAAACTCACAAAACTCCCTCCAGCGAATCCCCGCGCGGCCGTAGGGACCGAAGGGCGGTATTTTAAGAGTCATTTGGGGGAGATGGTCTCGGCGCCGCGGCACTGCCCGGGCCGGGCTCAGACCAGGTCTCTGCTGAGCAACCTCCGCTTCTCGCGCACAGGCGCACACACGCACCAGGCACCGTATTCCCCTAAAACCTGCGAACCGTTTGACTGCGGAGGCGCTTGTGTTATTGTCAGTTTCAAGAGTTAAATATTCCGGGAGGAATTTGTTACTGCACAGCGATACATAATGCCTGAAAACCCCCTGCACCAATATTGCTCTCAAATTGGCAGCAAGTGAACAAGGGACATGAAGGATGCTTCAGCACAGTAACCTATCCTTCCTTCTCTCTTGGGAGCCACTTGGCCAGCTTTCATCCTCATAATTATAATAAATTTGACATTTCATAGATAATATTGATTTCTGTATTTTAGCATTTCACCATAGGTGACAGTCTAGCGTCAAGAATGAAATTTCTATTGATCTCCAGCGCATTAATCTCTCATGTGTATGTGATCATTTTTATAAGACCTTTTACTGCACATAAATCAATATTTCATATTTCCAGCTATGCCAGAGGAGATGTCATATTTGTAAACTGTGAGTTGACACCTGCAATTCCTTCCTGTTCAGCTTCAACTGTTCAGTAACAGTCGATTCAGGGTTGGGAAAGGATCAAGCTCCAGAAACAAGCCAGATGAAAAAGAGGAATGTAGAATACAGTAATTAGCTTAATGAACAAAGCAGCAGAGTAAGTGAAAGAAAGCTATGTTTCTTCGGCTTACACTTGCCTCATGAATACAAACATCTTTAGGGAGGTTTGCTAACCGACTGATAACACATTTTAATATGTTTAGAGGACATTATAGCATAAATGTATTAAGAAAATAGAAGCACTTAGAAAATCAAGCAAACTCTCAAATTAACTGCCTTGCTTGGTACACCCTTATAACCATCTCAAATTATACCTTTTACATACAGTATTATGAACTATTTTAACTTTGACATGGTACGAGAACTATCTAGTTACCGTTCAAACAACTGTGAGCAACTCTGTAATTTAGCAAACAATAATTAGAGTAATAAAATCCTTCTCTTTAAATTGAAATATTAACTTCCCACAAATAACAAATGGAACCAGGAAAAAAAGAAGAGAGTAAATTACAATGAGAGCTGTAGCTTCTCTTTCTAGAGGTTTAAACGAGTCAGTTTAAAATAACACAAATAAAACATCTTTAAATAATATAGAATCCAAATCTAAATAAATAAAACTATCTAGCTGCTTTGGGATTTGTTAAATTAGTTAAATGAGCAATTACAGCATGACGTTCAGTGATCACACTCAGGCAGCAAAGCCCCTTAAAGCATTCTGCGCTGTTAATTATTCGCTATATTAACAGTGACCTCCTATAGTTTGGCTAGTGTAATAGTTTGGGATAGAAGTGGATAATCTGTGATTTAACGAATGGAGTCACTTAAAATTACATCTATAATACATATCCAGACATACATCCTGATAAAAGCACTGTGTAAGTTAAGTGCTGGATACGTATATAAAATCACAACCGTAAGCTTTTACACCTAATCTGAAATAACCATTCACTCAATCATTTTGAAATTACGTGATATTACCAGGCAAAAGGTATGCAATTAGGATTCAGCCCGACGCTGCGCGGCGTTAACATCTGCTCCCGACACGGCCGCGGCTCGGCTCGTAGCAGCGCATCCGCAGCAGCCACCCGCCTCTGCCCAACGAATATTTCCAGGGAAGGGGCCTGTTTTAGAGAGCACCGCAGCCCTCCTGCCCAGCTAAAGGCTGATTTTGAAATTCCCATTTTACAACAATTTCCTATAAGCACTATTGACATCCTATTATTTCAAATTATATGTCTTTTCACTGCAAGGAAATGCTACCCTTGCTTCTTTTTAAAGGCCAATCCTTTTTGTTCATCTCTAAAACATGTTCGTGCCCGTACAGTATGTCACCATATGACTGTTTTAACACGATGACAGACACCTCATCAAAGTATGACTGACCACCGTGCGAGTGACTACATCTCCAGAGCCATGTCAGGTGTTGACTGAAGGGGCAGGATTAAAAAAGCATCTCGACAGAACAGGCGGGTGTCACGGGAAAGAAGTCGGTGGGTGATAGGTGTCTTTACAAACAGTTTAGTCCTCCCCGTGTCAGAGGAGCGAGCCCAGAGAGAGCCTTCTCTGCTGTCAAATTTATTTTGTTTGGCAGCGAATTAATATTGTGTGTCTGAGGCCCCGCACAAGGCAGCAGAATAGCACCGCTGCTTCCCAGGCTGGAGTTGAGCAGGCGCCGTGTTCCTGCTGCCAAGTCTAACCCCAGCGTGTTTGTGGGTGGCCGCAGGTTGTTGTAAGGATTTTCTTTAGGAACAAAGCTGAAATAGTAAACACGGTTGGCCAGGAACTGTTCACTGGTGGTGTTCACAAGCAAGAGTCAGCCTCACCGTCCAGCAGCTGATGCCTCCTGGTCCTGCGGAGGTGGCAAACAGCCGTGGTCGGTACACCGGCTTCCCGCTCAGCCGTGCCTGTACATCTCAAATCGGCAGGGAATCTGCAGATACGGACAAGCTATTTGCATGACCTGGCCTCATCACAGAAACAATCCCCAGGAGTACCACTTACAGACAGCGACAGCCAGACATCCCTGCCGTGGAAACATCTCCATGAAGATGCACAAGAAATCACTCCAAGCATGGACAAAAAGCTTTCACAAGAACTAAAGATAAGAAGGGAGGCAAGAATTTCTAAGCATAGTCGAGTATTTTAAAACAGAAGATTGCAAACAACTACCAACCCACACTTCAGGCAGTTGGGAGGCTCTCCATATCCCAATGGATGGGTCTTGCGGGTCAACAATTGGTTACGCAACTGATGTTGGCAACAGGGTTTTGGTTGTTATGACCATGGGACACTCACTGAGGACTAAGGGCTGCTAGGAAGTGATGGGATCCACATGAGCCAGAGGGGGAAAAGCATCTTTGCCAACAGGCATGCCAACCCAGTAAGGAGAGATTTAAACTAGGAGTGACAAGGGAGGCAGATGATGACACCCAATCCGGTGAGGAAGTGGTGGGCCAGCTTGACACACAAAGCGTGCATGGTGATGTGGACAAGACACACCCCATAATCGCCAGCACAGGGCTGAAGGGGGCCAACCTCGAGCCTATGCAGATGAACGAGGAAGCACTAGAGGATGGCGTTATGGGGAAAGCTCCCACGCCTTATCTCAGGAATCCCCAGCACTGGGTGACCCTGATGAGCCACCAGAGTATTCACTCCGTGTTCTACCAACGGGGTTTGAGCAACTTCGCTTTATTTCTTACCGTCAACTGTCTGACAACGCAGATCCTTTCATAAACACTTCATTTGCTCAAAAATAAAATTGTTTGATGTTGGATACCTCACAGTCAGTGGATTCAGACACAACAAAGTATCAATATTAATTGTCTCCTATGCTCAAAGCCAACAAACTTACAGAATATGAGAACATACTTGACTGTCACAGAAACAGAATTATATTGAATTTAACAAAAAAAAATTAAAAATCATGTGCATTTCCAATGCCAAAAAAGTCCAGTTATTTACAAATCTGGAAAACTTCCATACTCACTCATCTCATAGAACATTAATTTAATGCACTACATCAGGTTCAAACTTAAAGAAGCTTAAGCAGTAGCCTCTAGATATAAAATAGATCCAATACACAGAAACATCTTACAGTTCTCCACACTGCTGCTCCAGTTCAGAAGTATAATGAAATAAAGTGAACTCTAGAGGAAGGAAAGCATATGCTTCAATGCAGTTTCTTGGGTCTGCTTTTTAATACTCTAAGAATAATTCAATACATATTCAAACCTTCACTACTAGGATAGTAATATTTAATTCTTCTGTTATTCTTATCAGTGCTGACATAAGACTAAGTAAAACATTCTGAGAAAAACAGTATTTTTTAACTGAAAAATGCATATTTCTGACCAGACTTATGTCATCTTGCACGCAATGAAGTGGGATGACACTATCTACTCTCTGAGAACAGGAAGACAGTTTCACATGAGCTCCTTACAGAACATGCACTCAGAATGAAATTATCCATGTGGTGTCAACACAGGCTATTATTAACACATTAGGTGAGAAAAAACGTTTTGCATTATTAAATTAGTGAGAATATAATTCACATTGTGGTTGGACTTTGCCTCATAATTTATGAATTGTA
The DNA here is from genome assembly GCF_000708025.1 of Charadrius vociferus. Taxonomy (NCBI): domain Eukaryota; kingdom Metazoa; phylum Chordata; class Aves; order Charadriiformes; family Charadriidae; genus Charadrius; species Charadrius vociferus. Next base: position 503,211 of record NW_009648443.1, read on the forward strand.
AATACTCAAATATTCCCATGGTTGAATTAACTGTATTCATCAGCATGAGGGAGCGCAAGAGGAAAGCAACGGTTTCAGCCCCTCATAATCAATGCCGCCAGAGCGACCACATTTTGGGCAAGGAACAGACTTCAAAGCAAAGCGTAGACTCACAGCAAATGCAGCGATACGTTATGCCATTCCAAGGATCCCCTCGCTGGTCGGTCGGTCTGTCAAACGCAGAGGCTGTACTCTGGCCTGAGGCCACCAAACACACCGCCACCTTAAACACGGGCCAGATCCTGATCCCACCGCAGTCACTCAGCACAGCGGCCACAGGGCTGGCTCAAGGTCTTGCCTGATTCCGGCAGATCTGACGTGGAATAACCTGTTGTTTTAAATGTGAAGTGACTGAAACCTGTGAGTTCTTGTTTTGATACACTGCAATTAAATGTGCAAGACAATGGAACGGCAAAGGGCTATTTTTAAAGCAGGGGAAGTTCATTGGGAGTCTATTTCAGAAGATAACAAGTATGAGGTGCTCTGTCAGATGCTGTCAAAAGTCCTCTAGAAAGTGAATGCAAAAAGTGAAGTTCTTAAAAATGGTCCAGCTCGAAGGATTCCTTTGGGAATAAAATACTAAAAAGAAAGGTATAATTAGGGAGACATGGGCAGAGAGAAATCATTTGACCAATACCAATATGTTTCGATGTTCCTCTTTTTGATGAGTTAACTTCACCCAAGTTAATGGTTACGCCAGTGTTGAAAAAGCAAAGATGAGAAACAGCGAGCGGGAAGGCAGTGGAGCCCAGACGACCCAAGCTGTGTGTGGTGCTGAAGAGTCAGCTTCCCAAACTCCAAACTTTGCAGATCATTTCAGAGCTGTCTTTGCACGGATCAAAAAGTATCTGTGCGGGAACATCTGCAAGCGTGGGAACATGTGTGCTCCTCAGGGCTCTAATTAAAGTCACAGAAAGCACTGAATAGGTCAAAAATTAAAATAAATTAATAAATAAAGCTACCCACAAACATAACGAGACCTACACGTGATCACTATGAAAAATCAGTCCATAGATGTCAGGTCAAATCTTAAACTTTTCACTCAATATTGTCCACAGCATTTTTAAATTCACTTCGGGGGGGATTTCAGCCTTTGAACTTTGCTGGCTAATGTAGTCTTAAAAAGTTAATCTTTAGGGTGCCTATTCACTGGAAATAAAAATTTAGTGAAATACCTCATCTAAAATTTGCAATTTGTCCTGCAAATAATAATGCATTTGGAACTTGTAAACATATCTGCGAGCTTTTCGGAAGGCAGTAGCAATTCTGTTACCGGGAAAGGTCACCAGTGAATTAGTAGGAGGAAAGGAGGTAAAATCCAGATTGCCCAACCTGGAGGAGCACCATGCTCTTCTGGCTGCTGGCTCTGACTCTGTTCCCAGCCCAGGACATCAAGGCGTGCACAGCAGCAGGAGGGAACGGGTCAGGGATTCACATCCCTCACACAAGTTAACTAAGGAAATTTTATACAAGGACATTTCTTTTATGCTTCCCACAGTTTAGAGCTTATGTACAACACTAACGTTCACAAACCAAATCATACAATTCCAGAAATTATCCACCAAGGAAGCTCAGAATAATTAAGCAAAACAAGAAGAAAACATCTTCTATTTACAAACTACGTAGAAGGGGGAGGTTTGTTCAGCAAGTTATCTAATTCAATGTATTTGTTCAACTCTAATGTCAACAAAAGTCTTAGGAATTAAGCTGCAGATGAACATCTGAAAAAATGAAAACATCACAAAATAACATAAGAGGAAAATACACTCACCTGACAAACGAATAGGGAAATTCCCCTTCAGATTGAACCATTTTCAGTGTATTTACTGTGACAATTTATCACAGTAGCGTGACACTCCAGTAAGACCGGATTAGAGGTGCAGGGGCCATTCAGCAGTTTCGTTTGGTCATGGCCTTCCATTAACATGAAAACTCTGAAATTTTGCATCTTTCCAACACACAACCAGTTTTAAGAAGAATTTCAGGAAAGGAAAAGTGGAGACCACCAGGCACCAGATCTGATGATAAAACAACCATGAAGTGAATCAAACAGGTTAAAATCAACCTAGATCCAGACTCTGCTACTCTTACAGACTGTTAGATTTCTCTCTCCATGAAGGAAACATTCTGGACCCCATTAATCACTCTTATCACTACCGACCGTACCGCTTTTTTCTAGTCAGGGCTCACAACCTGACTACGGATGCGATGCACGGACTGCTTGGGGAATAAGCTACCGGGACAACAGCGTTTGGCCTGCAGTGATTTAACTCTATGGCATTATGGAACAGACTATTTTGCTAATCAAACAGATCAGCACAGACCGTCCACAGAGTATATTGGCTTAGTACGTGGCTGAGCTGAAACCAAAACAGAGTAACCTTTTTCCCAGGGCAGAAATGAATTTCTCTACTCAAGACCAGTAAGCACGCGTCCCCGGTGCGCACTGGGCTGTCCTCCCACCGCGGGCTTGCGCAGGTGGTGAACGGCTACCGGGAGCCGTAAGCTCCTCACCTGTGAACAACGACCAGTCCGAATCTCTTGACTTTCAGGTACTACTCCTATAGCCCTGAGTTCATCTTGCACTTTCTATTTGACCTGAGTGTACCTGGATTTTAGGAGCTGGACCAATGTAAATAGGGAGGAGGATGAAAAACTAAAATTTAATGATTTTTCTTTTTCTTTCAGAAAATAGAGAAAAGTCCTTTCCTTTTAGATCAAGCCGAAATGTTTTCACTAATGTAAAGGTTTTCGTATTATATTCATATACTTTAGTTCTTTTAATAACTTTTTCTCAATTTATTTTGGCGAGTGTTAAATGAGAAAAAGGTAGTTCTGAAATGAAAAGTGAAAAGTTCCATTTGGAAAACTCTGAAAGAAAATGTCAAATTTAAAAATTTTGTCTTGTCTCCTTTTTTCAAAGTGTCTACTTTTTCAGTCAAACCAACTGTACAGACTCTGCCTGACCTCAGAAATTACTTCAGATATGTCACAACTGTATTTTCAGCCACCTATCTATGTGGTCAGAAAAAAGATAAAAATCTCAGCTGTACCTCAGATCTCATTTACTCTCACAGTACGGTCAGAACTCCATTGTTTCAATACAGCAAAGTAACAACTATTTTAATTTACATAACTGTGACCAACTCAAGAACACTAAAATAAATGAGTAAGTATTGCTCGATCAAGTATAGCTATGCTGAAGTAGCTGAAGGATCCATACCAGAGATCCTTAAAAAACTGATTTTGCATGCTAGCAGTAAAATTTCACAGAAATCTAGCGGTGACAACAGTAACCATCACATCACCTACACCCGAGGCAGAAGCCAACATGTGAAAGAAAGTTATTAAAAAAAAAAATGCACCCGAGTCTTGCATTTCGTACCTTAATCATATTTGTTTTCTGGGGTGACAGCATTTGGCTCACAAGAAAAAAGGCAAAGCAGGATTAATTTTAAAAGTCTTTTTTTTCCCTACTGTTTTTGAACCATCCCAATATTCAGTGAAGTAATTGATTTTACCAAATAAGATTATGTATCTGTTTTGGAAGGATGGCAAATCAAAGAAATATTCAGCAAGGTAAGGCGCTCTGATGACCTGGGAGTAGAGACGTGCTGAAGCCCACCGAAGGACACGCTCAGCTGGAGGTATGTGATTTAACGGCACTCCAAGAGTTACACTGGCCCCGAGTTATGGTGATAGATTCTCCGGTTTTGCCTGAACAGAGAAAAGGAAAGTGTTTCATAAACTGAGTAAAAAGTAGACCAAGGAATACGGAGGAGGAAAAAACAAAATTAACAAAGCCATTGATTTATAAGACAAACACAATGAAAAATAAAGATAAAACCGATCTTTTAGTAAGAGTAACCACAGTTGTACCATATGTACAAAACAATGATTTCAATCAACGGAAAAATTAGTAGTTAACGTCTTATTGAACAGTGCCCTTCCATACAGTGCCCCACCACAGCCGCGGCTTCAGGGGAAGGTGGGCGATGGCAGCGGGGTCTCACAGCAAGGACACGGCCACCACCGTGGGACCCTCGCCCGGGTCAGCGCACCTGTGGTCTCACGCACATGGGCATGTCGCTTGCACATGGTCATCCAAAGGACCCAGACTGACATCAGCCAGGGGTCGCCCTCACAAAACAGCTCATTACAAATTAAAGAGTTAATAATTCAGCTCTTGAGGAATGCACTGGGATGCTGAGGCTGAAACTTTGGCATATAAGCACCCATTTTGTGTACCGGCCTACAACGGTCACCACAAGGCTGCTGATGAAGGGGTTGTACAACACATACGGCATCCTGCTCTGAAAACGGAGCTAATAGACTCTAATACACTCTTATAGATTTGTTTAGGTTAATATAATTAAAGTCTTTTAGTACCTGGTATATCAATTCATCATTTGGGGATTTTAAAACTATTATAAATGCCCTCAGAGATCAAACCTCACAGCTGACGCTGCTCTGAGCAGGAGGTTGGTGTCAAAGACCTCCTGAGGTCCCTTCCAACCTGAGTTTTACCCTACAACCTTATGAACGCTCTTTGCTCATAAAGAGAAGCAACCTGATGCCGTTGGAGAAATATTCCACAAAAAGGCTTAAACAGAAACATGCACAAGTTGTATGAGCAGAGTTCCCTGCTAAGAACAGGTCCCCTGAAGCCACCGAGGGTACCACTGGAACCTGCCCAGCGGAGAAAGACTTCGCAGGATTAGACCTTTGGTTTTAAAAATCGGTTTTGATGTGACCTAACAGCTTTTGCTGTTTTGAAAAGACTATGAAAGAATGACAGCAATATTGAATTTTTAAATACATGCTCTGTCCACCTGCAGAGCTTTTCTCACATACTTTAATAAGGACCTTTACCATGTCATTATACATTTTAATTACACTGTTAAATGTCACAATCACACATGCTAATGACATCATTATACCTATTTACACCAATTATGTCATTTGATGCAATTACAGTAATTCTGCCAATACACACAAATCAATAAAAAGGTTTTGTTTGCATTTTTAAATGAGCAGTCACAAAAGAATAACTCCACTTTCTAAGAAAAGCAGGGCAAGTACTTAAATACTGAAACTAAAAAAGTGACATTTGAGGCCTGATTCTTTCTCCCACCACTATGAACGGGCAATAACTTCCACACCCAGAAGATGACACATTCCCATGTTCAGAATAAGAGGTTTCCAGGGCACCTCTTAGACAAGATGGCGATGAGCTGGAAAGACTTCTCCATCCTTCTGGAAAGCTCCTGGGTACCAGCAGCTCCCACCTCTGGAGGAATGCTCTGCAACTGCTCACCCACATCACTCTGAACAGGAGTGCACTCAGGAAGAGAGAGTGTTACTGATACACGTCCATCTACAAAACGACCTCTGGTAATAGGCTCTTCAGTCTAAGAAAGTTTGACCTTCATAAGGACCTCTGGCTTTTGATCAAATAATTCCTTAACCATGTCTTCACTCAGGTAGGCAGGTGAACTTCTATAGTCTTTCCATATCGAGCATGGGAGCTACAAATCACGGGGGCCTTTTCACTCCTGAATCGTTCAGAGCATTCTGAAATTCATTAGCATCCCTCTCATCACGCTGCCACTGGACATGGCTCTGTAGTACCCGACGGTGACGATCGAGCCTTTTTCAGAGGGCGATTCCTAGGATGATACCCCCCCTCCATGGCCTCAGATCTCAAACATTGCTTTTATTCCTTGGTGTGTAGCCTAAATACATACTGGTAAAAAAAAATATTACCAAGTTTCTCAACTTCAGAGATCTTCCCTATTCAACATTGACTAATCCTTTTATCTTGGTGTCACCTGCAGACTTTGTCAGTAGTGATTTTAGACTCCTTTCCAGCTCACCAACTGAAGTATTAAATTGGAGAATTCCACATTTGGTTTTTAAATGGATGGATCTTTTCTTCAAACTCCACCAACAATTCACGTTTCACCAGGGGAAACATCGTGCCTTTTCCAGATGACAACACTGCTCAGCTGATGGCCAGCATTATATCATACACGGAACTGAGCATCGTGGCATGTGGGGTTTTTTATTCCTTATAAAATTTATTTTCTGGAGCCAAGTTCATTCACAGTTTCACCAGTCATGCCTACCACCTTCACCCCAGGGGCTGAAAGCAATGGCAGAAACACAACCGAGGAACACACATTGTCATAAGTCGCCTGTGACCTGTAGGCTGCTGGAGAGAATGGATTCAGATGGTACAATTCCTGCAGACTCATGAGCTCACCATCGTGCTTGCATGCAACCCTGAATGAGACCTCAGCATACCATGAATTCACCAACCCAAACTACACGTTTTGCCTTCAGTGGCACTACTCAGCAGCTTAAAACTAATCTCCTGTAAGTAACGGAGGTGGCCTGCCACCATCCATATGTTGCATTATCCAAACAGTCACTCTTACTCCATCTCCCACCCCATGCCTCTGTGATGCACCGCCGCAGAAAGATCCGTCGTCTCTTTTGAATACACTTAAAAATAGCCAAGCTCAAGCAAACCAGGCTCACAAAGTTCGTACCCCATCTCCTATGGCCAAAGACTTTTTCTGGCGCCCTGGAAGAGCCTGGACACTCACACCTGGGCAGCAGGTATGGAATTGCATTTGCAATTTAGCCACACGGGCATGTTCAGATACCTTATCTTCCCTGGCAACTTCACAAGCCAGGCAAAAGTACACTCAAAGCGTACCGGGCACGCAGAGTGTGTTGCTTTTATAGCTGTTGAGTCTCATCAGTCTTCTCTGAGGTACTGAAAGGAATTCTATAGTGGCTATTTCATACAAATTATCAACTTTGCAGCTCATTTATTTTGCGATACAGTTCTTCCAAAAAGCTCATATGATCGGGGAGTAGGGGAAGAGGGGAAGGAGGAAGATAAATATACGTAAATCACTTCTAACTGCAAGTGAAGAACTTAGATTTAGCCCTAAAATGAACAACTGGAGAATACCATAACTGGATTACATCATAATTCCTTTCTCAAAATAAGTTTGTCTTTGGTGCCACATAAACTAAATATTATATGCAAAATGTACATAGAATAATTTTATATATCAAGTTGCTTTTGTTTTATTTATGCAGAAAAATTAAGCTCGCCCATTATTACGCTACACCTACTAGCCAGGACTATGATTTATCATGTAAAAAAAGCAGAAATTTTGTGGAAGCCATTTTTCGCATAGTTAGACATCACAGACAAAGAACAGATACTTTCAGGAGTGGAGTCTTGCTACCTCCTACAACTAAATAATCACCCTTTGATTAATAACAGGGTACTGCACAAGCCATGAGCTTACAGCAAACAGTCCCAATAACGTTTACTAGGTTTTAAAACTTCCATTCAGTACAAAGAATCATATATTTATAAAAAAAAAAAACAACTAGAAACCCACTAAAATTTACACACATTTGTTAAAAGCAGGGAGGAGGGACTCAAATATGAAGCTACTGTTGATTCGTTGTCTCTAACAGCGTTTGAAAACGGTCAGTGTTGGTCAGTCATACACCACCTCATCCGCCCAAGCGCAGGAGTTATTTCATCAATTAAGATACTGATAGGTCCAGGGACATAAATGGAAGCACCCAGTGACAATGAACAAAAAAAGACAAAACAAAAGAAAATGGCACTCCCCCCCCATCAGACAAACTTATGACGGGCTGGCGTAAAGGCACGCATAAGTTGGGTTTTTTATAAAAAGTCGTGGAGTTTGCATACGTATACCCAAGGGTGAGGTATGAGCACTGGGCACTGCTCTGTGTGGTCAGTTCACAGAATCCCAGAACCACAGACTGGTCAGGGTTGGAAGGGCACTCTGGAGATCACCTAGTCCAACCCCCCCACCAGAGCAGGGGCACCTCCAGCAGGTTGCACAGGACAGCGTCCAGGCGGGTTTGGAATGGCTCCAGAGTGGGAGGCAAGGAGTTTGCAAGGCCCTGCGCACACAGACGCAGAAGATAACTACTTTGGGCTTTACGTATATGGACATTTTACATGGGGGAGAGGGAAGGGCAGTCAGCTGGAGCTCTTCAGGGGCAGGGGCCTTTGTTGGAGCTGTATGAACAGCTTGTCCACTGAGGTCAGCAGCAGAAAGAAGGTGCTCGGACAATCAGCTCTGCCCCCACCAGCCATTGCAGTACAGTTGGTGCTCAATATTCACATTTTCAGGGCACAAGGATATGATATCAGTTAAGTAAGACACAAAAACCCTCACACATACAAAGCTAATACAGCTATAATGAGGTAAATAACTAGCTACTCAGTTTTGAAGACAAGTTTAGCAAGGTTACGCGCCACTGTGGAGAAGGCCTAGTTCTGAAGCTCATCCTAATCTTGAGCTCCCTAAGTGAGGTGTCACAAAGACTTTTTCTCCCAGTTTTCTGTTTCTGCACACCTGCTGAGAGCGCATCTGCTCCATCATCCAGGTCACCCATGAAGATGTTAGAGTGTTGGCCCCGGCATTCACCCTGGGATACACTACTAGCCGCTGGCTTCCAACTGGATTCTGTGGCACTGTTCAAGATATAGATGAGAAAAAAAAAAAAATAATTTTGATGAGACAGACAATTCAGTAGTCCCAAATAAATTGTTCCTGGGTGTGGACCCTCAGCATACTGCGCTCATGCATGACCTGCTCCACTCTTGAGGAAGGTGGCTTCCATCGCAAATCCAAAACAAGTGAGCTCTACCACCCCCCCACGAGGTCAGACCAACTCACACAGAGCTTCAGGGCTTTTTGTACCATTTGAACAGACCTTTCTCATGGCACAGCTGATACAATATCTTCATGAACAATAACCACATACAATTCATAGAAAGCTAAAGAGAAAGACCATTTCCACCTGAGCCTCCACAAGCAAGTACTGGTTCCCATCTGTCTTACAGAAAAGCTATTGATGGCCTTGACTCTGGCACTGACAGGTCTTTGGTGACTCTTCATCGCAGTGAGGACACTTCCATCGTATATGAGCTTCCTAAATAACGTGCAAGATCAATGATGCAGCACGCCTAAGCTCAAGCTAACCCGGGCACTGCTTTCAGTGCAGCCGTGATACTCAGCTCAGGCCAAAGCAACAGTGACAAAATTCTTTCTAAATCTGCTTACAGACTCCAAAATACGCTTTAACCTACAGGTGAATGAAGACCACAAATTACAGTGCTTTCCTGCAAAAAGAGGGTTCTCTTTTTTTCTGAAATACTGCTGGCAGCCTACAGAAGTTCTTTCGTTAAGCTTTTTGTCCAAGGCTGCTCTTTCCTCTCTCCCTACTACCAAAAAAAAAATATTAAGAGATTTCATTTTTTCTTAGTATTTAACATGATCAGTTTCTGTGTCTGGATGGTTTGAAATATGTTCTCCATTGGACAGATAAGTCTTGGGTAAATGACTGACCTTTTGAAATAATATTTATAATTTTAGAAATGTAAAACTTAACATTCTTTAGTAATCCAATATTAAAATACATTTAAGTTGATCTATTAAATGCTATGATTCAAACTTTTAAAAAAATGTGCAATAGAAAAACATTAACAACATGTGTGGTTTAGAAAAATTCATTTATATAGCAGTTTGCAATGTCATGATGTATTTTAAATAAAAGAGCTACAGACAAAGGTATTGATTTTAGAGACTTAACTAAATAAACAGTATGTAAATTCTGTCTTTTTCTATAAAATTAGATCAGAACACACATATTACACTGTCTTTTTCTAAGGGAATGACAGCTATTGAATTTGGCAGACATTGGAATTTGGTTAAAGAGTTAAAGACCTTTGATCTTTGGTTTACAATTAAATGATACCACTGTAAAAGGACAGTAGCGTAGTGGGGCAGACAGTATTTATGAGGCACAGCTGCAAGCGGGAGGTGTTATTGCTTAGGGCTCCCCGTAAAGCGACTCCGGGGCTCGTTGTGCCTTACTTACTAATGTAATGTCATCTGGGAGGGTGACAGCGGAGCCAGGAGTGACCCTGGCCGGCACCAAGGAACACTTTGGGTGCCTTTCTTGCTTTTCTGAGAGTCCTTTTCCAGCCTGCGCGGGGGCACCCCGAGCAACGGGGTGATTTCTGGAAGGGCTTTGCCCGGGGATGATCTTGGGGAGGGGCTGACAAATAGGAAAGTAAACTTTGGGCTGAATCAATCTCCAAGCCAAACTGCTTTTTTACAACCCCGACGCGGAGCAGCGCGCTGGCACCCACGCGAGCCCTTCTCCCACCCGCCCAGCGGCGGCGTGTCTCCCAGTTTACGGTCTGAAGAACAGCAACGCTGACCATCATCGTATAAAAAAAGAGGAAGATTTATTGATAACCTTTCTAACAAAGGGAAATCATTCCCCAAGTTCCTTATTAATTTATGCTCCTCTATAATTATCGCTTACAGGAACCACTGGAGCTCTAATAAATGTGTAATGAAAGCAAAAACAGAGCACGCCGCCGTGCTTAATCTGAGATTACATATTTATAATAACAAAATACGCGACTCAAGCCTAGTTCAGGTCTTTCTATCTCAGCCCACCCTCTCAGAGGACTGGGTTTTTTTTTTTCCCCCCTTTGTTATGTCACTCTGCAGACAGATCCCAGGCTGTTCCCTGTCACCCACCGGAGCAAACGCCTCAACAGAAAGCACAGTTGGACAGCCCTTAATTAGTGCTACTTGGGGTAGGCAGGACGAGAGCCTGTGTCAGCATCTCACTTAGATCCCAATCCGGCGGGGTTCTCAGCGCCCCCGGGTGCCGCCGGACCCGCCGGTGGCACGGGGTGGCCAGGATGCGCTCAGCACCGGCCCCGATCCAGCCATTCGGCGGCGAGAAGGGAGCGCCGAGGACCAGATGACAATTTGAAACGCAGGACACGGGGTCTCTTTCGCTCCCACCTACAGTAATACAATGCACGCTGCATGACTGGTAATGTTAGGAGAAATGTAGGAAATAATGTTCTTTATGTTAAATGGCCTCAAACTGTTCTGTTACATTTTACGAAGTATTTATTTCTTTAAGCATGAACTACGCAGGTTGGCTGCTCTACCAAAATAGTACTAGAGGTGTAAGCATAAAGAGATAAATATCAAAAATCACTTTTCAGACCATTAAAAACTCAGAATAGAAATCAAAATACTATTCTTCAGCTATTTGAATATGAAATCCTTATTTCTTATTCAAAAAGACAGAGAAACCATGTTAAAGCATGGGATTGCTGATATGTATTAAGAACATACTGCGGTGTTCCATAGTAAATAACCAATTATTTGCAAAAGCAGCAAAATTGTACCCCTGTTACACTGACTTGCAACTGGAAGTTTGCCAGCAGATGTTTTCAAGGAATTACATGAATGCATGCTGAATTTCACCTTTTAAATTTTATTATTTTAACAATTTTGCTTTCGGTTTAAATTAGGTGGAAATGTCAGCTTGTTGCCTGAATCAAGTTGTATTAGGCACTGTCATCCAAAATACTGTATCACTCACGTATTCCTACCCAAACAAATTGTGCTTTCATTTTATTGTGATCAACATTACACCCAAACTGGAGCTGATGGCATTTTCTACTGCAAATTCATCATTGTTTATGAAAGATTCATAAACTGAGTTGGGCATCTGCTAATGTCTTCATAATCTGTGAGTAAACTCGAACAGTTCAGATAATTTTTGGCTCACAATTTCTCCCAAATTATTTGCTTTGAAGGTTCAGTATTCCTGGTGTGTTCAGACACAACCGGTCACCTGCATTATTTCTGCTCCCAAATTGGAGGAATCCCATTTTTAAAGCAAAAGAGCTAACGACGCCTGGAGCAGCGCGGAACACGCACACCCTCGCGCCCGCACGATACCATATAAAATGTTGAGATCGATCCATGAGCACCTCACAAATACCTTGCGGATCTCCACATTCAAACAATTAAAGCCGTGATCAGGCTTTAACAGAACAAAAACGAATGGGAGCTTCATTTGCGCGTCGTCCTTCTCTCTAATGCTCCGCCAGCTACGCTCAGAGTTCAGGCAGTAAACAGGATGATTGATTGGCTTCCACGCACAAGTAGCAAAAACTGGAGATTCAGCTCGTTCTCTCGTTCCATTTTTCTTTTACCACTACACCATTAGAGCCGGATGCCATCAATTTAAGCAGGTACAGGATCATACCCTAAAAATAACTCGCCTGATGTCTCCATTTCGTGTTAGAGGAGACGGCGTCGGGGGCTTTGGCTGCCGTATAACGTGCTTGTTACCGTTTTCTGGTGTGCTACCAATTACGGAAACGCTCCATTGTTCGCCAACCGCCAACCTTACGGGGCACTACATATATCTGGGTGGCCCAAACCTCCGCCCGTCCCGCAGGAACCGCTGCTGTTTCCATGCAAGCCCCGTTTTCGGCAGCCGTGCTCCTCCGCGGCGCGGCGCAGGAGCATGGTGGCTTTCAAGGCTGGTGGCAGCACAGCCTGCTTTATAAGGATGAATGAAGATGAAAAGGAAGACAAATAGAAGTGAATGAGGCACTGCTTTATGTGATTCATGATAGCTTGCAGTAAGCCTGTTAGCCTCCGCCTGGCTCCCTTCTCAGAGAATAATGGATAGTTACAGTGTGTATAGTGACATTGTCAAACCATCAGGAATTGCTGATTATAGTGCTAAATATTGATCTCTGCTTCACATGTGTCAAAATTCTTTCTTCCCTTAATTAGAACTTCCCTAAGCACCATACAAGAACAAACCGAATATATCAGATCTCCGTGAAAGGGAGTGTGATACCAGAATATAATTGTGACCTCTTGTCTTCTTCTTCTCTCTGGAGTTTTGAGATGACTTCAGCTGTCTATCCTGCCCTTCCCAGCACATGTGATAATCATACTCATTTTTCCCAATCTAACCATAGGAAGATTTTTCCAAGGCTGTGCTTTTCATCATTTCAACCCACCGGGGCTGCAGTCAGATGGCAGGGAAACTTAAAGTGCCAGAAGGTGCCTTTTTCTATTTGTTTGTTTCATGGTACACTGCACCAGGCAATGACCTGTGGCAAGAGTGTCACGCAAAACGGAGACAGGTTCACCCAATCAAAGGGAGCTTTAAAATTAACACAGATCCCTTCATTTCTTCATGCGGGATCGGGGAAGGGCAATTTAATGGATGTCATAGGCTTCTGATTATCACCCTGCAATCACCAGCTATAAAAAATTAACTTTTGTTATAATGATTACTCCACATTATTTATATTAAAAGCACATTTCCTCATCAACAGAGTCATGACAATTAGTACTAATTTTGTATTACTGTTCAATCATCTTTCCTACTCTTTACAGTATTTATAATATAAAATAATGAAAGCCCGTGATGTATGGTTTCAATTTACTCCACAAACTGAGCACTTAAGTCATTTATCTTAGTTTATCTGTAATATACTGGGGCTTGAGGTTTTTTGTGTTGGTTTTTTTTTTTAAACATGACACAACGGTACATTTACCTTTAGTTTGATGTGCTTGATAAAAATCAATACTTCATTAAAAGATTCCCTAAAAATTGTTCAGAACAATTTGAGGAGAGGAGAGGGAATGGGGAAGAAGGAGGGTGCTTATGTTTAAACCACTAATGTTTGTATAATCACGTATACGCTGTGCTAGCCGCTGCCAGCTTAGGAAATAACAGTCATAAAGACGTGCGACCTGTGGGAATCATGAAGAGGGTGAAGGGAGGCGACCGGCCCCGTTCTTTCTGGGAAGCCGGAGAAATAACAGTGGACTACAGACAGGAGTTACTCCCCAGGACAAAACTTCTGGGCAAGTGCCGCAACAAGTGGTTCACTTCAACCACTCTCACCCTCGCCTCCAGCCCAGGGTGCAACAGCTGAAAAATTACCAGTAAATCTAATTTTCAGTTGTTCTATTTTAACCTTGTTAATGAAGTCACCCATCACCATCAAGGCACCACCCGTTTTTTAAAGCAGGATGACCTTCCTCAGCAGAGTGACAGCAATCAGCTTACACCACCCCTGCGGGGCTGGAGGTCCCCAATGGTGACCCACCAGAGCAGCCACCCGGGAGAAGACAGACGTTGGGGACAGCCACGGGGACCCTGCGTGTCCCCTGGGATACCGCAGGGGCATCGCACCTCCCCTGGGCTGCGTGGGCAACGCCAGTGTTTCTTAAAGTGTGAAAACGCTTTGGGGTTTGTCATCAGTTTTTGGTTACTTGATTTCGCTTCGATTTCAGCGTGTTCAGAAAGAAAAGACCGTGCCCTCCCCGTGCGAGGAGCCCCTTGCACCTACCGCCTGCACTGCGCTTTCCAAGGAGCCTTCCCAGGGCGGTGGGCAGCGTCCCCGTTCTGCAGCGCACCAGCGGTTTTGCTGAGACAGGTCATGCAGCACATCATTGCCAGGGAGCATCAGGTCTCTGGCTTCTAAACATCTCCTCTTTCCTCAGCCCGTGTTGGCCAACACGCCTGGCCCTGGGAGGACGCCGGTCACAGCGCCACACCACCACGCTTTGGAATCCACCCCAGAAGCTCCAGGAGCTGTTCCTGAAAAGTCAACTGATGCCTGTGGACGCCTGTCGTGCCCTTAGAAAAAGAACACAGGACCCATCCATCACTAACCAGCTACGAAGTACCCAGGAACACCAGGTTTTTTGCCTCAAATTCATGCTTATGTGGGTTTTTTTTGTTGTTGTTCATTGCCTTTTTTTTTTTTTTTTTTTTTGCAATAAGGAGGGATGAGAATTTGGACCTGCTCTGTACAAGTCCCGGTATCAATGAATAATGACACAAAACCAGGCCCAGGCTCTGCCCTTCCTCTGGCAAAGCAGCCGGCGCGCCAACCTCTTTTGCACAAAGGGTATTTTACACTTCTATGGCCTCAAAATAGGGCTACAAAAAAGCTTTACAAAGGCATGTTTATCATATAATTTACACTCATTTCACGGTCCCATTATGCTCCTAAACCAACAGAAATACTTTTTATGAGGGCAAGAGGAGTCGGTGCTTTCGCTCCCATAAAGAGGGTTGACCTGGGCCCCGGAGCTGAGGACCCCCGAGCGCGGAGGGAGCGGGGAACGCGGCTGACGAGGCGGAACAACGCATGGTGCTTAAGCTTTTAAAAATATTGCACCTGCAGATCACCAGAAACCTGGAAGAAAACATATCGTGCCTTTATCCACGGCGCATATTTAGAGTAATTCAGGGGAGGCAAGCATGAGCTGATCAATAAAGGAGCTTCGTGTCTTCCACACTTATGTCCTCCTCATGAATCTTAACCGAGAGAAATAATAATAAGTGACAGGGAAGGTTTATAGTACTTTAAATAAGCAAGTGAGCCTCCTAAAGCTACGAGCAACATTCTCTGGATATCAAAAATAATAACTGGTTTTGCAGCAGTGCAGCATGGAAACACAAGGGTATAAGATATACTGTACTTTAAGCTCTGTTTGATGAATCTGAGCACAGTTCCTGGGGGATAGATTACTTTAAACCATGCTCTTTTACTTTCTAATCCTGACTTGATTTGATTTGTACTTTAATACAGCTGCCTGGCAATTCAACAGCAAATAGAGACTATTTATGTAATCATATTGTAAGTAGTGGGACAAGAAGAAACTCTCTAGAACCTTTTTGGAAAATAGTTTGTTGTACTTTTTTATTTATTGAACAGCAGGGCTTCGGGCTTTTCAGTGCTCATTATAATTGGTTTTCTGCTTGAACTTTCAAAAACTGTCATGTCAATACTCAAACAGAATTTTTTTGCTTACTATATGGCTGTGGGCTCTATTTTCTCATGTGCTACTTGACAAAGTTCTTGTAATATCTTAGAGGCAAGTTCTAGAGTTTTAGTTGCTATTTAAGAAACTGGAAGGCAGAGTTATTTTATCTTCTCCATTGTTCTTGTTCACTTTCCCATAATTCCCTGCCGCGATTTATTGGGATTTAGCAAACTGAAGAGGAAGTTGTCAGCCTGCTTCATGCTAAATATTAGCTCTGGAAGTCAGGGCACACCAGTGCTGCGCTTTCCGCTATTAAAAATGGGTATGTGACTCACCCCTGAATATGTAACTTTGAAGAACTAATATTCCCCGTGCAAACAGGGATGAAATTCAGCGAATCACAAGAAAATCCATAGGGCACCAATTAAAGACCCACTGGCTAATTTCAGGTACCTCCTGGTATTCCCCATTTTTTTGCCGTGAGGAGCGGAGCGCTGCCGACAGGTCTGCCCGGCCCCACGGGACCCGGCGAATCCCCGTCCCCAGCCAAGGGAAACGGTCAGAGTCCCAAAGAGCTTTGCCTTGCCCGCTCATTTGTAACCAGTCTGTGAAATTATTGCGATAGTTCTTGATGACATTACAAAAACTGGAGAATACGAACATGAAAAGAAGAGGTTAGTGCCTGGTACAGCAAAACAGCCCGTATGGCGAGCGGCAGAAAAGGCTGTCATCTGCTGTGCTGCACCGCACAGGTACGCCAACATCTGCTTACACAGCGCTAAAATGATGGTACAGAAAAGAAAATTTTGGCTAATTTAGTACTTTAACAAAGCAAGCAGAACTTCTCTATTTGCAGTTAGTTACTGGATTTTATTTTTTCAAAAAGACTTGGTCAAGCTGCTGTACACATAAGAAAATTAAAATAGAAATACAGCCTAAAAGCTCTTGTTCTTTTGATGCTGATATTGCTAACTAAACTGCAAGAGAAGGAGGTGAGGTCTTTCTTCTTAAACCTCGATAATGGCAATGCTTCATTTTAGAATAAGTATTTTTAGTATTTAAAGCTACCCGTAAAAAAGGTTTTCCTTCCCGTCATATACCAGTGCTGTAACCCGGGCTGTAGGGAAGGTGTAGGAGTTTACAGGATTCAAGCTTAGCTCGGATGGAGAACAGTGAAAGGAAACGTACAGATAAGTAGGACATATATGTAATTGAAAATCTGCTTGCCTGACCAGCATTGGGACTAAATAAATAAATATCATTATTAAAATGCAGCAAGCAGAATTTTGCTATTAACTTGTACCAATATGCAAAAGGAAAAAAAAATTGTTCTTTATAAATTCATATTAGATTACAAACGAATGATAAACTATATGCTTAGAACGCTGTAAATTTTTCGAGTATTTGACATTGCTAATAGAAGAAATCAGGCTATGAAATATTTTAAGCACATACAGCTAAATCCATGGAAATTCAGTGAATGAGAGGAAAAAAAAGCCTCATATATCAGAAAACGCTATTTGAAACAATAATACAATATGCAGCACATATTAAAATCTATTATTTCTGTCAAATATTTAGTCAGCATGGATGTGTAAACATACGCAACTGTGTGGTTTTATGTTAACCAAAATCTGACGCATACTGTTGGACTCTGGAAATACAAGAGGGAGACTATAGCATAATTTCAGTGACCAAAATTCATATAAAATTAATATTTAAACTTAAAGCAAACATGCATGGAAATGCTGTTAACAATAGGCTGAATAATACCCTCAAAGCTTTTTTTTTTTTTTTTGTATATATTGCCTTGCACTTTATATTAAAAAGACATTCTGTATAGAGTTCTCACTATGGAATTTATATTTGCTTTCTCATTTTCTTATTAACCCACGTTTTCTGTGTGCTTCGCTTATGAAATAGTGACGCTGCAACCCATTTTAAAAAAATAAATCAGTTGATTAAAAAAAAAAATAACTGAAATACAGTTTGTAAAATGTTTTTTTGCAGCCTTTCCAGAGACAATAGAGGGTCAATAGCTCGGCAGAATCACGAGAGATCGCGCTTTATCCAGCGTGTGTGACAGCTGCTTGCCGAAAAGGGAAAGCATGTATGATATTGCAGTTTTGGTTCCTAAAACTATATCAAGGCTACTCTTTTAGTCAACTTGGAAATTTATATACTATACACTAACCCTCCTTTAATATCCTCTCTCTCTTTCCTCTGGGCATTTATTGCTGTTCTTTCTAGTTCAGTAACCAGTGAGCAGAAGGTTCATTAAAACTAATTGAATTGGAAACTTGTCTGCCCTGGGAAATGTTAACTCTTTGTTGTTATCTCTGGGAAATTCCTTTTGTTATTTTCCTTTGAGTCATAGTATTGGGCTTTAACGCAGCGGCCACCACCTTGAGGACGTTTGCGTGTGGCAGAGCACCTTTGGGAGGGCTCCTCTCCCGCGGGGTGGGGGCGGCAGAGCCGTGTTCCGGGTGGGTGATGCCACGCGGGGCGCAGCCCCCACGCCGCCCCATCCACCCCCGGTGCCGGCGGGAAACACGGCCTCGACGCCCTCACCGCGGCCCCTTCCAACCTGGGAAAAACGAGGAGCAGAACCACGGGTTTAGGAATCCTGGCCGCTCCCGTGGGGATTATCGCGGCACGACAAACCCCCGAGCGGAGGAGGCATGAAATAGGAGGGACTAAAGGCTGCGGGGCCGCCGTGGGGTGATTAGCCTGCACGGCGCCGTGAATCTCGTTTTAACTCCCCTCTTTCAATCCTCTGTGAGCAATACTTACCAAACAGATAAGGAAATAAGTTTCAGGACAGCGTTTCGTCCGGCTCTTTGTAGCTTGAAAATATTGACGAAATAAAACACTTGATAATAGTCACAGTGGTAGATTTTTGACAGCTTTAAAAATCAATCGAAAATAACAGGCAACCCACTGTTGCTAATAAAAGTAAATATTTATGACTGATTTGACTGAGCTTCAATACCAGTCAATCACTTTCTAAAGGATCTTTGCAATTCATTAACCTCTTTTTACTGGTCTTGTCCCTGTTGGTATTAGCCATTAAAAGGGAATAAGGGAGGGGGGCTTGATTTTTCTATTCTCATCATTCATAGCTTATTTGTTCATTCCCTCCATTCCCATACGTTGCTGTTAAATTGATTGTCTGTTTAGTCATATGAATGATAAAGTAGCTCTGCCAGGAAGAATGAAAGCCTCCATTAATTTCTGAGAAGGGTGGGTTTCTTTGATTCAGCCTCAATCTAAACCAAAACTACTTCCATAGTTTCCTACAACATCAGTAACTAAATTTAGACCATAACATATCGCTGATAATAAGTGCCACAGTTCTCCTCACAAACTTTTCGAGGTCAAAACTTCAGGGAAAATTATATTTGTTAATACATATTAAAGACGGTCGTTATCAGTCTGGTATCCTTAAACTGTAACATGACGCAGCAGGAAAAGAGACAGCTATCTTAATTTTATAATTTAAATGATTCCTAAAAAACAACGTTTGCGGGCTGCAATGGAAGAAGGATATACATAGTTGTTCCTTTAAATAAAGAAGATGATGGTGGTAGCTTTGACTTACCAACCTATATGAATTCCATGCTTGCTTGGGTTTTTTGAAACTGAAGAACTACAGCGTTATTGTAAACATAGCGTTAAAACAGGAGAATGATACAGCACCGTGTCCCTTTAAAAGATCCCAAAGGGCTATCGGAGGCCGTGTATATGGGCAGAACACTTTCCTTATGCTGAAACCCTCAGTATTAGAGCCGAAAGGACTTGTAATTGTACACAACTTGCTTTGTTATTGCTGAAGTAGCTGTAGAGACAGATAGAATCTGTGGGATCTAAACTGAAGTCAGCTTAGGGGCAGCTCTGTATTGTACACCCCCTCTAAGAAACACTTTCTTCTTCTTAATGCTTGTCCCATCATCGGGGCATAATGATGACGAAAGCCTGTCCCACACCACAGAGACCCAACAGCTATTGCTTTTAACAGCTGATGATGGATATGATGTAATTGTTTTCACCAAACCCACCGGTTTCCTCTGTTTTCTTTTGCAGAGCGCCACACAGACCACTTCTACAACAGAGTGCTGTGACAGAGAGGAACTGCCCAACCTGTGAGGCCACTGAAGCCTGGGGCTCGCTTCAGCATCCTCGCCCAAAACTCCGTCTCTCCCAGTCTCTGTACTGGTCAATACCCAACCCTGACCCAACCTGGGCAGGGTGGGACCGGCGCGTCCCTGCTGCCGCGCATCCAGGCAGACGCTGTTCCTGCCGAGTGGGGACCATGGACCACCCTCCCCTCTGAGCGCCGCAGCAGTGAGGCCGTGTTTGCCTCCGGTCCTGAGCCGCAGCAGTATTAATAACGCATCTTTTCCTCTGAACAGCTCTGAGACAAATCTCTATTGTCGAGAGTTTGGGCTGCTGCATGACAAACCCTGAAGGAGGGAAAACACGGACAGGGGTTGGGGCGTCCGCAAGGTAGGGAACTCGGATGCCCATGAAACAATGCAACGCTGCTCTTGGAGACATCGCCCGCTCTGCAAAGCGGCGTTAGGCAAAGGGGATTCGTCTGCCTTAGCCTGTTTGCCAACCGCACTCCGGCATGTCCACCGCAACAGCACAGGAGCGCCCACAAGCACTGTCCTTCGGGGTGGCCGGGGAAAACTTCATTAATGTCACAAATAACTTCGCAGCTTTGGGAGTACCGCGGGTTAGCCAGAGTCGGCAGCAAACCTTTCCCTTCCATCTCCAGTTCATGCCTCAGCTGCAGGTCCCCTCTCAAACCTCGTTCTGCCCCCCTTTTCGGGGCAAGAAAGGGTCTTGGTGAGGACCAGCTGACAGCAGGGTGGGAGCATCCCTGAGGGACTGCGCTTTACTGCTCCTCTTGAAACAGTGGGTGTCCAGGCAGGGGAGGGCAGGAGGAAGGACAGACACCCGCGGCTTCGCGTTGCTCTGGCACCTCTAATCCCGGGTCAGGCACACCAGCAGGTGACTCTCTCCGGTGAGGTCCTTGCAGTAGTCACTGGCCCTGTTGTCACCTTCAGAGCGGGTACCGTGATGGGCTGCAGCGCGGGGCACTGCCAGGAGGTCACCCACGCTCCGTCTGCTGCAGAACGCGGCAGTGGGGTTATTCAGTGCCGTCAGCTGAAGACAATGTATCTTTATATCACTATGGTAGCGGCCGTACCAATTCCTCATTCACCACCAGGACCAATTCAAGATGATGATTACGATAACAGATGAATTATTTGCAGTGAAAATTTCTTTGACAAACGTACCACCCTTTTCTGCTTATGAATTATCCCTATACAAACTTCTGTTGATCCTAATTTATTACATTCATTTGTAAGTTACTCTGATTTATTCAACAACTCATTTACAACATCAAGGATAACCGAGGACTGCCCCTGGACCTTTCTCAAGCTCTGTTGGCTCAAGCATTTATTTTTCTGTCTGATTAGTCATTTAAGTGACACAATATTGTTTCTGGTCACTGATAGGTGCCCCGCAGACTCCAGCAGGCTTGTGTCCCAGCTGAGGGAACTCACTCCAGATGTAAATGCCTTAAAACTTTTTGGCAGGGACTTTCCAATTGGAGGACCTTCAGTCTGGATTTTTTTTCCCCCCTGACATTACAGCCCAGGTTGAGTTTCAGAGGCATGACTTCATTTCTGCAAATTTTCACAGAATGTGGAGTTGAGAGTTTACTTTCATCTGCTCATCAAGGTATTTATTTGCTGCAGATCTTGTTATTTAAGGTCACTCCTTCCTTTGCTAAATTTTCCTAAGAAGGGCAAGGTTTATGAACAGCGAAACAACTGCAACTGAACCTTATGAAAGTTCTTAAGCTTTCCTTCTGGGATTCATCACCACCACTTGTTCAGTGTGATGCAGCATGGCTGTGTTGTACGGCAAATACACCGATTTAAGTTCAGAAATGGTATATCGTGCCTGCTGCCTGTGTACCCGGCTTCTGGCAGTTCCTGTCAGAGTGGTTTGGACTGTTAGAGAGCAGCTCTGAACCCATCCAGCTCAGCTCCTCAGCAGAGTTTACAGGGAAAGACGGCATCTACGTAAGGTTGGACAATGTAAATTCTTTTTAGATGACAACTTATGATAAAGATCATAAAATCCATTTTATCATCCTCTTTCCTTGAGGATGAATGAAATCCTCTTTCCTTGTTTGCAGAGGGTAAGAAAGCTGTATCAAACCTACGGAGGTGCACACAAAATGGGGTGGAAGGACTTCACCGCCTATTTCTCTTTTCACCTCACCGATCCCGTCGACTTTCTCCCGGCTGTGATTCAGATCCAGCACGGAAAAATGTGAGCATGGCAGTGACCCCAGGGAAGGTCCCGTGCTGGGGTTCCCCTCGTGGCAGTGGCCGTAAAGGAGCGATGCTCTGGCTCTTGGCACGCGAGACCTCGGTGGCCACACCGGTCTCCATCCCGCGGCGTCCCCAGCCTTGCTGCCTGCCGAGTGCTGAACCCCCGCAGTCAAACCTGGATTTTTCCCTCAAAAAGTGGCACTGGCAACTTTTCTCCATGACAGCAACTGCCGTGGGGCATTTTAGACATAGTCGTTATAACCTCAGTTCAGTTTCAAAATTAATGATCCGCATGTTTAACCTATTTCAGGACATCTACATCTAAAGAAACTATGTGGGAGCCCGGCATTCAGGCACTCTAACCCTTCAGTAAAAGTTCTGCTGACTGCAAGGGGCTCTTAACTTGATTCCTTGTAGATAAATACAGAACATATTTACAGCTGCCAATGACAGATGTTCAGTGCAAATATTATTCCAGCAGATTTTTTAATCAGATGGTGTAATGCATGATAGTGTCATTTAAAAAAAAAAAAGTATGAATACAGTGAAAAAATTACCATTTGAAAGGCAAAACTATTTTTGCTGAATTCATAACAAACTGATTTTTGTCGTCAGCAAAATGACACTACAAGACACACAAAACTTATTTCTTAGTTGTAAGAAACCAAATAATTTAAAATTATATATATGTTCACCTTTATGTTCAGGTGCAGAGGAGTCCCACATACTGTGACCTGTATTTGTTCAGCACCATGGAAACCATTTCACTCCATTATCCAAACATTATTTACATAAAACCAAGGGGAAAAAAGGTAAGAGAAAATAAAAGTGACACAGGCAGCAATAATAACAGCGATCGGATTCACGGTGGAGGAGTGGGCAGGGAACCAAGAGGGCTTTAATGAAATTTCCATTCGCTGGGGGGAGCGCTTCATGAGGAGCTGATTACATCAAAACGGGATAAAAAGGAAAAGTCAAGCCTATGTGAAGTGAGAGTTTCTCCTTCCTGCCACAGCGTTTGTACAGTGCCTTATCGGGGTGAGAAATCTGACTTAAACAGAGCAGGGGAAGTTGGCAGGAGAACCACGAGGGTTCAGCGGGTAAACGAGCAGAACCTCGGTGAGCACAATGGATTTGTAACAGGGAAACAAATGGCAGTCTAAAAGCAAGACTCACACCTCTCTCTGACAGGGAGACACCTGCTGCAAACAGCTACTCGGTGAGCAGGGGCTGGTCAAAATATTTTAAGCTTGCCAAGGAGCAGGATCAAGGCAGCGTCACCTTCCACTGCTGGCAGCAACCGCTTCAGTGCTGAGCATGCAGCACAGAATCATCAAATCATAGAATGGTTTGGGTTGGAACAAACATTAAAGACCATCTGGTTCCACCCCCTGCCCTGGGCAGGGCCACCTCCCACCAGCCCAGGTTGCTCGAAGCCGCGTCCAACCTGGCCTTGAACGCCTCCAGGGATGGGGCAGCCACAGCTTCTCAGGGCAACCTGCCCCAGGGGATCGCCACCCACACAGCCAAGTAGTTCTTCACAATATCTCATCTAAATCTCGCCTCTTCCGGTTTAAAACCGTTCCCCCTCATCCCACGGCTCCCCTCCCTGATGCAGAGTCCCCCCCAGCTCTCCTGGAGCCCCTTTAGGCACTGGAAGGGGCTCTGAGGTCTCCCCTTTTTGGCCTTCTCTTCTCCAGGCTGAACCCCCCCAACTCTCCCAGCCTGTCCTCCCAGCAGAGGGGCTCCAGCCCTCAGATCAGCAAAACATTTTGCTAAAATATGTTTCCTTTATAACCCACTAAAGTTTTCCAAATGTTATTCCCTTTCTAAAGGGAGAAAGTACACAGGACAATCAGAAAGTCAAGAGAAGTATTAAGAAAAGCTGAGTTTAGCGCAGACACCTCCCTGTTTGTGCAGCTCATGAAGCTGCTGAAGCCAAGAATTCTGCAAACAGAGGAAGGGAAGAACAAGCAAACTGAGAACCTCCTCATCCAGTTTGTCTGACTCAGGCTGCCGAAGGCACAGCTCACCTGCGCTGCCCGCCTGTCCCGGGACCGCAGCTCCAACCGCGACAGCAGCACCCTGTCTACGGCCAGAGCACACGCACCCACCAGCTTCTCCTGTAACGGCTTCCAACCCAATTTACAGCTGGGCGTGGAATACTGAATGTTTAATGTCACTTAATTAAAAGAATTTCATTTTAATGCCTTTTGCACATTTAGAGCCAATTAATGCAAGGTACTAAGTACTCTTAAATCACATTTCAGCCAAGACGAGCTGAGGATGATCAACCGTTCACAAGGTGAAACTTTTGCCATTTGGCAAAGGACGGGAATTCTCAGCTGAGATCTTGAAGGGTTCTTCCAAGTGTCCTTCTTCAAGATGAGAAGTTGGAGAGAAATAGAAGAGTTGAAGGCTTCCATTATCAACAGCGCCTGCAGACTGCGGCACGCGGCCACTGCTGCCCCAGAACACACGGGAAAAAGTGGTTGTTAGTTGTGGGCTGATCTCACCCTTAATTTCAACTGAACATACAATCCTTTTCTTCCTCTGTCATGTCTTACCATGAGGTTTCAGAGCACTGTGGTGTTGAATGTGCTACTAAACATATGTCCTGTTCCTATCTTGCTCGTGGCTACGTAATAAGCAAGTAAAATGATTTTGTGTGTACAATGCAATACGTCAGTGTGTGCTTTTCATTTACTTGGAAGGAAAGGGATGACAGATACTTAAAATAATTTAGATATTCAACATTTCTAAATTTTCAGTTTTAAAATAACACCTCTCCATACCATGCCTCCTCTTTCCCAAGTGGTACAACCAAAGTACGTAAATAGCAAGAAAAAAAAAAAAAAAACCAAACCCTGACCTGCACTGGAATCCCACCAGTGGAAGATGTTAAAAAGAATGACAACCAAAAAAATATTGTACAAGTAGCTTTCTGTGGAAAAATAAGTGGTATATTTCATGCATTATAGCAGGCAATATACACAGCCACTGATATATTCTGTCCATATATTAGACCGAATAACCATTCTGAAATACTGGTCCCAGTAAGTCCTGACTGCAGTGAACAACACGGACCTCGTACAGACCTATGCTTCCGATTATCTGCTAACTCCAGACGGAAGGACCTGGCTGTAAGAGGAGATCCTTTCCCCACTATCCCCCATTTAACTTGGCTGCATGACAAACTGACGCGCGCCTGCAAGAACAAAGGGCATTTTGAAGAAAAGAGGCCAGCAGGGAGGAGAAGACGCAGAAGCAACGAGACCAAGACGTACACCAAAACAATACCTCCATGATGCAAAGCCATGTCTGTTGGTTTACAGATCACTGGAGACTAAAGAAGGCAGAGTAAAGGAAAGTAGTCATTAGAAGACTGCAAAACCTGGAAGTTAAAAATACAGCAGCAGCGACAGGAACACTGGAAAGGAGACCAAATACATCACAAACTGGATACCACTGAATAGAGACAAGCGTTACAGGTTTTTGAAAAAGTCATAAAACTTGGTATTCCACCATGAATAGTCCCTTCTAATTCCAGAAGGATGCCCAGAGCTACAAGAATAGACTTAGCCGTTCTTGAAATACTTTTAAACCCAGTTTGTCTCCTTCATTTGGGACTACTCAAGCTCTCGTGTAGGTTCCCCTGGGTAAGTCTCACTGGGTGCAATTTCACAGCTGATCTCTGATCCAGTTCAATACTGCCTTTGTGACTGATGCAGTATCATCTCCTTCCTTTTGAGCAATTCTAACTTTGATCTCTTTTCTCTACAGCTTTTCTTTTCATGTGTCAGTTTATATGAGGAGCATGTACCCCAACAGGAAAATGCTTACTGGTCTTCACTGGTATTTATTTGATTGTATACCATAATTGCACATGTCCTAGATTACATTACTAGCCTGGGCTAAAAAAAATATAAGCTTTCCAAAACACAGTACTGTATGTAATAATTAATAACCGTCCACGAAATCACAGCTATAACAGCTGGTTTTTGATTGTTTTGTGGTTTGTCTTTTAATTTTGATTTTAAAAGAAATCTTTGATGTAATTAAAAAAAAAAAAAAAAAAGACCCTTCTCACTCTTAAGTTGAGGAGGAGCGAGACTGGTCTTTTCACAGTAAGGCAGACTCTATCCATTTTGTTATTTGCCTTCCAAGAAGGAAAAGGCAAACTAAGTGTAGGCAAAATTCTCTAAAAAGGAGACTGCATAGGAAAGATACCATAACGTGCACTTTCGCTCCACTCCAAAAGCTGCTGAGCAGAGACTCAGCGCAGTGTCGTCACCGTGGGGGGATCGGAGCATCTTCGCAGCCGTGGCTTTTTGTTTTACGAGAGCTCAGTGAATACTTCCATATCTTCTCTGAAAGTTCCAATCGATACAAAAAATGAACCACACTTTGTAAACACTGTGATCACATCAATTGCTATTGTATTTGTAATTACGTTCATTTATCAAATGTGCTACTAGGATGATCATAATAATCTCAACATATCCATAAAAACTATCTAACTAACATTATCTCAAGGTGTGCACACATCCCCAAGTCATGAATCATCCATCCTATGTTATGAATTTACCACCAGAAGTTACAGGCAAGTATTTGTGGAAAAGAAACATGCCTCTGAAATATTTAGAGACCTTATTTTCACAAAATATCATCTTCTCGTGCTCATTTAGCCTCCAAAAAAGAAAAATCTCAAAGTCTTTAATACTCACACACCTGTGATACTGACGCATAAACAAGAAAAAAGAAATAGAAAAAAAAAGATAGATTCAAAACTCTTGATTTCACCTTTATAAGAGCATATTTTGTTCCTGAAATATTGATGACAGAAGGTACAGCTGACCAAACAGAAAGTAGAGAAGAACAGTAGTAAAAAGAACATCACTATTTATTAAACGCCCCTCACAAATACTGCACCGATATCTGCTTATTTAGAGAAAGCGAGAGATGACAGACATCAGGTTCTTGAGTGCAACACAGAACAACAGTGGATAGAAACTCTTTTTCCATTCCCCAGGAATCCCCTAACTTGATGTATTCTACATTTCTCACTAAACCCTCAGACAGCCGCTGAATGCATGTCTTAAAAAGAGGTTTATACAAAATATACATTGGATGTGCACTAGTTACGTGAATGGAAAGAAGTACAAGAGTAAGAGAAGTCCTTAAAGAATCTACTTTCTATTTTCAACACAAGACTTTTTTTCCATTTCTGTGCTCTTTCCCCACACGCACCCAAATGACACACTCCATTGCTCACACTAAGACAAATCATAGAATCGTTTAGGTTGGAAAAGACATTTCAGATCATCAAGTCCAACCATAAACCTAGCACTGATAAGTCCACCAAGTAGACTGAGTAGATTCAATGGAAGGACCACTCAGTCGGTCAGCAAAGGGTGTATATTTGAGAGATTAAAGATTAATTAGCACTCTTCAATAATTTTAATAATTCTGTCTCAGTTGCTTCCAAAGTGCTGATGTCACAAAGAGCAGTCACATGCAAAGGCTGGTCTGACCTCAGAACCTAACACGATGAAAGATACCTGTGGTCCCAAAGAGTAGAAGACTTCAAATTTTGGGCTGGACAGAAAAGAGAATTGAAGACGAGATCTGTCCGGTTCTGGGTTCTCCAATGCCATCTGCTCACCGAAGGGAGGTGCATCACAGCTCCGCATCAGTAAAGCCCCACTGCAAGTCAGCCACGTTCACCCAACAAGTCAGGAAGCCTCTGAACAAGGCAGCAAAGTTTAAAGCTATGCTTACAACTCTAGAGCAATGAGTTTATCCCTAAGAGCATCAGGTGGCTTTTCAACTCCAAGCTGATGTAGACTTTTTTTTACTATTTTGCTTCCCAATGGTAGCCCTGTATTTTAATAGAACGTAATCCTGGTCCCATTTCCCACAGAGTCCCTCGTGCTGTGGGGCAGGGGGATCTACAAAGCCACACGGAAACTGTTGGGAGGAAAACGTAACCCTCTAAGAATAGTATGAATTAGTTAAGGGGGCACTTGCTTACCCAGCGGAATGCACAACACAGACAGATGTTCAGTAATGTGACGTGGAGTGCACTGACAGAGTTCTTCTGCATCTCACATGTATGAAATTGCTTTATGTAAAAAACAATAGAGATTAAGTCACATATAGGGAAGGAGCACTATAACGCGCTTAAGGGCTAGCAAGATTTAATTTGCACAAAGCAGCATACGCGTCATTGTATGACAACAGGAATCAAAAGATGTATCGGTGCTTGTGCATGGAAGTCGCTCTGCCCGTTCCTCAGCGCACTCGTGCAAACGGGCTGCTGCTCGCCACCCCCCGGGCCACCGCCTGCCTGTATGGATCTTCCTCCTGGTCCCTCCATTTGCACCCAGGGCGCAGCAGGGACATTGACAGCCGGGACTCTCATCAAAGATTTCACATGGGTGGATGTGCCCTTTTGCTCATAGGTACAAGGCTGCAGCCCAAGGAAAACAAAACAAAAACAAACAAACAAAAAACAAAAACAACACAAACAAAAAAAAAAACACAAGGAAAAAACCCAACCAACCAAAAAAGGTTTCTCTAGCGTGGTACAGTGGCCACAAACATCAAGATTCTGATCATTCACTGGTATTTCTAGAGCCGGCTCCCTCAACACCAGGTGACACTGCATGTATCCAACAGGATGCGCTCCAAGCCAGGCTCTAATCCCCCAAATTCAGTACTACATTCCACTCACACCACAAGACGTTCCACTGATTTTATAGGGGATTCCTAAACAGGGAGGAAATGACCATGATGACAAGAGTAAGTAAAAGTATGAGAATCTGGCTGTGTGACTCTTACCTTTATTGTTCTGAATTCTTATACACAAGGCTTGCCTGATTCCTCTAGCACAGATCTCTGGGAAAATAACATCCAAAACATGGAGTTTTGCTCTTGAACACAAACATTTCTTAGACATTCAGAGAGAACTAAAAGTGCTTAAAAAGGTCTGATCCTGACTTCTGCCTTTGTCCTTGCATGGACAGCAACACTGACTGTGATGATCCTGAGCCTCCTGAAGACAGTGGAGACTTTTTTCTCTCCTATGAATGGATTTTGGATTATGTCCTACAGGAAGGAGCACAAAGTGCTGAGTCAAGACCTAAACCACAAGTTCATCACAGACAATTTATCTGTGGTTACAGAATAGGCTCATACTCTTTTTTTTTTTTTTTTTTAATTTTGAAACAAAGGAATATCAGCAAATCAGATTAATAAGCAATAAATAAAGCGAGGGTGCCAGGTGGATGGGAACAGTCTTTTTTCAGCTGTGCCCAGTGACAGGACAAGAGGGAACGGGCACAAAGGTGACCATGGGCAGTTCCATCTCCACCTGAGGAGGGCCTTCTCTGCTGTGAGGGCGGCAGAGCAGTGGCACAGGCTGCCCAGAGAGGTGGGGGAGTCTCCCCCTCTGGAGCCATCCCAAACCCGCCTGGACGCCGTCCTGTGCCACTGCTGGAGGTGCCCCTGCTCTGGCGGGGGGTGGGATGGGGGAGCTCCAGAGGGCCCTTCCCCCCCCCACCAGTCTGGGGTTCTGTGACTCTATGTAATT
Organism: Charadrius vociferus; assembly: GCF_000708025.1. Taxonomy (NCBI): domain Eukaryota; kingdom Metazoa; phylum Chordata; class Aves; order Charadriiformes; family Charadriidae; genus Charadrius; species Charadrius vociferus. Next base: position 532,907 of record NW_009648443.1, read on the forward strand.
TCTAGAATTACAGGATAGACCTAAAATACGAAATTTCCACTATTATTTTAAATGTGAGTTTCCTACCTGAATTTAATCAAGAGTCAACAAAGGTATAGAAGACATTAATAAGTGACATCTTTAGGTACTAATTGATAAAAATCCACTAGAAGTGGATTGGCAGTATAATCTCAGCTATTATGATTGATCTGTCAGTTAAATCTGTGTTTATAATCAATTGCCCTCCAGATAAATAGGTGGTTCAGCCTGGGTGGTACGTTAGATCACTAATGAAAGATCTGGGGTAATCCCTGGACAATTATGTAGTCCTGTGCTCACAAAACAGGCTCATACACTGAATCCATTAACAAAATTTAGGTATTTAAGCACTGTCTTTTGGATGTCCTAGAATATTAATTATACCTGATATATAAAATGTATTTAATTACAGCAAAACGTGAATCTGGATGAATTAACTACACACATAAAAAATTACACACATCCTTTTCTCTGTTATGAACAATTTAGCATCAGCTCTGAAGCATGAGCTTTGTAACGAAGAAGATGTTTGTAGTGAGAAACCAGCTGTGAAGGGTCTTCAGAAGAAACAGAGGACAGAGCATCAGAGACCTCTTTGGCAATTGCTTCACGAGCCTGGGACCTCGGCCAGCAGCAACCTCTACCATCTCACCAGTGAGAACGAGACCATCACCTTGTCCCAGGTAGACCCACAACGGCATCTGCACCAGTGTGAGCCCAAAGAGCTTTCAGGGGGATGTGTAGCATTGCCACTACTAACACGCCTGGAACTACACATGCTTCCAACCTGCTTCTCTTGTGAGCCAGGGAGTATGAAAGTTCTCAGCAAAGGATTAAAAATGGTAAATACCTTCAAAAGAACAGAAGGCTGAGAAGTGTTTACAAACATCTGTTTCGTTCAGCTACTTCCCATCGTTCCTGGCCATTGGACTCAGAGTCACAGAAGGGAACAGTGATCCCATCTTTTGACCAATGCCCCAAACTTTTCACCATTCTGCCGCCACTGACCATCGACATTGAAAATCTATTTAGTGTATTTTTACTGCATCCGCCTTAAACAGCAAAAGAAGCTCAAAGTGTTGGGTTTAAACAACGCAGATTTCCAAAAACGGACAATTAAATTCCAGAGACATCTCCCTCATTTCTTGTTTTGAAAGGAAATTAATTTCCATGCAGTTTACTATGCTGGAAAACTTTTAGACAAAGCCTTCAAAACAGAGGCTCCATTTCTGTGTGGTTGTTAAGGGTCAGATTTTCTCACCTCCCCTCTGGAATACCTTGACCAGGCAAAATCCCAGCTTACTGCCTCTCCCTTGGTGGTGCAAAGTGACCCAGACTACAGCAGCATTACCCAAGAGGATCATGAGATTATGAACTACACAAGCAATTGATTGGAATTATTCTGAGCCCCAAACCCTTGAAATAATGGCTGTAAAGTAACGTACTGTTAGTAAATAAATGCTTCCACAGCTGAGTCACAACAGCACTCAGTCTTACGTGACCTAGGAAAACATGTGACATACAATGAATAATGCAAGTTTTCAGGTTCACACAGCGTATATACATCAGGCTTGAGCAGTGAAGGATTTTGCCTGCGTATGGAAATATCAGCTATCGGGAAACACCACAGTCCACCCAGACACAATAAAAAAAAAGTTTGTTCTTTGGGCAAAATGGGTCTAGAAAACTGAAGGTAATTTTTACATCATTTCTCACCCTAACACTAAGTTCATGAGGTTGGTTGGTTTGTTGTTATTGTAGCGTTTTTTTTACATTCCACTTTAAAAATATACATACCTTAAATAGCCCAAAGTATCATATATCAGTCTAATAAATAACCTTGCCTCTACACATGGATACGTATCTCTGTTGAGTGTGGACAACGTACAATTGCTCTGCAGCTCCACTGCTGCATTCCTGAGACTGGCGAGATCAAAACAAACAATCTAATAGGACTCGCTTGGCTGCATCACAGTTGTTTATAAAAATGGCCTGTATATTACTGGTACATAAAAATCAGGCAGCTGGGCATCGCATGTGATCCCGGATCAGAGCACAAAGCCAAGGGAGACACAGCATATATATATATATTGTAATAGAGCATAATCACCACTACATATAATATTTCTGAATAAAACAACACATCAAGGTTTTCTGCATTCTTAGACATACCCTTTGCTTCAAATTCTAAAAATGAAGGGAGCTTCACGGGAGCTTGTGCCTGTGTGCCCATACCACGTCGTTCCACACACCTCGGCCACCCGCGTTTCGCAGGTGGGACCCACACGCGCACCCACGAAGAGCGGCGGCACCTTCAGCGCTGGGAACGGTGGGGATGAGGGGGCAGGTCCCTGCCCGGTGCCCACCCTGGCTCAGCACCCCAGCAGACCCGCAGGGCAGAGGGCAGCACCGTCCTTCCCAACAGGACCTGGTGGCCCAGCCCGGCCCCGGGCAGTGGCTCACGGCTGGCACAGCACCCAGGGAGCCACCAGGCACTGGCTGGGGTAAAGCCCAAAAAACTGCCCATCGGCAAACAGGGGCATGAAACCTGGGGCACGTTGGGATTCAACACAACTGTATCCTAATAGAAATCATGTTCAAAACCTGCAGTTAGTAAGCATAATTATTTTTTTTTTAATTTTCATTGCCATTACAATCTTTAAAAAAAAAAAACAAACAACAAAACACAAGAGTTTCTCCCAACACGCACACAGCATTCACCAGATCTTCTCTACCCCACCCATGCTACCCGAGGCTTTGAATGAGCCGGAGCCACACCAATGCTTCCTGCACACCAAGTGCTCCTGTAGGGAACAGACTGGGCAGATCTCCCATGGGCTGGGACCTAGACACCTCCTGGAGAGGGGCAATAACCACAGCCAGCATCTTCCTTCCTCCAGGTACCCCTGCCCGTCCTTGCCCATCCCTGCCCATCCCATCCTGGGGGAAACAGTGTCCGCCACCGCTGCCCAGCCCTGACACCCCCAGCGGCAGCTTCATGTTCGGAAAACAACATGGTTTTGGGTGTGGACATAAATGCAAAAATGTTTAACTTGAATCACCCGGGGACAACTAGGTGTGTCTTAGAGTGTCTGTAAACAGAAAAATAGACTTTTGCTAAAAAATGAAAGGACTTTTTCCTTGGAAGTGACATAGTATGAGGGGCCCTCATTCCTATCCATCAGATGAGCAATGTTTTTCCCCAGGAAAGCTCTCAGAAATCATTAATGCGTTATCCAACATTTCGTGCCCAATACCCACATACCTTCAGAGTCAATGAGTCATCGTGGACAGCGTGGAATGTGCCATCAAAAGCAAATGCGCATGGCCGGACAAGGCACGTTGCAGAGCCACAGAAAAAACACCTTCTCGCACTGAGCAGCAAAGGTGACCAACACCACTTACAAGACCAATGCAGAGGCATCTGCTCTTCTGCAAACACCCTCACTTTGCCTGGGATGTGGAGAGGGGCCAGGCTGGTGGGAAGCCCTGGGAGGAAGGTGGTGATGCACAAGAAATTGCAGTAACAGTCCCATGGAATGAACGGATCTCAACAGAACTGCCCACAAGAAGAGCACAGTGGACGGCAATTCTGAGCCACCCTAAAAATGCGGCTCTCCTACCACAATTCTGAAGTTACAGATGTCAAAACAGGACAAGGCACAACTAAAAGTAGGGAGGAGAGCTGTTCACAGTAAGAAAGAATGGTGTTCAAGTGTCCGTTAAGTGTCCATTATCCTAAACTTGCATGAGAGAAAGAACGCTCTAGGTGTAACTTAATATTCATAAAATCATGGAATAGTTAGGGTTGGAAGGGACCTTAAAGATCATCTGGTTCCTCCCCCCTGCCCTGGGCAGGGACACCCCCCACCAGCCCAGGTTGCTCCAAGCCCCGTCCAACCTGGCCTTGAACACCTCCAGGGATGGGGCAGCCACAGCTGCTCGGGGCAACCTGCCCCAGGGGATCACCACCTGCACAGGAGAGAATTTCTTCCCAATATCTCATCTAAATCTCCACTCTTCCAGTTTGAAGCTACTCTTTCATATTCATTCTTCAAAACATAAAATTAAGTTCCTGAAACAGACTTTCTGCTTTTTCTCTGTAATCGAAAGAATTTCAGAATTCTCCAAACGGGTGAAAACTCCATCACACAGAATCTGATTTAATGCAGCGTCCAAGGAGAAATCCTCATTAAATCTTCATCACAAAATATCAGGTCTGCGTTACCTTTTCCACCTTTCAGCACTTTCACCACTGCTTAATCTTAAAATGTTAGAGCACTTTACCCTTACTGCTGTCCTGTGCGTTCACCTGGAACAGCTTGGCTGCATAACTTCATTGCGTCCTAACGCCATTCCTTTTCCATCCTGCGTTCAGTGCAAACCATTGTCTTTTAAATTAGTAAATCAGGTTCGATTTCACGTAAACCCATGAAATTCAGAACAGTTCAGGCTGCAGCTTTATGCCTGAAGCACCTGTAAATTTCTTCTGAATGAAGGTGGGGAGTCCGCCTCAAGGCTGCCTGACCGTCTCGTAAGATGTAAGCATGTCGTACGCCACTGCAAGAGCACTCCATTAATAACATCGCAAGGATTTTAAAGTAAAGTTTGAAATAGACACAGACTGTGAGAAAAAGAGATGAGCATGGTTAAAAGATCTGTCACATACATATGCCCTAAATCTAACACAAACTCCCTAACCCTTGAGCCACACCTGGTTCAGATATGGCCAGGCCCCATGAACACCGTTTTAAAACTCAGTTCTTTGATATCCTCTTCATAGTGAAACCCTTTATGGAGAAACCATGGGAAACAATTTAAAATTCAAAATTACACGTTCTCCGTTCCCTGCTGCTCTGCCCCCCAAAGATGACAGAATCTCAGCAAGGCAGGTACAAATATCTTACCATTTTAAAACTCCTTTAAAGTATTTAATCTTAGAAAAAGAAATAATCAGAAAGTGAGAAGCTATAAAATCCAAAAAAGTTTCTGTAAAGTGCAGTATTTTTAAAAATGTCAAAGAGAAACACAATAAATATATGCTAAGATAAAATTGTAAGTGGCAAATGATTAAAGTTTGAGGCCAATATTAGAAAATACTCCTTATAAGTAAGTAGAGAAAATGCAATCATCCTGCCAATGAAAAGCAGTCAATTACAATAAATAGTGTATGAATGCATCTCATATGCTTTCGAAGCAATACACATACCAAAGGAGAACTGTCAAATTGCTATAATTTGCATGGGAGAATTACAAATGAGACATAAAATACTCTTTTGAAATGCAAGTTATTTTTATTTTGGACTTACCATGACCGACAGTGATCCCTTGCATCCGAATCACCGGGCAAGGCAATATAAAGAAAAAAAAAAAAGGTCACAAGGACTTATGCTGTAGGGAGCACAGAGAACAGAGGATCACTGACTGTTTTGCAGATATATTATCAGATACACTTTCTATCCTAAGTATTCACAGGATGTTTGTTTTTTCAAGTATTCAAGCTGATGCCAGCATCTGGGTGTAAAAAGTCTACATAATAGGTGCTAGAAATGAATTCCTTTGGTCCATCCTATTTCCAGTTCCTGCTTTGTTACTGATGCCTTTGGACTCCTAATTTATTACAGGCAGTTTTCTTCGTTGGAGTCGCATAAACTGAACCAGTGACCTCAGGTGCCTTAGTTAATGTAAGGAAAGAAAAAGAAATTATTTGTAAATTGTTATCATGGTATTTTTTGTGGCCCAGAAAAAAGTCCTTGTTCATTTCTCTCCATAGAATCAGAGAGCAGCCATAAGTCATTCCAAGCTATAGCTTGAAATGGTACTTCCAGGGGCACAATTCCCAATTTGAAGGTTTGACTGAACAGACACCAAGAATGACATCAATTCACTCTTGCCCATCATATACTTAAATGCGAGCGCCGTTCCTCAGACCCTATCAAGAAACTGAACAGATAGTAATAGATGTACTTTGCACAATGTTTCTGAGCAGTTACATTTGCCAATATTTTCCCCACTTCAGGCCTCGTAGAAGGTAGCAAAGAGACATTTCAAAGCAGTGTTGCACTTTGGATGTGATTTTACCTGGAAGAAGCTTAACAGGACATTTTTACAAGGACAAAACCTGGTGGCTGATTCACAATTCATGTCCTAGTACCGGAAGCTGTAGGTCATCTTTTAAGAAAGAGCTGCCAACCCAACCCAAGGACCAGGTCTTCTGCGAGTTAAATTCAGGCAGCCCCGGTTATGTCATTAGGGAAAGGCAGATCTATCCCATACGAACATCTGGCGGCAGGGTCTTGCCAAACCAGCCTGTCAAATCCTTCTACTTGACAATTCTAACAATAGTGATGGGGTTAGTCATCAAGAGAACTTCTGCATGGCAATTAAAATGCCCCCCAAATACAAAGTGCAGCATTACGCAGTTTTCCCAACACGCTGCAGAGTTTGTGCCAAGAAACAACTAAAACTTCCTTAGCCTGAGCATCATATCTGCATTGGGAATCTCCAAACCTTCAGCCTTTACAAGCAATACGCTAAACAACCTTAAGGTTTCTGTTGAACTTCTTTTGCTACCTTTCTTCTCAAGTAACCGGTTTAATTCAACCAGAAGGAATATCCTCTTATCACAAACCCTTTAAGCACTGTAGTCCTGTCAATTATGGCATAACGAGCAATAGACCCCAAAGGGGTCAGCTGTGGTGTATGTCAATTCCTTTTGTCCGACGTGGGACGGTAAATCAGTCAGTGCCATACACAGCCCTCTCCCTGCTGAGACACCACAGAAACTTTGTGAGCACGTTTTCCTCCAGACCTTTCAAGTTTTCACACTGAAGATCAGCAGCTCTGAAGGAATGATCTTTCACTTGGCTTTCTGTGCTTCTTTATCAAATAAAGGCAGGACCAACAAAGATCAAATTTGCTTTAATTGCCATTAATTCCTTTAATTGCAGCTGACAATATGCCCATGTTAAGATGGGTAAACTCAGAGATAATTTTAACATTGCCATAACGCTGATCTACTTTGGGATACCTTTGCCCAGTCCATGTTGATGACTGCCATCCCCGCGAGTCAAAAAAAAGTGGAGAGAATATAAGGGTGATATCATACAACCCTCCAGCCACTAGGAATTCCATCTACACCCTTTGGGCTTGTGGTTTCGCTTCCCAGGGGCAATTTTTTAAATCACTTTTTGAACTCTAGTGTATCCTGAAACAAATACACACACTGAAAAGGAGTCACAGTGTTGGATTGCCATGTGGTTGATTTTTCAGGGGGGGTTGCTTAATTGGGTGTTTTTTCCCCGACTACTTAAAAAGTTACAGGATTCCAGTATCCCACACAAACACTTCCTAATGCCTGTGGCTAGTTGTCAGCCTGATCAAACGAAAATGCAACCCTGATTAATTGATACTGATGACCGTTATTTAATTTCCCTTCTGGTTTCTGTAAACTGACTGTTTTGTTCTGCCAGAAATCCTGTATTTCTTTGTAGTTGCTGTTTAGAGTGTATTATTAAAAGTAATGAATTCTTTTATTGGCCTCGTTATCTCCGTAAGAGGCATGCAAATGTACGCTGTTTTGACTTAATCTTTGCCAATCAGCATGTTTTGCAGAAAACGTATATCCAGTCTGGAACGTGAGCTACATACAAGAAGCTACAAGGACCACTATCAACAACTGTATGTACATTTCCAGAAGGACAGAAATACATGAACAGATTTAATGTTTGAAAGTTGTGAAGATCCAAATTTCTTCATCTGCTGATACTTTAAGCTACCACACCTATCATACATCTGATGCCATCTCTAAAGAGAAAACACTTTGTCAAAACAATCTCACAAGTTTGTTGTATGCGAAAAAGACAAGAAAGAACATAAGCAAGTTAGATAAAAATGTTTCCATATATTAATGTCCCTATAAGCTTCCAGTATCTGTCAGAAGTTCTCTCAAGGAAATATGATATTTTATATATTGCTCTTGAGAAAACTCTACATGTGTGACGAGGACCAAACTGAAGAAAAGCTTTTCCTCATACTCAATGGACAGCAACAGGAATGTAATTGCTTTGGAGTTTTGGTGCGTTTGATTATTGGAATCAAAGCAAACGTGCTGTTCAGTTTGCGGTTGCTTGCACAAGTCAAGGTAAGCCAAATTTTTACATTTCCATATTTCTGTCACACATGCAGCTCCTGGCCAGCGCATTCTACAAACGTGGGAAGTTCAAAACCAAGCTCCAAGTTCAGGAGCCCAGAGGCTCTCCCTAGATTTACTCCTCTTTAATTTTAGAACTGCCTCCAAGTCCCTCCAGCAGCTCCCTTCTCTTCCATTTCACTTTCACACTCTTCCAAAAGAAGAGCAGTACTTCTCCACCAGAATCACAACCTTCTTGACCCACTTTTCTTATTATCTCCCGGCTGCCTGTTCACACGCCCAACACAATCCGCAAGGGTTTGGTGAACTCTGACGTTGTATCACCTCAAGAGGTACCCGGCTGGCTGCAAAGATTTTTGGCATAATGTATTTACTGTCCAGAAAAAAGAAGGGGCTTTTTCCCATATGCTTTTACCAGTGCTGCAGTGAAAACAATGGACTCATTTTTCTTCTTCCCACAGCTACGTCTTTTAAATTTTTTCGGTCATCTCCTTTGACATGTGGCCTTCCTTTTCCATCACCCCCAAGAACAATGTCCCCAGCTCTGCCCAGTGTCTCTGAGTGAGGATAAACACCCGCAGAACTGGCGGCTCCCCACAGAGGGTGGGTTCTAGGGCTGAAATGGGAGAATTTCCTCTTAGGAGCATTTTGAAAGCTTGTGTTGCTCATATTCAGCAAACACAAACACTTTGGTCAAGTAAAGGAAATCATATAAGGGGAGTTTTACTGCAGGGTAGGCATTCCCAAGAAAGTAATGCCTGGATTCCTTAAAAATAATTGTTTAAGCAACCGGGCTCTTAATTTACTGAAATTAGTGTGCCTTGTGTCTTTCTAATTGTTCTTCTAGTACCTCCCTATTTTCAGTAGCACTTTTTTTTTGTTAATTGATTACAATCAAATTTCTTCAATTTATCCCGCATTCCTCAAAGTCTGCTCATCTAAAGACTACTCCTTTTGAGCTACTACCTTTCATGTAAACCCTCAGGTGGATTTCAAATATGGTATGATTACTAGACCCTAGATATTCACCAGTTTCCATCATATTTATCATACTTGCTTCATTTCCTAGGAGAAAGGCTCTGATTCATTAAAAATTATATGCCCCATTTAAGCAGATTTTCTGCATACTTTACTCAGGAAAAAATGCTGAATGCATTTTTTCCACATAAAAGTATGTCTTTTTTGTGATTTATCAACCTTTTATACCCTGCTTATAAGAGGATGCCTCTCAGTCATGTACCCTACTGGTACATAACTCTGGGAAGGGTGATAACACGCATTTCCAACTTCCAGCTCAGAAACTGAAGCTATTTCAGACAGAACAAACGTCACTTGTTTTTACTGTTTGTGATATTGTTGTGTGGTTTTATTTAAGCACAGCGATCCACTACTTGAATTCCCCGGAACAGTTAAATTCACACTGAGTTTCAGTTTGGTTTTGCAAGATGGATGTCCAAGCATGTGTGGGTCAGACACAATCTAAGTAATACTAGGGTGGGTTTTTTTGCAGGAGCAAAGATTTTCACATTATTGTAATTTATCTATCTTTATTACTTTGGAGATGTAAGTGATCATTTGCTGTTAGCCATGCCACAGTTAAGCACAGGAGCTTTTAATAACTTCAGGGAAGAAGTTCACTCTTGGGCACAGAGCACAAACAAGGTTCTCTGGTCTGCCTGAAGCCTTCAGCATGGAGTTTACATAGTTGGGCACCTTTGCACAACCTCTTTGTACTATGACAAATTCCACAGCTGGCGGAAAAAACGTCCTTCTAACACTTACATCATGAAACTCTTTCTTCCTTTCATTTCCTTTGTGGTTGTCGGGGGAGGTTATGGCCTGGGGAAGGGGCATTAGAAAGAGGTAAAACAAGTAGCACGGGGCAGATATCTCTCAAGCTGACTCCCGAAAAAGTAAGAGGAGGCTGTTCTCTGTCAGCCCACTGTTGTTTTGGAAATCCTGAAGCTAATACTGAAACTAATACATCTGTATCTTTTAAATCAGAGAAGATCTGAGGCAGAAAGTTGGGTCTATAATGAAGCCCTCTCATAAACGACCACCAGAAAGCTTGAAAAAGTCATTATTAACATTTGTAGAGTACAAGTGAGTTCTGAACCCTCAACATACATGAAAGTCCGTTTCTTATTTTACAACACTTTGCAACAGTCACCGTTAACCAAAACGCCCCCGTATTTATCAAGTCTTGGCGATATTCAACCCACAGCTGTCTGGAGGCGGTACCTGGTACAAGAGAGCGCTGTGGGAATGGACAAGGACTGCCTTTGAAGCAGTGGCCGAGTACCAAGGACTTCCATATCAGAAGCTAATATTAACTCCAACGAACAACCACTCATCTTACATATAAGAGTTATCGCATCCCTTTATGGTTAGAATATTCAGGCGTAAGAAAACTTTTAACTATAAAGAGAGATTCACCTGCAGCTCAAACCAAAAAGTCCAAAATGTCCCCAAGCATGCACTGTCACACATTTGTCATGTAAAAGAAAATGCCTCCTTTCCTTGCTGTGCCTGTGACGCGTTTGGGAACGGAGACAAACCTGAGACTCCCACTGCTCGTATCATTTCCACAGGGCTACAAACCAGGGGAGCCAAAACAAACCCTTCTTCTCTGGGCTATCCAAAGCAAGATTCTGCCTCAATCATTTTCCTTTTTCCCCAGGTAAAGAAGAGAAATTGTCTTTTTTCTGTAATCTGGGTTTATCCTGAAACACAGATAGTTCATATTTCCCATAACAAACATAGTTAATACATGCAAAGGTATAATTCTCAGATTATTTTAAATAATAAAAAGATTACTAAACTACGTAAAGCACTGCATGTCTTAATCTCGCCCATGTTTAAAATGCTGTACATGGTGCAGTTCTGGCAACGATCTAGACCCCAGGTTAAGAAAGCAGTGGAGATATTAATACACTAGAATACAACTATTTTATAACACACTTCCACCAGGAAAAAACACCCCAAAGAATCAAGGTATTTGCTTTCAATGCAAGGGACACTAATCCTGTAACACACTTACATAATACTTGATCTGCTGTCCCAAATAAGCAATGACTGAACCATACAGTGCCGCTGATGCTGTTGCAGGAGACGGTCGCTCGCTAACCTTTACTAAGACATAGTACTAGTAACAACAGAGAACCTGCGGTCACAGTCCCTGTGGATGTCATTCAATTTTACATGCGGAATTACACAATGCCCATCAGGAAAGAAATGCACATAACAATGGGGAAATAATCTCTTACATACCTGTATGAAAAATTGTCATGGGGCACAGCTGAGCTAAAATACAGGTTGGGTGTATAAGGGGAGGGTATCGAGCTGTTCTTTAACTTCCAGCTTTTGAGTTCCATTGTGAACTCGGTAATTATACAACAGGAAAAGCGGGCGGTTAGCATGGAGAACAGATTTAGCTGCCGACAAAACACTACTGTTCACAAAAGTTCAACCAGTCAGAGCTTCAGTTATTCGGAAGTACTCTATTTGCAGTATTATGGGTATATTTTTCAATAGTGTCTACTCCTCAGGCCAGCAAAACCAAAACATAGCTGTGACAAACTGCGCAGAACTTTTCCATTGTATCTAACAAAACTGGAAAAAAGGTCAATTTAAATTATAGATGGAAAAAAAACCCAGAAAAATCACGCTACAATCAGAGCTCGACTTATCTTTTATTAGTCTCCTCTTAAATAAAAAACAGAGCAATGATATCAAAGCCTAATTTTTTTCCTCCGTTTTGAAAAAGCTTCACCACAGCTTCAACTCAATATGCCTTTTGATACTTCTAATTATTTAAAAGACAGCTGATTCACTCAGTTTTTGGGAGGCTACATGTCCTAGCCCGCACAGTTGGGCATGCCACCTACTTGTGCTTACAGCATCAGCCTGAAATCCGTAAAAGAGTTAAGCCAATGACAGCACAGAGAAACATATGCTAAGCACAAACATCTTCAATGTGTAAGTGCCACTATGATCTCTAATTTCTGCATGCAAATAGCATATAGGTTGGAGTGGGGCTATGAAATAGGATCCAGTTAAACTCTGTTAAAATTGCAAGTGAAATTATTTGGCAGAATGTCCCTCCTCTCGACTTAAAATGCTTTTTTTGTGCATATTTCCCACTTGGTTTACTACCCAGACCACTGATGGCCCCATAGAAATATCTTACAATTTTGTGATCGTTCCCAGCATTCCTACAATTCCAGTCAATCTATTTGGCCAAGCATCTCCTGCTGGAATACATCTTTATGCAGACATCATTTCAGTCAGCGCCCACCTTACCGGTCACGCTTGCTCATTTTGTATTATTCTGCTTGCACAACTTCGCTTTTTTGTGCTTTGTATTACACCCTCAAAAAATTTGCTTATGTCAAATGAAAGAAAGAAGCCACTTAAATATTTGCCGTAAGTTTCCCTCCCTTATGAAGAACATGACATTCATCCCAGCCAGATCATGGAAGCAAGATTAAATTGTCCAGAGCGTTTCCTGGGAGAAGAGCCTCTGACATGGAATAAAACTCTGGAAGGCACTGGTGGGAGGAACAAGAAGAGCTTTAAAGATTAGAGGGCCTAATGGAGTTTGGAGGGGACGCATTTTGAATCTATCAAACTCTGACATTTGAGGTAGCTTTATATTTTGCTTTAAGACTAGTACAGACCCCAGTGAATTATGTAATGGAATATGTCTCCCCAATGTAATCAAAGTTGACCTAACAGATTTGTCTTTCTGGCTATACAATCTACCAAAAATCTTTACTGTAAGGAAATCAGAACCGATTCTAATGACAAAGAGAAAAAAAAAAAAAGCATCGCTTTTTACACATCTAACAGGCCTAGAGACAGCAATTCCTGCCAATTAGAAACACTGCAATGAAAAACATCATCAGGAAATCAGTAGGGCTCCACAAGAACGTGGGCTCCACAAGAGTTTGCTGTGGTTGGAGCCGGCAGAGCCAAGGGGCGGTGGGCAGAGAGGAGAGGATGGCATTGCCCACCAGAGGTGACACCCTCAGAGCTGCCCTCCACAGACCTGAGATTGACAACCACCAGAACAGAGTAAATAAAGAACGAAGTACATATCCCAGCACAGCACCTGTGCAGTGCCCATGACTTACCCTTCAGTATCTACCTTTGGGTTTCCCAAACAGCCTGTAGGAAAAGAGCAGCTCCAACCTCAGGGCATCCCATGTGCCAAGGGAAGGACCCTGTTCCGTCCCACTCCTTTATTGCACAGGTACTTGCGACGGGACACCCGAAGGCAGCCAACAGCAATCCTCCTCACACTGCACCAGGAAAACTCTGCAGCACTCACCCATGGCAGGGAATGCTGAATAAGTGCATACAATTTTTAAAATAAAATTCAAAAAAAAAAAATTGTGTTTATTAGTCTTGGGAAAATGACTCCTTTTTCACCTAGAGGAACAGACTTCAAGGCTCTATTATAAATGCATTTCACAAGGCGTTATTCCAGGTCTGTGCAAAAAGACATGGCTCTGAATTTGTATAATAATAAATTGATTTTATTAAATCCCTCAATATGAAAATAGGTAAATGATTATTCCCCCAAAATGTTTTAATCATAACCTAAGTCAAGTTTACCTGTTGCTAATAATCTGAATTTTAGAACTGCTGTTAACTAAAGAACATAATGCTGGTAGGTAAGAAGCCAAGAGCAAAGAGTAAAATTCCAGAAGCTGATGCAGAAATTCAAATCTCTATGGCCAAGCGACTTCGCGGGGGAAACCTAAATCAAAAGGCAGAGCCACTGCTAGTCTCAGGAACGCGCACAATAAAGCCAGTCAGATTCCATTTGCTAAAACATGCTGTTCAATTAATTTTGCCGTCTTTACTGAATAATTTACTTGATGAATCAATTCTTCTGGTAACTAACCACTTCTACATCCCATTGACTTCTGCGTGGGCACAAACGTCTTCTTTTGGCACCAATCATGTTTTTCGGAGCCGGTACAAGAGGCAGAGGGGGAGACGCGGGTGACCCGAGGGAGGGCGATGGAGAGCATTTGGCACCGGTGCATCGGTGGGTGACCGAGGCAGCGCCTTCCCCTGCCGCAGAGGGGTCAGGCCGAGCTCCGCCGACCCAGGGGGGCACAGAAGGACCCCGCGAGCTTCAGCTGCTGGTAACCCACCTTCCTTCCCGCCGGCAATATGGAGCGTGACGCACTTGTCTGTTTTTCCCCAGTTTGGTTAGCTACCAAGATCCCCCCTGGATATTAAATGCGATATAGGAACTCTTAAGGACAAATTTTTATTTAGATAGTTCTATGACTAGTGAAAAATGTTATAACATTTTTAAAAACGAGGCTTTCCTGTAAGCACCATCAATTTCCTTAAAATGTTTGCTGTGAAACCTTTATCTCAGAGGAAAGCTAAACATAAGGATACAGAGACAGAGGAGAGATATTTCTGCATCTATTTGAAGAACTCTCATCCATAAAGAAACAAATTGCCATGGTAATTATCACTATCTTACTTGTAATTGCAAGAATAAACGTACATGGTTTATACATATGGACCGTTCTCATGCTGTTTGCTTTAATTCTCCCTAGAAAGAAATGATCTTTTATGGAGCAGAAGCATTAAATGTGTTGTGGCAAGCAGGAGTCAGTGGTTTATGGAGGGGCTGTGCCGCAAAGCGAGCCCTGTCCGCAGACTGCTCCTGGTTGTGCTTCGGAGCAGCGTTACGGGGGAGTAAAACGCTGGATGTTCTAGGAACACTAATTCAATATTCACCAGCAAACCAGAGAATTACCTGCGTGTTCCCTAGCACAGTGCTGTCGAAAGAGTCACAGATGTAATCTGCGTTACAGCAGAGTTCGTTTTGAGACGAAGTCTGATGTAAACTAATTGCTACAAAGCAAGAAAGCGTCTGTATTATCGACATTATGAATTATTTAAATAACAAGGATGTGATTTGCTCTGTGGTGTTTTGGGTTGCTTTCTTTTAAACTCCAGCAAAGCCCCATGTAAAACTAAAAATCAAATTGACATTAGAAAGCTATATGTAGATTAATATTTAGTTCTTCTAGTCACTGTGGGCAATCTGTTCTGAATGGTCAAAGAGGGAGAGTACTCGTATTCCTATTCCAATTAGTCAGTGGGAAGAAATCAAATTCTTCTCAGTGATAACCAGTGTCCCACCAGGAGTAAGACCTCCCTGCCCACTCCCCCAGTCTTCAGGCACAGCGGGCAATACCCACGAGTCATAACCACGCTGCGACTAAATAACACTTGTGGATTTATTGCCCCACTGTTTGTTACCCATCCGCAGGCAGCAGCTGGTCTGATTTCCAAGAAGGACTTGTACTCCCTCAGTTGAAGGGGAAGAGCCTGCGGTGGGCTGGCAGAGCCCCGCACGGCACCTGAGGCTCCGGGACCCCCCGAGCCCAGCCCGGCCCTGGGGGGAGCACAGGGTGGGGGTTCCCCCGACCAGCCCCACCATGGCATTCAGGGAGGGATCACAAACAGCCAGCAAACAGCCCCCGCTTCATTTGTGCTTGGAGCCAGGGATTAAGGCGGGTTATGAAACTACGATGCTACAAACACCGTTTTAAGAGCTTGTGGTGAGACACGATAAAGTCTTGAAGAAAGGATGGAAGACTATGGATAGGTCAACCTTTTTGCTTTCCTAATATATGGGTATATGTTTTAAAGGCCACTCTTCCACATCTTGCTTGAGGGATGCTATTTCTAAACATACAAAATTTCAGTGAGCACATTCCTATTTCCAACCAGGATTAACCAGGAGAGAGATTACCATAGGAATGAGTGGTTAAAAATAAATCCATCTGCTGTTGATGGAGGGGAAAAAGGAGAATCAGGGCCACAGTGAGGACCACCTCCTCACTGCGGGGTCAGGGCTCGTTCCAAAGGATGGCGCTTGTCACCCGCTAAGGGGAGCGGGCAGAGGGGCTGGGGAGACCGACTCCAGTGAGTCCTGGGAGAAGAGCTGAGCAGCGAGAAAGTGCCTGGAACAGTTTAAAGTCTACAAAACTGATGGTTAACTCCTCCGAAATTTTCCAATTTTAAGGTCTGCAACAGAGAACTGGCATTTACAGCTTAATCTTAGTGTTTGTATGTTTAGTCTGTATTTGTAATGTGTATGCTTAAGGTGTATTTGTTAATCCTGAGGATTAATAAATTAGAGTCATTTAATAAATTATTAATCCCTCTGAACAGAGAAAAATCAGACTCCGAAACTTCCATCTTAATTTATTCACTACTGGTGCAAGTTCCTACTGAGGCTACAGACCACCTGCATAAGGATGAAGCACGTACCTCCAAATGTAACCACATACCTCTGCATATAACCCAGCACAGTAAAATGATCTCGGAGAGAAAATAAACCATAACATTCATATTACTACTTGCATCCCAGCTTTGCTGTCGTTGATTTGGGGAGATATTTTATTACTTGTTTCAGGATGAGGGCTGGCCCATAGCTTTGGACCGAGTACATTTCAGAAAGAAACCAAGAGTTTACTTTGCCTAAGAAAAATATTGGCAAGTGAACTAGGGACACAGTGACCCTCGCCATTCATTAAGCAACTGACAGCCTTACGCATTTCACTAGCTGAAACCAATACAGCCATTAAAGATTTTTAAAGATGATATGGCCACATGCCTGATTCCTGATCCCACAGTGGCAATACAGCTCTGGAGCCCCCAACAGAGGACAGACATGGAGCTGTTGGAGCGGGGCCAGAGGAGGCCCCGGAGATGCTGGGAGGGCTGGAGCCCCTCTGCTGGGAGGACAGGCTGGGAGAGGTGGGGGGGTTCAGCCTGGAGAAGAGAAGGCCAAAAAGGGGAGACCTCAGAGCCCCTTCCAGTGCCTAAAGGGGCTCCAGGAGAGCTGGGGGGGAGAACGGGGGATGGACTTTTTCCAAGGGCATGGAGTGATAGGATGAGAGGGAATGGCTTCAAACTGGAAGAGGGGAGATTTAGATGAGATATTGGGCAGAAATTGTTGCCTGTGCAGGTGGTGATCCCCTGGGGCAGGTTGCCCCGAGAAGCTGTGGCTGCCCCATCCCTGGAGGGGTTCAAGGCCAGGTTGGACGGGGCTTGGAGCAACCTGGGCTGGGGGGAGGTGGCCCTGCCCAGGGCTTGGGATTGAACCAGATGGTCTTTAAGGTCCCTTCCAACCCAAACCATTCTGTGATTCTATGATTCAGCAGACGTATACCAGCTCACACTACCCATCACAACACTCTTAGCACAGCCCATGGTTGCGTGCTCGTACTGGAGGCAGCACAAACGGCACCTTCAGCACTCTCCTATGCAGCCAGCAGCATCGCTCGCTGCTCTCCCAGAAGAGCCAGCCCCAGCTGTCAGGATAAGGCACCATTTTTGTCACAAGGCGAGTGCTACCCCTGTATTCAAATCAGGTCTAATGAAACACAGTCAAACTCAATACAGTGAGAAGTATTATAGCGAGCACATAATTCCTATACCTTAACTTCCGCCGCAGTGTTTTGAACAGATCAGGCATGGACCTTAAATTTAAAAAACCATGAAAATAACAAATAGCCTCATTTTGTAATTTATATGTTTTTCTACTGAGATAAAGGAGGTGGGCAAGCCATAAATTTGCCAGTCCGAGTCCTGCAAGAGAACTTCAACTTACTGCTTCAATAGTTCTAATGCTGAAAATATTGCCCGAGATTCTTGTCTCTAAAATCCTATGCCATAGCCATGTCCATGCAGAGAGGGTTTCCTGGCTTCTCAGCCCCCAAAAATTAAAGCACTCAGAAGTATATTTTGTAATTTGTGTTTAATTTTTTTTTTACTCAGATGTTTACAGCAACTGCCCTTCAGAACCCTGGGATTAGAAATCTCTCGTGAGTTAGATTTTTCTCCTTCTGCACGGAACTGCAATTGCTACTGTAATACTATTTGCGAGTAGTGAAAAAAGACGTTGATTTCACTGAAACCATCAGAAAAGAAAGACTGTTATAACGAGTGCTGCAAATAGATACTGGGTTGGAGGAAAGTGCAGGGCAAAAATACATCAGTGCACCTGCAGCAGGAGTGGGGGGTTCATTTACACAAGAGCGTCCATGGGAAAGAAGCGGTATGAAATGGGGGTTTTGCCTCCCAGAAACACACCCCGGAGAACTTCACCTCAGGTGTGTGGGATCGAAGGGTCTCAAAACCAGAGCAAAACCAAAGCAGGGAAGGGCAATAGCAACACGACCCATGCCTACCTCCGCTGATCCCAAGCACTCCCCAGCTGCACAGAACCATAGAATGGGTTGGGTTGGAAGGAACCTTGAAGATTACCACATTGCACCCCCTGCCCTGGGCAGGGACACCTCCCCCCAGCCCAGGTTGCTCCAAGCCCCGTCCAACCTGGCCTTGAACACCTCCAGGGATGGGGCAGCCACAGCTTCTCGGGGCAACCTGCCCCAGGGGATCACCGCCCTCAGTGTGAAAGGGTGGTGATCTCAACTTCCCCAAGAGTACAGGGAGCAAAGGACATATTAAAGCAACCTCACAGCTGTCAGAACTCACACTAACAGCTGATTGGCCCTGACCGCTCTCCAAGTGCAGGGAATACAAAGGTTGGAAATAGCCGACACTGGGCACTCATCCTACCTTTTACTCCCGACACAAGTACATGTCTGCAGAAAACAGAAGCAAATGTATTTTAGAAGTTTTTTCTCTGATTTTTTACTTCAAGTTTACCAAAAAAAATTAAAAAAAAAAAAAACACAAAACCACACCAGCCCCTATTCCTATTTATAAATGCAATTGAACCTCAAGCTAGAATGTTAATTCTATTTCTGACTTAGTCCTTCATAATCTGTTATTTTTCCCCAAAGACAGAGACAGGACTAAGCTACTCATGAGAATCCGTGCACACCACTTCTCCAGCAGGCATCTAAGACCTAACAAATTTTATCACCCATGTCCTTACAGACCATAATAATTTTGAAAGCTTCAACACACGTCTTCTCATGGTGTCACTCTCCATAATGACACAGGCAAATCAGGTTGCTATGTGAAAGTCTTAATTGCGTTACATCATTTGAGTTGTAAATGTTTACCGAGCAGGGCAATCCAGGTAGGGCAGTCAGTGAAAGAAGAGAAAAATCCATTCTTTCTGACTCCAAAACAAACCAGACTGGCATTACTCACGGCCGTACTACCCTGTGCGCTTCTCAGGCACACATTGCCACAGCAGGTAAGCACAAACGCCTCCAGGAGATGCATCACTTTTTCCCCTATTAATGCTTCAGGAACTCTGGCTTCCAATGTTTTGGCATCCTCAAGGCATATTTCATGTATTGTTTTTAAAGCTTATTATGGACCCTGGGGAGGAAAACTTAGATCAAATACAGTTTGACAGGTAAAGGGCACTGTGAAGACTCCGTAAGCATACCTGCTACAGGGGGAATGTGCTCACGATGTAGAAAACCTCTTTCCATGCCATGCAGAAAGATGTCCCCCCTGCACATTTTTTCCAAGCACTCCTTACTACTGATCAGGAAAATCATCATTTACTTGTGAAGTATAAGCACTACCTTAGTCTGTCTGTGCTTTCTTCCTCACCGTCACCTTGGTTCTGTGCAGATCAGCTGCCCAAACCGCAAACCGAGGGAGCGGGAAAGCCCAGAATCACAGGTATCTGCTCCATATTGGAAATAAGGCACTTCAAACTAATCCTTTTGGATAAAAATCGATGTATTTCATAGCAACTACAGGAAAGCCTAGAAACACGCAGAAATTTTAAGAAGTCCTTATGCTTGTTCGTCAATCCGGCCAAGGTGAAAAGCTTTCATTTCCATGAAGAGTGAGCATTTTATGCGTGGAGCTTCAGAATATCTTAATGGTAGAGGACTTCTTATACATGTCCTCCTGGAATCCGGTCATATCTCTAACACGTCTAGATGCGGCTACCCAGAGTCTACTCACTTTTGAAAAAACTATTCTTGGTCAACTTGTTTTAAAAGTTGCATTTTTATATATATAATGTGTTTTGTATTTAGCATAACTCTCAAGAAACAATACTATGTTATTCTCTTCAAGAGAATACCTGTTTGGCTCAGAAGGGTTCCTGCAGTAATAGTCACAGGAAGAAAAAGGCTGTGAGATATTATGTTTGGACTTCTCTTTTTAGATACAGGAGATTATGAAGTCCATAAATCTACTGCTGTAATCATAGAATCACAGAATTATTTGCGTTGAAAGGGACTTTAAAGACCATCTCGTCCCACACACACCCCCCCCCGGGCAGGGACACCTCCCACCAGCCCAGGTTGCTCCAAGCCCCGTCCAACCTGGCCTTGAACACCTCCAGGGATGGGGCAGCCACAGCTTCTCGGGGCAACCTGCCCCAGGGGATCACCACCCTCACAGGAGAGAATTCCTACTTCTACAGTTCCATCTAAAAGTCTCCAAACTTTCTGCTCAATCTTTGCAATGCTTATGTTTATGTTCCAATTTTTCCCCACATATTTGACGACAACTGTTTTTTTAGCAGCGGAACGGCCAGACTCTCCGAGATATTACACAAGAAAACTATTATAAGCAAAGCAGATGAAAACAGTACTGAAAATAACTCGGAGGTCAAGTTTATGTCATATATTAACTTTATGTAACCAAATTCAGTCAGTTGAAGTACGCCACTCCCCCCCCCCACCTCAAAATCTACCAAGAGGAAGACAGCCACAGCCATTCCTTCAGTGTCCATTGGCTGGGAATGCAACTTCAGCCTCACAGGCACACGTGCTCCAGCTCTCAGCCGTGCCCCCATCACCCACGCCATGCCTCTGATGCTCCGCAAGGACACCGCCACGTTCCGCACAGCGTCGCAGCTACCACGGTCTCCTTGCACGCCCTGCAGGTCTGCCATCGGGGCAATCTGTTGCAAGGAAGATCTGAGAACAACTGACATCAGAGTTACCACAAACCCCACAGATTTAGTACTAGATGCCTTCAGAAGACTTCAGCAGCTGAGACTGGGCACAATCTAATATGCAGACAAAGAGGAGAAGGTGAGTGGCTGCCTTCAACTACGTAACAGGTTTTGCTCAAGAGCCCACTAATGAAGGACTTCAAGTAGAATAGGGAGTTTCTCAAACCTGAAGAATTACACCTTATCTTTGTTCTGGAGGAAACCTATCCATCTTTTAATCACAGCTTTCTGAGTCAGCGTAGCCTATCCATCTTTTAATTATAGTCTTTTAAGACATGCCCTTCCCATTCCAGCTCCTATTTTTCCAAATATTTCCCAGACTGTGGGATGACTCCCTCGTTATAGCTACTTTATCCCAAAACAGAGAGACATTGCTTAAACCAACACTAGTACTGGTTTCAAGCTCTTCCCATGGAAGCAGCTTGGTCTTCACATGCTGTGTATTACATCAGTTCATATAAGTGACAGAAGGAAAGACGTTTAATTTACCCCTCTCAAACAAGTACCACTTCTTCAGCCCTATTCAAACATTAAGGAGGAGCCCAGACCTCGCTGGCGGTTGCGCAGAGCTGACAGTTTGAGGCACGTTCCTGTCGGATGTTCATCACACACTGAGCGCACACGTGGCGTTACTCAAATACCACACCACGGACCAAAAGAAACAGGGAAAAAGGGCTGTTAGGTGACAGAGGAGCCGAAGGCAGCCCAGTTGCATCCCGCATGTTAAGTGTGTTGATTCTTCTAAACAGTCACATGAACATTAAGAAATTAAAAATAGGAAACAGCAATAGGGAATGCATAATTACCCAGGAATATCCAAGAAGATGCAAACACAGTACTACCGCTCAGCAAATGAGGTTTCTACTCAAGCTGAAGCCTTAGCGGTTCCCGCACTGACAGCCTCGGGCTTAGCAGGAGCAGGAGAGGCGGCATGCAATCCTCCTCTGCCTTCAGCGATGCCTTACAAAGGCACTCGGTGCTGAAACACCCCATTTCCTGGGTTCCAAATACTTTCAGCTGAAAACCAAAGCAAAACCAGCTGGGTTTCATAAAGACTTACAGCTGGTGATTATGTTGATGATGATTTTTTCCTTCTTCAGCTGTCTTAATTCCCTACAAAGTTGGTATTTTGCACTTCTTTAACCCAGGAAAATGTAAAGGCTTTTTTAGAGATATTTGATGCATTTTATTTCCACACACACACACACTGCTGTCTGGTAGGAATATACAATCTTTGCTGCAGAAAGTATGCACATCTACAGGCAATACAGAGAAATGCCAAATGGTAAACTTAAATACAGATATACTCTCCCAAAACCTGAAATTAAGCCATTGTTATTACACCGTTCAAGGAATCAAACGACTACTAACCATAATTTAGCTAAGATCAAGTGTAAAATCTGTTTAATAATATCTGATACATCCTCTATCTCAGAGATTATATCCTGCATTTGCAGGGCATTGACTCAATAATCTAATAGGTCTTTTCCATCTCTGACTTCTATTAGCCTATGAATTATAACAAAAGGACCATTAGGCAAACCATAATTGTGGAAACAGCCTTTGACACATGAGACTAACTACTGCCATGGTGCAGAAAAAACCCTAAAATTAAAACATGGACAGACAATTGAAAGTAAAGCTTCCCCTTTATCCAAGTGTTAACTCGCTTGATTAAAATCATGAAAAAACCTCAGCAACTCACAGAGAAGGCACTTTTTCTCCCCATCTTGTTAGGAAAACCCGCCTGGTTTTGACAGCACAGCAAATGCTGTTTGGTCACTGAAGGAGGGACTGGGGCGGGAGGGTTGTGTGGGAAATTCTCCATCACTGCCCCACCAAACTTGCCCCATAGTCCGCACCACCGCCGGCACTCTGCCGAGGAGAGAGGCATGTCTTGGCTTTGAACAAGCTTTAACTGGGCGGGAGAGGGGAATACAACAACCAAAAAACCCAAGAAAGGCACAAAGCACAGAGCTATGGTTCGCTGTCTGTGGAAGGGCTGGGACACGCAGCCCTCCTCCAACAGCTCTGGCTGTCACACATCCCTGCAAAGAAGGTCAGCGGCTTTGCCAACACCTTAGAGAAAAAGCGGAGTTAACAAATGAAGTCTCACATTTTAATACATTTACAGGGCATGCAAACTTCGCAAGAGCCCAGCAGCGGAGACACCTGCAAAGAGGATCACCAAAAAAAAAAAAAAACAAATTCTGATTTCAGGTCCCTTCTGCCAGGGCTCGTTTGGGTCTCTGAATGTGCCCTGTTCGCCGCGTTAGCGGTGGCCACGTCCCACTCCCCCTTGGTGTGGCGGGACACCAAAACCAACACGAGACAGCAGGGCTGCGACAGGGACACGTTACTTCTCCCGAGTGTCCACCCTCCCCCGAGAATATCTGGGGTCATTCCAGAGCTCTCCCCCGAGTGGGGAGGGAGCCGCCGCTGCAGCTCCTGTGCCGGCGCCTCCGTGCTCTCGCCGCAGCAGTGCTCTGCTTTTGGCAGAGATCTAACATCGCCGGTATGGGAATAAACCCACCGCAAAGTGGCATCTCCCTGGTCCCGCGCCTTCACAGCCCATCGCTGCGGGGACGGCGCTCTCCCTTCAGAGGAAGGCTTAGAGGAGCGCATCGGCATTTGGAACCAGCAAAGCACCGCCGACACTGGAAGTGAACCATCACTTCTGGCAAAAATCGCAGCTTTCCCTTGTCTGTGAAATTTCCCAAGCTTAATTAATAAATTCTTTTTGCATGAACAACTGTTCCTTTTCTCCCGTTACTTTCTAATGCGCCGGTCTATGCCAAACACACTCACTAAAGACGGTTCTACGGTATGGTCTCTTTGCGCTGCCGTTTGCACGTACCGCAAAGACAAAAGCACCGGCGAATGCCTTACCTTCCCCGACTCTACCGCTTCCAGGACGCCTGGCCGTCGGAAGGGCGAAGCTGGAGGCCAGCCCGTGCCCCCGACGGTGGCGCCAGCCCCCTCGCACAGCTGTGCCGCCGCACCGCGGACCAGACGGGCCACACATCTGCTCGCCCGGTCCCAGCCCTCTGCTGCGGGGAAGCTGCCAACTGTGCCTCGCTGTGCCAAACCGTGTGGCGGAGAAGCTTTTTATTATTATTTATGAAACAGAGGGATATCCAGTAGGGATTAGGAGGACTCTCAAGATCGCTTCTGGTCGTGGCTCGAGCAGGGTTTGAAAGCAGGTCTTTTCAAATGGCAGGGAGTAAAATTATACATTTCTACAACGGCACGCTTAGAGCTGTATTAACACTTTCATTTAAAAATCAGTTATTCAAGGGGTTTATGAGTTGGCAGTGGATCTTCTCCATCAGCTAATAGCGGCCACACCTGAACTGTTTTTCTCATTAAAATCGAGCCCCAAGGAATACCCGTGCAAAGAGCCCGTTCACAGAACAGAATCCACGAAAAAGCACATGGGCAGCACCCGCTTGGGCTAAACAGGAAAGTTTTAACAGTTTGCAGTTATGACATTCTCGCTTTCATCACCTGCTGGACTTGATAGCCACTGGCTTCAGCAAACAGCCACGAGCAGTACAGGAAACAATCCCCCACGAGCAGGAGCCACAGCACGAGTTTAATAGAAATGTTAATATTGACTCTATCACAAATACAACAGCCGCATTTAAACCGGCTTCTCAGCACTCGGTTCTGCTGGGCTCCTGCCTCGGGAGAGGCTGAGCCGCTCCATCCCGCCTTTTCACCGCAAAGCACATT
This sequence comes from Charadrius vociferus, assembly GCF_000708025.1. Lineage (NCBI taxonomy): Eukaryota > Metazoa > Chordata > Aves > Charadriiformes > Charadriidae > Charadrius > Charadrius vociferus. The sequence goes on from NW_009648443.1 coordinate 557,767, forward strand.
TCCAGTTTTAATTTTGCCCGCGTCTCCCATGATGAGCTCATTAAGCTCTGATACATTTCCTTCCAGCTCTGACTTAACATCTTTTCTTTAAAGTTACTTCCTTCCCACCGATATCTGCGGTCTGTGTTGTTCCTGCACCAGACAGCAAAATAAGAGTTAATCTGGAAAATAGAGTCATCCCAAGCCTGCCCCTAATTCCAGCCCCGGCTACCTCAGGGACTCCGGGCAGGTTGCGTTCACTTATCGATTTCTGTAGGGCCCGATGTATATTGGTAATCTCTAACTGCCCTGATTGTTTGGGAAAAAACAAACAAAGAAACAAACAAAAAAACATATTCATTTCACCTAAAACCACGACACACTTGCTGTCTGTCTTCCAGATCATCAGTGCCGATGCTCAAACACCCTGAGCCGGACACCGACGGCTGCACCCGCTTCCCTGGCAGCCTCGGCCGGACCAGCTCCACCTCGACACGCTGCTCCTGCTCCTTCTGCTGCCAAAGCGTCGCAGCCCGCTCCCTTCCACTTCCTCCTTCCCTGCGGATTTTGTGAGGTGCTGCACTGAAAGTTCACATACGTCGCCATGCTCTGCGTTCCCACGCGCTGAGTTGTAATTCAGTCTCACCCCGCGGATGCGATGGCACGGTTACTTCTGCTCCAAAAGAACTGACCGCTCCTATTTTATTTTCATGTTTGTCTGAATAAAGAACACCGCAGTATTAATCCCAATTAACTATTCGCTTGACTTGTAAAGGAATTGTGGATGCAGGAATAGAAACAACACGGGATTTCTTTCCGAAATTGCACTCCAGTGCAGAAACCTCTGTCAATGTTCTCCGGGTTTGTACATCCTCTGATCACGGCAGAAAATAAACCTGGTCTGAGTTTCCCTGGCACAGGTATTTCTGGGATTACAGAAACACTGCTTTCCCTCTAGCCCTTGGTTACTGAACCTGCAACTTCCTTCCCCAAGATTTTAACAAAGCCATAGAGAGCAGATGTTTGTAGTTAATTTTAGCCAACAATCTCGCTGCTTTCACTGATAGCAACAACTTCTTCCAACTAAGTTTATGCCATTATTTCATATTTGTTTTGCAAATCTGCTAAAAATACAACTCTAAAACAAATGTGTTGTAGGAAATATGTATTCCTCAGCCATGCCCATATTGCTTACTTACAAATGATTATGGAAGTAATGCGAACACATGAAATGTATTTGGTTTTGCTAGGAAATGAAATGAAGTAAAAAATTTTACAGTTCTTTAAGTTCTATAAGCTCCATCTTCAGGAATTAGCACAAAGATTCATTTTATAGAGGTTTTTTAGGAGAAAAGACATCAGTATATGACTTGAAATTAATTTGTAATGGACGCAACCGTTTTATTGTCCTTGCTTATGCTCTCAGTTACACAGCAGATTATTCTCACTATAATTATCATAAATACATGATTTGGCGTTTCTATTCTTCGGAACCCTCTACCATTTACATGACATATATGTATAATGGTATGATGCTATGCTAACACATCCTTCATTTCAGCAGCTTATTAATGCCAGTATTCTCGTGTGCCTAAGTTTTGTAAAAACCAGAGTCCTGTCGTAAAGCAAAATTCATAGCCAGACACTGGAAGTCCTGTCACTACTCAAGAACCATATCCATGTTACTTGGGCACATCATCCAGGGAAACACACAATTTTACAGTAAAACAGAAAAAAAAGCATACTCTGGCATCTAGTCACTTAGCTTCTCAAAGTGCTTAATTGCCGCTGCAGGGAAATGTTGTGTTTTGAAAGTATGATAGTCCCAAACCTTCACCAAATAACCTCAGTTAAAAGCCACACAAAAAGCACCGTTTGCAGGAGCAGCGAGTCCTGTTTCCACGGACTCAGCAGATTTCTGCTTCTACGCCTCTGTGTTTGCAACTTCCTATAACAGGAGAGAAAAATTGTCAAAACTGAGCATCCAAAACTACTTAAATGGCTCCGAAACAGGACTACCCGACAACTTAACGATGGTGCAGCTGCTTACATAAAGGACTTTTAGAACTGGGGGTCTAAAAAAAAAAAAAAATTAAAAAAAAAAATAATCAGGGTTTGTGAGGACACTTGCTAAGCCGTGCTTTGCAGAGCGATGCCCCGATGCCAGGGCAGTGCCTTCCCCAGGCTGGCAGTGAGGCAGCAGAGCTGCTCACCTCAGGCTGCAGGGGGGTGACCGGCCCCATCCCGGCCCCATCCCGACCCCCCAAGCCTGCGCTGGGCTCCATCCCACCCCCGGGAGAGGGCAGGGGCAGGGAGAACCCACCCCAGCAGCTGCGGGAAGCGAGGCGACCTCGGCACGGCTGCCCCGCAGAGCCGCTCGCCCGCCTGCGGGGAAGGAGCCATCGCGGCGGCTGACAAGGAGTAAGGGAGAGAAAAACAGGAGAAATATCTGGGACATAAAAAAAAAATGTCAACCCCTACAAACTCGGGGGCAGTCTTAAAGAGAATAACATTTAGAAGCAATCCTACAGAATTAGCCACGTCAGTGTCAAAAAAGAGCGATGCCGGGATGATGGGGGCAGCGAACCACCCGCAGAACCTTCAGAGCGAGCTCCGCAGAGGAGCGGTGCCCATTCCCCCCGGGAGAAGCCTGGCACCCCGCTCCTCTGCAGCGAGGGCATTCGCCTTTTGTGCCTTTTCTTCCAAAACACTCATGCTCACAGTTTCCCTGGAGCACACTTCAGCAGGCACAGGCACAGGCACAGGCACAGGCACGCTGCTGTAAAGCTGTGGCGTACCCACAGCCCTCGCTGCGGCCGTGGTCCTTCCTCCAGCCCCGAGGGGCTCCGGGCATTGGTCCCCTCCTGTCCCCAAGCGGGGACACGCTGGGACACGGCATCGCTGCCCGCCACCACAGGCTGCCCACCACACAGCCCGGCTGCTCCCTGCCTGCCCGGCACGCACCCAGTACAACCGGGTGGAAGCAAAAGTGCTGCTTCACCCTGAAGAGCAGAGCATCCTGTGTCAGCGGGGGCTCCGCCGCCCAAACTGTGACCCGAGCCCATCGCTGGCTCCTGGTGATATCCCCTCCCCGCAGTGGGAACATTTCCAGAGGGGTCGATGGCATCCCTGCATCCCTCCATCCCTCCATCCCTCCATCCCTTCATCCCTCCATCCCTCCATCCCTCCATCCCTCCATCCCCTCGCTCCTCCCGCAGCACAGCCCCTCGTTGTTGGCCTTTTAAGTTTGGCTCCAGCGCTTGTCACTTCGCTTTATTTCTTCACAAAGCAGCTGGAGGGTTTCTCATTTTCGGGTACGTACCTTAACTGTCCTCGAGAGACATGCCACCGGCGCAGGCCGAGCCTTGCGTACCCCGCTGGGCGCATCGCCGACACCTCACCCCGGCAGCTAATGCACGCAATTACCAAACTGCCGGTCGAGCGGCTGTTTCAGTAACTAAACATAGGCACTTTCTCAGGGTTTAAGGATTTTTACAAGTTTTGCTGGAGAAGGGGAACGCAGGGAACAGACGCTTTGCTGTTTTATTTTACAACCAGCTCACAGCTACGTTTTATTGCCTGCAATCCTGATGGAGTGGTTGTATATTGTGGAATTTGCATAGAACATTAAAAAGATAGAAAAAAGTAAAATTTTGGACTGATGTGTCTTTGTAGAAAACCAAGTTAGTCAAGAAAAATTAGCTAAGTAATGTTATTTAGTATTTATTAACATGTGCGAGCCCCTTTGCCTTTAATAAGATACGCAACGAGCATTAAAAGCTATTTTTGCCGGTACCGTAGAGCAGATTTGTCCTATTAAAGCCATTACTTCCACCACCAAACCTGAAGTGCTGCGATTTAGAGCATTAGCCCAGCGCACACAGCAGCGACCGCTGCCTGCCGAAAATCCACTGTAATAACCACTGCTGCTGGGAGCGAGAGGAGCCGGGCTCCGGTCCCACCGGGGGCGGCTACCTGGAAAAGCTGCCTGTCCACGTACAGAAGCGGTTCGAGTGGCATTTCTCCTAAACAGAAACATTCATCTGCACTGAACTCTTCCCACATCGGGAAAGGCACTCACTCGGAAGAGGGACCTGAGGAGGAAAACGTTACGTGACCGAAACACCCAACTGGTGCTACAGACATTCGCTCATCTTAGCCAAGGTCCCAAATCCACTAACAAGATTCGGTTTCCCACAGAACACTGCACATAGGTGTGGATAAAAATTAGAAATTATCTGAGTAGATGTGAGGTCTATTCAGCTAAAAGTAATGCTTACATTTATCCAAAATTAGTTTTAGCATCAGTCACTCAGCCACCCGGCACCTTCGCCGCCTTGCAGAAGACATGGCATTAGAAATTCAAGCAGTCACAAATGACCGTGCTGAATTCGGCAGGGCTGCCTTGCTGGGACTGTAATAAACCTAATATCGCACCCACGTTAAATTCTAGTTACGCAGAAATCCCGTGCCTTCAGATTTTACCAAATGCGACTGCCAGCCGTGCTGCTTTTGAAGGAGAACACAAATCACCTCTTTTGTCAAAATGAGCTCTTCTGCTCATAGTTGCACCACATTAAAATACAATAATTCCATTATTTACCTAGACACATACTCTGAAATAAAATAAATTTTTTTAAAAAAAAAAGAAACCACAAAGCTTAAGTTTCTTTGCAAACCCACCCCTCTGCCTCCAAAGCAGCGCAGACCACGGCAGTCTGGTGAAGGCTACTGTTTACCCCTAAAACGGGGGAGCAAAGACAGGAGGAAATCAGAAAAGCAGAGAAAGAGCACACCATATAGAAAATGTCAAATATGTCAAAACATTCATGAATACCAACATCTCCCTCTGCACCATAACCAGCTGTAAAGGTTACTTAGGGCTAACGTTTCAGCAAGTGCAGATTATGCAGCAGCGGGTTTACTTATACATAAAAAATCAGCTACAGGTGCATCCGAAGCGCTTTTATGTATGCAGCCAGTGCAGGGATTTCTACCACCGAAGAAAAGTCAGAAGGGTAAAATCACATAAAACACGAATTTTCTAGCTTTGACTGCCCTAGACATAAATTCCTCCTGGCTGCTCTCTCTGTATGTGACATAGGCAATGAGGATAATTAGGTAAAGGACTAAGAAAGCAAGTGTTGCTGATTGCATTCCAAACCTAATAAAGCCCCTACACGGGTCTCGTGCCTGCGGTAATTCATCTTCCCGGTGCTGCGTCCAGGAAAGGCGGTTTCAGAATGCGTCGCGACACTTTCTCGTCCCTAAGTCACCGATTGTGAATTATATCAGAATTACTGCAGACAAGCCGCGTTTTATGGAACTCGAAGCGTAAGGCATGCAAGGCAGCCGCTGCCTCACCCGGGCCCTCACAGAAATGAAGCTTAAATTAAACGCCGCAAGTTGGATACGACGTACTGTATAAGCAAACACCTGACCTGAATTCACCCCCAGTTTGTTTGTCAAGTTTGTAAACCCTAGCGTGTTTTGGGAAATTATGCCTTAGTGCAATCTTCTCATCCCTCCGCATGAGGAGGAGAAAGGTGTCCGGCTCTGGAGAGGAACAACGACACAGTCCACACCGTAACCGCGTGGGCTGCGCTGGGGACAGAAATGTGACTTTCAGATAAATAAAGCAAACAGGCTCCATCCTTATGCCTCGGTGCATTGAAGGGGGAACTCTGCAGAAGACACTGTAATTCTATCAGCGAAAAAGTTAGGTTCAAATCAGCCCAGCGGCCTGATAACGAACTACAAAAAAGGAAATCCTGAGGGACCAAACCAGAACGGTTTCTATCCGCCTGCTCCCACCAGCCAAGCAGAAAAAGCAGAAAACAAATTCCATAATCAGCACGGAGCCAAAATAATTAAGACAGTTACTAATCTGAAATATCGCATGCCTACGGAAGCAAAATCTTTAAATAAATCCTCCCATCGGTACTACCATTTAAAAATTATTCCTTCAGCTCCATATTCTGCATCGAGCTTCTGCTCCAAAACATTTTCCTAAATATCTCTACACAGTGCTTGCTTCTTTCTTTCTTTCTCTCTCTCTTTCTCTTTCTTTCTCTCTTTTCTTCCTTATTTCTTTCTTTCTTTTCTTTCTCTCTTTCTTTTCTTTCTCTCCTTCAGCCTTTCTTTTTACACTCCTTTCTTTCTCTCTTTCTCTTCTTCTTTCTTTCTTTCTTTCTTTCTTTCTTTCTTTCTTTCTTTCTTTCCTTCCTTCCTTCCTTCCTTCCTAGGGGTCTGCAAACCAGGGAAACCAGCCATCCCCTCTCTCGGGAGCGCCGACACTTCAGCAGCGCTTCCCGCTCCCGCTTGCCCCGGCTGCGGAGGGCGAACACCCTCACGGGGAGAGACCCTCCGGCTCCTGGACACGGTCCCGATCGCCCCCCGGGCCCCTTCCCAGCCGGGTCCTGGGCAGCCCGGGCAGGCAGCGCTGCCCCCGGCCCCTCGCCCCCCGGCCCGGGTACCAGCGGGATGCTGAGCGGGGGG
>NW_009648443.1:564951-567175 GCF_000708025.1 Charadrius vociferus
GGGATGCCGCGGGCAGCCCCGTCCCGGCAAAGATGGGGGGGAAAGGACCAACCTGGGAGCCTCAGGTTTTCCTCCTCTTCCTCCCGCAGAGCCGGCGCGTCCCGCCGCAGGCGACACTGAAAGGGACCTGCCCCATCCATTCTCCTCTGCGGTTTATTACTACACTGTCAGAGGCTATTGTCCTCTGCGGGCGGGGGATGCTGGCGGTGCTGCTTCTCGCTTAGACAGAAAGAAGACGAAATTCTATTCGTTTACGCGTTTTATTGTTGTAAACATTAAAATCGTCTTTCTCAAAGAAAGAGTTATCGGGAGAGGAGAAAAAAAAAAAAAAAAAATCAAAACCAAAACCAAATCAGCGTTTGTAACTGTCATACACCACAGGAAAAAAAAAAAAAAAAAAAAAGCAGTGCCTCAGTGACTTGTGTCATGTGCCATACAGGAAATACACAAAGAAAAACACTACAGAATATGGCAATATTAAAAATATTACTCGAATGTAAAATAATATATTAACCGACAATTTTAGACATTTAAAAAAAAAAAACAACCAAAAAACAAAAAACAAAACCAGAACAAAACAAAACAAAAATTCAAAGTGCTCAGTAATTTCCAGGGAGTTATGTATATTATAAGCACTCTGGAAACAGTCGAAAGCTGCTGCATGCAAGATCTGTTTAGCTTTAGACAACAAAATAATCAAGATATAAACTTCTTTTTTAATCAACATCAACAGTACATACAACACTTACAAACAAGGAATGTCGGACGGTGTTTACAAACACTATGTGTCCCTGTGGGGAGGATTTCGGGTTCTGTAATACTTGTGCCCACCTATTTTACAATTGAGAAAATGTTTGAAGCTTAGATAACTACCAGTCTTTATAAAAGCTAACAGACTACATAGTGTCTGAAATACTATTTATAGAATATAGACATTACTGAAATAGCAAGTGCCTATAACATCGTCACCCTAGAATTGTCATGCTTTCCTGGTATGGAGAGATTTATTTTTCTTTCTCTTTATTCTTTTTTTTTTTTTTTTGCAAACACGTTTAGCTTTTAATTTTTTTTTTTAGAATCGTTTTCCATATTTCCTCATAAATAGGCACAGAATAATTTTGTAAAAGCCAAACTGCATCTGATAAATTTACAAGCCTTCGCCTTCTTTAATGACATGCCACCCACGCAACATTTAGGTTTTGTATATATTACAGCTCTCTTTTACAGCAGAAAACCTTAGTCTTTAGGAGGGTGAGACTTGTGGGTCACCTTAACGCTTGCTTTGTCACCGTGTGAGTCTTAGCTGCGCACCCGGCGTTGCCAGATATGGTCATCTTTTTTGACCAGAAGTCCTTAATAACAAATTCATTTATAAGCTGATAAGAAAAAGTTTATACCATGGTATTTGTGTAGTCCATGATGTGCATCCATGATGCCCCAGAGCCAAAATGTCGGCGTTCTGCCCGCAGGAGGTCAGCGAGGCGGGTTTGGCCGGGGAGCTGGCGCCCGGAGGCGCTGCTTTGGGCCCAGACGAATTCCCCTTCAGACAGGTGACGCTTCTCTCCGCTTCACTGCGAGTGCACGGCAAGAGTCTTAAAAAGGTAAAGTGTCCAGGAAAAGTTTGTCGATTATTGCTGGCGGTGGCACCAAATCTTCCAGTTTCAGGTAGAAAATGCGCTGCAGCCCCTGCGTGCAAAGCGTGCGGAGTTCGGGGAGCTTCCCCAAGAGTTTGGACAAATAGTTGGGGCGATTCAGCCCCCCGTTATTAAAAGTCACGTGGTCTTTGAGACAATTTACAATCTTGTTTTGGAGCTCTTCCACCCTCTTGGGTTCCTTCAGCCCGTGCCTCTCTGCAAAGGAGAAGGAAGCGGGGCCGTTACGGGGCTGCGGGGAGGGGGGCGGGAGGGAGAGGGGCGCAGGGGGGACACTGACCTGTGACCATGGCCAGGGCCGCGATGCAGGAGAAGGCCGAGATATCGATGTTCATGTTTTGCAAGTTGGAGGAAAATTCAACAATGGAATCGATCCACTCCCCGAAGCCGCGGACGCACTGCAACCGGTGCAGGACTACCCCGTTGCAGAAGATAAGCTTGCCCTCCACGGGGTTTGACCTGGAAGGGATGCGACAACCCCAAAGTGAACAGATGAAGGAAAGAGTAAGAAAAAAATAGGTAGGAAGAGGGGGGGGGGGAAGAAAAGAAAAAGAAGGAGAAAAGGAGAGGAA
>NW_009648443.1:567514-570475 GCF_000708025.1 Charadrius vociferus
AGAGAAAGAGAAAGAGAAAGAGAAAGAGAAAGAGAAAGAGAAAGAGAAAGAGAAAGAGAAAGAGAAAGAGAAAGAGAAAGAGAAAGAGAAAGAGAAAGAGAAAGAGAAAGAGAAAGAGAAAGAGAGAGAGAAAGAGAGAGAAAGAGAGAAAGAGAGAGAAAGAGAGAGAGAAAGAGAAAGATTTAAAAAAAAAAAGAAAAAGGGAAGATAGGGGGAGAAAAGCTAAACAACTAATTACTCGAGGAGCAATAAATGAAGGATTTAAGAGGCACCTAATTACCGAGGAGTTAATAAAATGCAGATCAGCGGACCTTGAAAGGATCTGATTTCATAACCGCCCCGACGTTCCCCCCTCGGATGCCGCCCGCGTACCTGTACGCCAGCCGCAGCACGAAGAGCTCCAGGAAGGCGGACTCAAAGAGCAGGTCCTGGTCCGTTTTAGGCAGATCGGTGAAGCCGGGAATTTTTTCCGCCCACCCCCGGATGATCTCCATGGAGCCGGTCAAGAGATCATAGAACTGCTGGATGTGCTGAGTGTCGTCTCCGCTCAGCTGGTAGTCGGGGTTAGCCTGGAACTGGAAATTCATTTTAAAAAGCACTTAATGAGGTTCTCTAAAGTATATAACCCGTGAAATTGCTAAACCCGTTAGCAGAGCCCCTGGCCGCTCGGTCTCGGTGCTGGCCCGCTGTTATTTCACTCAAGACAAAGCCAGAGCAAATAATTGCCTACCAAGAGGAAGGCACCCTTGACATCTCCCTCTAACACATACATAAGTATGAGTTTCTACACTTAACTAAGGTAAAAACAGAAGCTCCAAAGCCTGCCAAAGCAAGCTACTGTACTGCAGTTCCTTGTCACACTGGAAAAAAGGAAAGAGATGTACAACAGATACAGTCATCCTACTTAATTATTGCCTTTCAGCAGTGTAAATACAGTCATGCCAGATACTGCATGGAAACCTAAGCTAGAGGGGAAAAAATAGGAATCAAGTTCTATGTTGCAACAAACAGTATCTATTTGGTTCACTGGAAAAAGTACCATAAACTAATTGCAGAAGCTGGTAGCCAAGGGTTATATTTTCACTGCCTTCATGCAAGTTAACATTCAGTTTCTGCCTTTTACATTTGCTTTGTACGAAAAGATCCCAAGATGCATATATATTATAAATATTGATAATTCACACAATTTATGCTGTTTGTCAGTTCTGCCCGTGCTAGCTGGGACACAGTGGATACTGATTCAAATGAAGACTGCTTGCCTTTTCTTCCCCCCTGCTTCTTCTTCCTTTCCCCCCCCTTCTTTCTTTCCGTCTTTCTTTTTTCCTTTTCTTTTTCCCCCTTTCTTTTTTCCCATTTTTCTTTTTTCCTCTTGCTTTTTTCCCTTTTTGTTTTCCTTTTCTTTTTTCCATTTTTCTTTTTTCCCCTTTCTTTTTTCCCCTCTTTCTTTTTTCTTTTCTCTCTTCCCTTCTTTCCCTTCTTTTTCCCCCTTTCTTTCCCCCCTTCTTTTTCCCCTTCTTTTTCCCCCCTTTCTTTTCTCCCCGTTCTTCTATTTCCCCGTTTCTTTCCCCCCTTTCTTTTTTCTCTTTTCTTTTTCCCTTTTCTTTTTTCCTCCTTCCTTTTTTTTTTTTTTCCCTTTTTTTTTCCAGGGCATTTAACAGGAGAAAATTGATAGCGTTAACATTTGAGCTAACCTCGCAGCTCCTAGCTGTGTTTTATATGCCAAGAGGAGGGAAGGAGACGCTCGGTAAATACAAATCCGTGGGCATTCATATTATTTACATTCCTTGGAGACCTTCTCTATTTAAAATGATAAGATTATTCAATCAGGATGGTGAAATAAAGAGATCACTTAATTTTACCACAGGGAATTCTGTTCCACTTGGTTAGCTCAGACACGGTTCTCTGTCCTAACCAATTTCCATCTGAAGGGGAAAGCGGCTCCGCGCCCCGGCGGGTCCCCCCCCGCCGCCCTGCCCGCCGCCCGCTCACCTTGAAGAAGCCCTTGCATCCCTCGCAGGTGCGGACGCCGTAGTGCTGGCAGGCGGCGTTGTCCCCGCAGACGGCGCAGAGCCCCTCGTTGGAGGGGGACCCCCGGGAGGGCGGCGAGGGCACCTGGCTGTCCAGCAGCTGTGGAGCGTGGCCCAGCTGCAGCCCCGGGAAGGCCATGGAGGGCTGCTTGCGGATGGGGTTGGGGACGGCGAAAGCCTGCCCGTCCACGGCGTGGTGCGCCCCGGCCGGCTCGGGGTTCATGGGGACGTGGAGGGGCCCGTCGAAGCGCATCTGGCAGCTGGAGACGGGGGTGCCGGGGGGCGACTGCTTGAAGGAGAAGAGGGAGAGGCGGGAGACGGGCGTTTTGCGCTGCTCGATCATGTGCGTGGTGGCCACGTAGTTGGGGTGGAAGTTGTGCAGGGAGCCGGGGTCGTCCCACATGGGGCCGTGCTGCACCTGGAAGCCGGGCGTGGAGGGGGTCGGGGGCGACGAGGGCTTGTAGTACACGGAGCCCGAGTGGGACATCATCTCCTCGGACTGGGGGGGGAGGTGGCTGTGCTGCTGGTAGCCGTGCATCTGAATGTCTTCCACCTTAATGGAGGACTGCTGTCCGGAGAGGGGCATTTGGTACAAGCAAGGTGGCTTCACGTCGTAGCTTGTGTTGTAGTTGTCCATAAAGGTACTGAAGCTGGGGAGAGAAGTGGTGGCAGTGATTTCAGTGTTGGTGAGGTCCATGCTAAACTTGACAAACTCCGGAGTTAAGAAATCGGAGCTGTATTCTCCCGAAGAGTGGTAACCGTAGCTCTGGGAGGCCGGGCTGGCTCCTTGAGGCGAGGACCCATACTGAGCCTGAACACAGGGCATGGCTGGAAACGAAACAGGGTCATATAGACTCGGACCACACAACCGCGCTCCATCCGCCCCCGCGCAGCATCCCCCCTTCGCCGGTCGGGGCCAGCGCGGTGCCCGGCG
>NW_009648443.1:570842-571478 GCF_000708025.1 Charadrius vociferus
TGGCCCCGACCGGCGAAGGGGGGATGCGGGGGACGCAGCGTGGGAGCCCGGGTGGCGGACCCAGCCCGGTTGCGGAGCCGCGGGAAGGCAGGACACAAACCTTCAGGCGAGCTGGAGGCGTTGTCGGAGGAGCCGAGGGCAGACAGCGTCGGAGATCAGCGGCCAAGTTTTACAGCGCGGAGGAGAAGGGCTCCAGCCTGCCCGGTGCGCTGGCTGGAACACAGACAGGGGGGAGATGCTCTTCAGGATGTCCCCAGGAGCAGCGACATCCCACCCGCGGGCACACAGACGCACGGGACACACGCTTCGGGATGTCCCCGGGAGCAACGAAACCCCCCACACGGGCAGAGACACGCAGGAGATGCTTTTGGGGATGTCCCCGGGAGCAGCGACATCCCTCCCCGGGCACAGACACACGGGAGATGCTCTTTGGGGTGTCCCCGGGAGCAGCGACATCCCACTCCTGGGCACAGACACGCAGGAGATGCTCTTTGGGATGTCCGCGGGAGCAATGAAACCCCCCCACGGGCACAGACACACTGGAGATGCTTTTCAGGATGTCCCCATGAGCAGTGACATCCATCCCCGGGCACAGACACGCGGGAGATGCTCTTTGGGATGTCCCTGGCAGCAGCG
>NW_009648443.1:572964-576164 GCF_000708025.1 Charadrius vociferus
AGGCTCCAGCGGTGGTGGAGGGAGGGGGACGCGCGGCCGCCTCCGCGGTGGGCTCCCGCAAGCGGCTCTGACGCCAACCCCAGGCCTCGCCACCGGACCCTTGGCTGCCATTCAGCCTGCGAAAAAATTAGGCAGAAGTGACAAAACTGCGCGTCCTGGGTGCAGAAGCCATGAAACCGCCCAGGCGGGTGCTGCGGCACGGGGATGCGCAGCACGGCTGCTCGCGGGGAGCCTAAAGAGCCAACGCTTCCCACACAAAATCCTCGCTGTACCTAAAACCCCACTGGAATGTGGACAGTTGAGGTGACGCTGTGCTCGGTCCTTCCCGATACGTTTTCCTCGCGGTAAGCGAGCCACCACCGCTCTCACTTGGCGAAGGCTTTTTCCCGTCCAGCGTACGCTGGGAAAACTCGGGACGCCCAAAGCCAAAGCTGGTTCCCACCGCCCGGCTCGCTGCCGGCCCCGAGGATCACTCGCGCTTTGTGGTGATGTTCTCGTGATGTTCTCTCGCGCCCACAGAGTCGCTGCCGAGATTTACCCAACGGGGGGTGAGGTGATGAAGACGCGTAAAGAAATCATATAACGGCGTAAGACGCCCCGGACGTGCGAGGAGTGTTTAAAAACAGGTTTTCGTGTACGGAGGGGCCGCTCTGGCTTCGTCCCCATGGCGCTCACCCCCACGGGTGCCGGAGGGGTGCTCCTGCCCCGCGTGTCCCCTCGGCTCCCGCACTGCTCGCCGCTGAGCTGCCGCGTGGCGATCGGCACCGGTCCTGTCGCAATAGTTCCTCCAGCCTATAGTTTTATCGTCGCAGGAGAAACTTACTGCAAAGGCCCTTATAGGGATAAGTAATACACCTAATTACCATATCCTTAGAATAGATGTAATATAAATTTCATTACTCACTTAAAAGTTCTAAAGTTAACAGCATAAACTTGAAGTTGAGTAATTAAGTAATCCTTATATAGACACTTATTAAAGTATTTATACATATTATCTTAAATCTACATCTATCATTTTGCCAATTAAAATTAGGACTTTAATTGCAATTAAGTAATTTAATTGCCAATTGAACAGCAAAATTGCTAAGTGACTAATTTTAATGCCTATTTTAATTACCAATCATGACTGGGGAGGGAGCTAATCAAGCAGTATCAGAGTAATGATGTGAAAAAAAAAAAAAAATAACGGAGAACAAACATTCGAGACTACATGCTTTTAAAAAAGAACCCCAAATTAAATAAATGCAAACACAATTTTATACATGTGGCGAAACGCTGTATTTTGGTACCTAAACACCCGGGCACAAAGAAGGCATTTAACGAGGAAGCGCAACGCTGAGGACGCGGCGCCCCTCGGTTCCGCGAGGTACCCCCCGCACCGTGCTGGGGGGGGGTGCGCATCCCCAAAAAGCCGCGCCGAAAAAGCGCAGTGGGGGTAAGTGGGTGAGGAGAGGACCCCCTCCCACAGCGGGCGGCAGCCGTGGGGCCATCTGCGTGGGGAGGTCCCCGCGGGGGACGGCTGGGGGGTGACAGCGGCCGCCCCCCACACCCACACCGGACCCCTCACCCATGGGGCAGCGGGGGCAGAGCGCGGCGCCCACCCCTCCGCCTTCGCCGCCCACCGCGCGTCTCGCTGCTGCTCCTTCCCCTCCCGGGGGTCCGTTCCGGCTCCGTTTTTCCCCCCAGGAAAAACACACACGCACACGCGTGTGCACACCGAGGTGTGTGGTCACCGTTCCCACTCCCTCCCACCCGTGGTTCGAACACGCTGAGGTGAATCATAAACATTTTTGACTCTGGACAGCCCATATAGGAGGACTGTCCCATAAGCATGTAAGCATATATAGGCGTATAAGCATATATAAGCTCATAAACGTATATAAGCATATAAACATATATAGGCATATAAGCATATATAAGCACGTAAGCATATATAAGCATATAAAAGCGTATAAGCATATAATCATCTATACATATAAGCATATAGTCATCTATAAGCATGTAAGCATATAGTCACCTATAAGCATATAAGCATCCATAAGCATACAAGCATACCCCAAAAAGTCAAAATCCATCCTCCTGAAAGGCTGCACCCGCCACTAACGAGGTTTTCCAGCTCATTAGAACAGGCTCCACAGGCGGACGTGCCGCAGATGCTCCCACGGGCCGGGTGTTGGGGCCCGTCTGTGCGCGGGCCCACATCAGGTACCGTTATTTTCAATAAAAGCACAAAAATTCATGTCATCCCTATCCAAAAAATTCCCAAGGAAAGTTAGCATCTGGTGAAGGTGAAGGAGCGCAGGAACGGCTCTGTGGCGGCTGGAGCTGTACATAAATCTATTAGGAGAAAAGCCGTAACCGGATCAGATCAGAGCCCCGGTGTTGGATTTTGCCGCGTAGCAGCCGGGAGGGCGGCACCGCCGCTGCGCCCGCGGTACACGGTCAGCGGTGCAGCCGGCACGGCCGGACACGGTTAGCGCTGCGGCTCGCGCCTGCGGTGACCGCACCACGCCACCGACTCCGCCAAACACCGCCCTCCGGCGTTCCGTCAACGCGTGATGTCCGAACTGTGGTAGGTGTTCGGCAGCGTTGGGCGTCGCGGTGTCGCAGGGTGTCGCCACGCACAGAGCGGCCGTGTGTTTTGTACGTGGGTTGAGAGAAAGGCAGTTAAATAGAACAGCAAGGGAAGGGGAAAATAGCAATAACAGTGATAATGATGGTAAAAAAATATACGAAATGAAGCGATGCAACACAAGCCGCTCTCAGCACCCCATGAGGGGTTGCCTGTCGCATCCCGCGCGGCGATGGCAGACCCCTGTCCCCCGGCCACCCCCGGCTGTACGCTGGGGATGACGTCTGTGGTGTGGAATATGCCTTTGGCCGGCTCGTCCTGTCCATGCGCCCTCTCAGCTGGAGAAGTCCTTGGCTAATGCAAACACTACTCGGCAACAACTAAACCAATATGTGTTATCAGCGTCGCTCTCATACTGAATCCAAAACACAGCAGCTACTAGAAAGAAAATTAACTCTGTCCCAGCCGAAAGCAGGACACTCAGGTAAGTGTTTCAGGATGTTCACAGAATCCCACAATCCCAGACTGATGGGGTCGGAAGGTCCCTCTGGAGCTCCCCCATCCCACCCCCCGCCAGAGCAGGGGCACCTCCAGCAGTGGCACAGGACGGCGTCCAGGCGGGTTTGGG
>NW_009648443.1:576310-577568 GCF_000708025.1 Charadrius vociferus
CTGGAAAGAGTCTGGCCCCATCCCCCGGCACCCGCCCCGCAGATGTTGATCAGCGTTGATGAGATCCCCTCTCAGCCCTCTCCTCTGCAGGCGGAACAGCCTCGGGGCTCTCAGCCTCTCCTCACCAGAGTGATGCTCTGGTGCCCTGAGCATCTTCATAGCCCTCCGCTGGACTCATGACGTTTTGGGAGAGGGAAGCTTTGTCTCCTCTTCAACAGAGCAAAAGTTTAAGACTCACACAGAGGTACTGGCTATCAGAATCATAGAATCATAGAATTGTTATGGCTGGAAGAGACCTTTAAGATCATCAAGTCCAACCGCCATCTATCTATACCAGGCCCACTTCTAAACCACCTTCCTGAGCACCATATCTACATGGATTTCAAAGAAGACACGATGTGCACAAGCGGCTGCTACCGCCGGCGTCAGGAGCCTGTTCCCTAGGGCCGATGCCGCGAGAGGCAGTACCGGGCCCCGGAGCTCCCGCCATCCCTCCCCGCGCTGTGAACGCACGCTGCAGCACGACGTTGACGCCGACAGATACTGGCGGTGTCACCGAGGGGTCCAAAATCATAGACTGATAGAATGGTTTAGGTTGGAAGGGACCTTAAAGATCAAGCTCCAACCCCCTGCCCAGGGGACAGGGCAGGGACCCCTGAGTAGTATCACTTCAGCGAGTACCTTCCAGAGGGGCAGAGGAACGGAGCATCTTCTCGTCCAGTTTCACCTTAGCACTTCTTTATGTGAGGCACAATTACATCTTCCTAAAACTTCCAAAGGAGCATCATTCTCCCTTCTTCCCTGCTCTTACTCCGCTCCTGAAACTCAGTCGTGCCGCTGGTATCACATGATATAAGGTATTTATTACAGTAATGATTATTTCTGCTCATTTTCTTATTAATGCGATTATTCTATGGGAGACTACAAAGCTGTATTTTCCCTTCATTATTACCAGCGAGCAAGCGCGGCGGGTCGCCCGTCACCGCCTGCCTGCTCCGACAGCTGCCAGGGCCCCCGAATGCAAATAGATGTTTATGGCGTTTGAAGGCTGCTTCGCTTCGGCCGCGTCCATCCGACGACGACAGCGCTGAGATCCATTCACCGTCTTTTTACTCTCCCACAGGTCAAGGCACAGAAATCGCCCCCGGCCGTTCATCTCCCCGCCCCGCGCCATTGCGTTTTATTTATTTTTATATATATATATATATTTTATTTTTTTTTTCAATTTTATTTTCCCAGCGTACATTTGATTGATATC
>NW_009648443.1:577816-588469 GCF_000708025.1 Charadrius vociferus
CAGGTAGCGGGGGGGCTGGCGGCGCGGACCCCGCTCCCCGGAGCGGCTGAGCCCCCCCACCATTTGGGGGAATCACCTTGAATTTTGCTGGATTTGGATTTTCGGGTCCAACAGGTCGAGGGGGCCAGGGCGCAGCTCCCCACCTCCGCGATGAGGAGGTGCGTGGTGGCGGTTGGATGTCGGGCGAGCATCCTCTGGATGGAGCCGGTTGCAGGAAAGGGGTTATTTTAAGCACTTTGTAAAGTTTTCTTACATAAAACCACACTCATGCTCAAACACACCCCCCCCCACGCACACATAGTATAACGCATACGTAGATTTAACTTGGCAGCGTTTTCCTAAAAGGTTTGAGAATGCCGAAAGTAGTAACTACGCTGCAGAGACTATTATAGATTCTCTTCTGCTATTCATTTCTGCATCTATGTTATCTGACGAGGACGCCAGCCGGCGTGGAATAACAGCAAAACAACCCCAAGGTTGTCCCAGAAATGGCGCTGGGACGGCCACCAGGAAGAAGCGGCCACGTCATTGTCAGGTCGGGGCAGACAAGCAGAGCTGTGCCATCCCAGTTCTCCCAGTCATCCCACTTCCAGCAGAATCCACGAATGTAATTACACTTTTTCCCCTGTGGAATTTGGGTACGCAGGCTGTATGCTCAGATGTTCCCAGTCCTGCTGTAGGTGCCCCTGCTCTGGCAGGGGAGTTGGATGAGCTCCAGAGGTCCCTTCCAACCCTCACCAGTCCGGGATTCTGTGATTCTGTGATCTGGTGGCTCGCCTGCGGCTGCAGGTCCCTACGTGGACCAGCGTGGTTGGCCACCAACCCCAGGAGGAGGCGGTGGTGACAGCGGGCAGGGCTGGCTCTTTGCGAGCCCTGTCGTCAGGGACCGCCTGGAGGGAAGGCGAGCCATCCGCAGTTCAAACACTCTGGACGTGTTTAAGAAAAGGGTAGAGGTGGTACTTGGGGACATGGTTTAGAGGTGGTTTTGTCAGGGGAGGTTAATGGTGGGACTTAATGATCGTAAAGGTCCCTTCCAACCTCAGCGATTCTATGATTCTATGAAAAGCACAAGACCCCCGAGCGGTGATTTTTCAAGTCCTCTCACTCTCGGCTGACTTCTTTCGTGTTTTCCGACCACTCCATCGCCACACGCTCTGCCCGGCACGTGGTACCCGGCGCCGCAGTCATCTGCCTCCCGCGGCCACGGCGGGGTGGCTGCGCCTCCGACGGGGACCCGTCCCCTCTGCCCCCTGCGCTCCCTCAGCCCAGAAGCCCCCGGCTCGCAGCGCAGGAGGACTGCGGAGGGCACAGGCGACGCGGCGTGTCCCGGCGGCTGGCCACGGTGAGGGTGGAGGTGGCCGGGGCCCGCGCTAGCCATCATGGCACTGGTTTGGGAACCGGCTCAGGGAGCGGCTCCGAGCTGTTCCGCTGGCACTGGAAACCCCCAGGAAATGTCACTTGAGCGATGCGTTTATGTCACAAACACTCTAAAATAGCATAATTACATATTGTTTTCCCCGTAGTTTGGGAATTAACCGACAAAACACTCTGAAATCTGGTTTAATTAACTGCTTTCATCAAGTGAAATCCTTCTTGTTGCTTTAACTGAAATGCTTTCTTGTTTTGGGAGGGATTTTCTCCACATATCTGGGATCCTCCCCCCTCACGCAGTCCCCAGAAGCGCATTCCCTGGAGGACACTGCCGTATGCGACTGCGGGAAAACACGAATCCACAGAAGTTGGCAAAAAGGGGCGGGTTTGCAGCGCGTCCCTCTCCAGCAGCCGGCCGTGCCAGGCGGCGTTGCTGGCTCCGTCTCCAGATGGACAACGCCGTCCAGGGGCCATTGGGCACAGAGTGTCCATGACGAGCTCCCAAAGCACCTCTGGGTCTGCCCGGGGCTGGCGCTGCTCTGAGCTGGGGCCAGGAAAGGCTCAAAGACACAAACCCAAGTTATTTTTCCTCCAAGATGTTTTTCATTACTGGGGCCTCATAACAGCCGCGTGAGGACGCTCAGGACGCGGTGTCAGGAGCTCAAAATCGCCTGTGCGAGAGAGGGTGTTTCTGGGGACACGGTGGCATCGTTATCTTCCGTCCCACGTCGCGGCCGCTTGCGTAAAGCCTCGCAGATGGGAAACATAATGCTGGAGGAATGTCTGGTTTGACCGAGTTATGGGAGTCTATTTCTGTAATCCCCAACCAGAAACTCTTTGTTGGAGTCCCCTCAAACGGTTTACTGTGGGGTGGGCTCGCTGCCAAAGGCACCAAGGGTTCGGCCTGGTGAATCCATCGCTGTGGAGGATGGCCGTGACCCCTCGCTCGCTAAAATAGTTGTGTATAAAGACATCGTGGTTTTAGAGCGGCGGGTGTGCGGTCTGCACGTGCAGGGGAGGTAGGCAGCAGTGCCCATGGCCTCGACAGCACTGCCACGGTGCTTGAGGAACGATGTGTGCTGCTCTGGGGCCCGATCCTTCCCCTTCACCCAAGTCATAGAATTACAGAATGGTTGGAGTTGGAAGGGACCTTGAAGATCATCCAGGGCCCCCCCCTGCCCTGGGCAGGGACACCTCCCCCCAGCCCAGGTTGCTCCAAGCCCCGTCCAACCTGGCCTTGAACACCTCCAGGGATGGGGCAGCCACAGCTTCTCGGGGCAACCTGCCCCAGGGGATCACCACCCGCACAGCCAAGAATTGCTTCCTCAGATCTCATCTCAATCCCCCCTCTTTCAGTGTAAAACCGTTCCCCCTCATCCCACGGCTCCCCTCCCTGATGCAGAGTCCCCCCCAGCTCTCCTGGAGCCCCTTTAGGCACTGGAAGGGGCTCTGAGCTCTCCCCTTTTCGCCTTCTCTTCTCCAGGCTGAACCCCCCCACCTCTCCCAGCCTGTCCTCCCAGCAGAGGGGCTCCAGCCCTCCCAGCATCTCCGGGGCCTCCTCTGGCCCCGCTCCAACAGCTCCGTCTCCTTCTGCTGGTGGGACCCCCCGAGCTGGAGGCAGCACTGCAGGGGGGTCTCCCCAGAGCAGAGCGCAGCAGAGGGGCACAATCCCCCCTCGCCCTGCTGGCCACGCTGCTGGGGATGCAGCCCGGGGTGCCGGGGGCTCGCTGGGCTGTGAGTCTTAAGAAAATAATTTTCCGTTGAGGCTGTAAGCCTTGAGGACTCCTGAAAGAGAGACATTTTGGGTGTTTTACATAGTCTCTTTGAAAACTGTTATGCTCATGACGGGTGAGTGGGAGCTTCGTGCGTGCAGAGCTGCGCCGCAGCGCGCCAGCCCCAACGGGTGCCAACCGCCTCCTCCATCCCAGCACGGCCAGGCATGACGCTGGGGCAGACGCAGACCCCCCTCCCCAGTTAAGGGCCGTCAGGGCTGTCCCCGGGCTGGTGCATGGCTCTGCGTGGGGTATACCCCCCGTCCCACAGCGCCTGTCGGACACCGCGTCCCCCTCAGCCGGGATTTCCCCAGGGATGTGCAGGGTTCCTGCCCCGTTTCCCCAGACAGCGCAGGTGAAGTCCTGGTGTGCAAAACACACGTTTAATTTCTAGAGGTGCCCAAGCTGCATTTTACAATTGTTGCTCTGAGCTAAGCCCGAGTTATAAAATGCGGTCTCTTCTGGGCAAGAGAGCCGTGCAAACTTTTTTCAGGGCTGAAGGCGCTGACGATAGCGGATGGAGTGTGACCGGGACGTGGGCGCGCTGCGGGACAGTCACCCGCTGCCGCCCTATGGGCATCGCCTGTTTGTCCAGCCGCTCGTGTGACAACCACCTTCCTCCACAGCCGGCACCGCCACCGGCGTCGAGCAGCCAGCAAACGCCAGGATACAAGTTCACAAACAACATCTCGTGAGAATTCCGGTCATCTCCTGGGGAAAAGGCACGTACCGTACCGCGGGCTTCAGAAAATAGCGGTAAAACTAAGAAAAAACAACTCATGGTAGTTAGGAATTTGCAAAACCCTTCATGTATGTGACAGTTGCTGTCAGTCGAGGTAAATGGCAGGGAGAACAAACCCGTTAATGCAGGACGTTAATTGAAAACAGGACTTATGGGAAGAATGGAGTTTGTAATTATTAGAATAGTTATTAAAATACCATTTTGCTTTTTAAAATGCCTGGCTTTAATACAGAGTACGAAGGAGTTATGTTTAAAGAAATTAATTATTTCCAATGCATCTAAAAAGGGAAGTCTAAGCTGAAAATGATTTACCAAAATTGTTGAGACAGATTTTTAATTATCAGTTTTAAAACGCTGCCGTAGAGTATCAGCTGAACCTTATTTTTACTTTCACTAAGAAATGTGCTTTACTCTCGTGTAGATTCTGTTCCCTTTTGGAGGCTCTCTCTGGAGTTGGGCTCCAGGTCCGCCCGTGGTGGTGGGTCTCAGCCGCAGCCTTTGCTTCGTGAGGACTCCCCAGTAATAACATTTCTGACGCCGCTGGGGCCTTTGGAGGGCTCTGCCTCTCCTACCCGCGGCAGCGCTGACGCTGATGGTTTCCGTCGTGGTGTCCCAGTCCCGCTGTGGTTTCTCAGGCACGATGCTGCGCTCTCTCTGCCGCCTGCGCTCCCGGTGGGGCTCCGGCCAGGGATCCTCTGCCTCGGAGCCCCGGGCTGACGGGGACTGGCGCTGGCTCCAGCTGGTGAGAAGGGGACATCCAGGCGCTCCTGTGGGCTCTGGGCGCTTCGCAGCCTCCTGCCTCCTTCGGAACGGTGCCCCGGGGGGAGCCGGCACGGCAGCCGCTCGTGGGGAGTAAATACCGCTGGAGCTGGGCACGTGGTCTGTGTTCTGTGAATCATGGAGCACAGAACAGAATCATAGAACAGAACCATAGAATCGTCTTCTTGGAAGAGACCTTAAAGATCATCGAGTCCAACCATCAGCCTAACACTGCCAAACCCACCACTAACCCATGTCCCTCAGCACCGCGTCTGCCCGGCTGTTAAACACCTCCAGGGATGGCGACTCCACCACTGCCCTGGGCAGCCTGGTCCAGTGCTTGACAACACTTTGGTGAAGAAATTTCTCCTAATATCCACCCTAAACCTCCCCTGGTGCAACTTGAGGCCAGGAGTTGCGCAGCAAATATCTCCTCCGGCAGAGGAAGCCGTACAGCAATACCTGCAGTGCCAGCGTCAACCGCTCGCACCGGTGGATGTTGGGTGGTTAAGGTCAGTCCTCAGCACGGGGTCCACGTGAATAGAACCAGCTCCGCACACCGGATGCTCGCAGGCGTTCCCAGCGATAGCCACTGGGAGAGCCCGGCCATGGGTCTGCTCACGTGTGTCCCCCGCTCCCCCAGGGACCACCACGGGGCGCGGGACCTCAAAACTCGTGTTGAGGTTACATGACTTACATCCAGCCAAGGGTGCAGACAGCGCGTGCTTACCCTGCCCGGTCAAGGAAATAATCATAGAGAAACAGCCAAGTAATTATACACAATAAATAATGTAGTCTTCTTTGCAGCGTTTGAGACCCAGTGAGTAATAAACACTGATTGGAAAAAGAGTAGCGTTAAATAAAACCACCCAAACTGTCGTTCAACCTGCACCCAGAACGGAGGAAAAACTGCAGGGCTGGTTTGTTTTTTTTTTTTAGTTTTAACTCAATGGGATCCAGTTCTTCAATACAAAAAAACTAGATTAAAACTGAGGTAAAAATTGAATCCCATTAATATTACTGGTAAATAAAAATATATTATTTCTTGGATGAGAGAGCTTTAATAATAAGAGGTATCATAAAGAGAGAAATCAAAACTGCATTGTATATTCACCAGATTGTTCAATACAAAAGCCAACAAAATTAGGCCATATTGATGTGATAAGCAAGAAGAAATATATTCGTTTCCAGATCACAACATTCCAGTACAAGACATCATTGGAAAACCAAGTCAATTTTTATATCAGTCAAATGCCTATTAAATTAGCCCATACTTTGCAGAAAGCAAATCTACTGAACTGGTCCCTATTGACATATTGATAATGAGATGTAAATATATTGCTTTCCGGCTCACAGAGATCCAGTGACCCACCAGCACTCACCAGCAGCGATCCCACCTGGACTCCATCACCATCAGACCGGGTGGGCAAGTGCTGCCAGGCTCTCGGTAGCCACCGCTGCTGGGACTGGGTCTGGGGGCAGGGACACCGAGCAGCGGCCGAACATGGGTCTGATCTTGCAACCCACGTGCCAGCCGCCGCCGTGCGGGGTGGGATGTGTCCCCCCGGTGCTGTGAAGGTGCCGCAAACCGGCGGTCGCTGCCCTGAATGCTGCTGTGAGGAGGAGAGGGGTCAGCGCTTGGGGAACAGTCGCCCTCACGTCACGGAGGTCGGGATGGGGTCCGCGTTCTCGGCCCACGCAGAGGTGGACACTGTCAAGGCTGATGGCAGCCGTGCTGCCCATGGTCCCCGCCGGCTCGAGTGCCCTGGAGAGGGCAGCATCTGCAACGCGCCGCTGCAGAAGAAAATTCCCCGCTGCTGCAAACGGAACGAGCCCGGATTCGTAACCGAGAGAGGAAGGGGAGAGGTTTTTGATCTTAAGACTCTGGGCTGTGAGACTGGGATGTGTTTCTCTGGAGTCAGCAGTAAGTTCTACGTGAAAGGGCGAGAATTAGTCTGGCTGATTGCCAGTTCCACGGGAATTTGGCATTGTTTCAGTAAGGTTTCTAAAGAAATAAAAAGTTTAGTCTAAGTTTTAAAGAAACATGAAATTTAATTTTCCTCATTTACCTAAAAAAGCAGTTTTGTGAGAATTTATTCTCTCTGCTGTATGAAGATCCCACAGTGTAACAGTCTTTTGTGTCTAATTATTGTTCAGCCTTAGATGAAGACACTTTGACACTGCAAGTTCACAACAAACTAGACCAGCATTGAAGAAAATCCACACCAGTGAAAACCTCTTTGATAGATGTGGCCAATAAAGCAGCTACTAAAGTAGTAGTAAATGTCCATTTTTGTTTCGCTGCCAAATATACCATAGCTTGCAGCAGGGTAACAGCTGGACAATCAGTTTGGGAAATTCATTCAGTGGAAATCAGAGCGGGAATTAGCTGGATGTGCCGGTACGTTGAAAAACGCAAACTCCACAAAACTCTTGATGCTGCCTCGCACGGTGCGTGCCGGCACGGGCAGTGCCCCGGGGCTGAACGCGGGAGCAGGGACGCCGGTCCTCGGGAGGAGGGCAGGGGAGGACGGTGGCAGGGAAAGGGCAGGAGAACTACTGCCAGGACAGGAGAGAGAATGTCTCTTTTTTAAAAATCTTGTCAGTATATTAGCAAGGTGGAACGGACAGGTCCGCCCCTCTCACTGTCCATACAGGTTTGCTTTGATGGAGGGGTCAGAGGAAAACTTGGGAGATACCTTCAGTGTGAGGTGTGAGTCAAATGGTGGTGTTGATAGTGTGTTCCATTCTGAGGGGCATCACATCAGGTAAGTGCAGGACGGTCCAATGAGGGGGAAATTTTGCCATAAGATTAACCAGCAAAATACTCTCAAAGAATAGGCAAAGTGGTAAACATCTCCAGTGACATTTTGACGGAGTCCCCCGAGCACGGCTCTGCCCCCGCGGCTGCCGGCGGGGGCTCCCGTCCCACCGCCCGCCCGTGCCGGGGCTTCCCCGCTCGGGCATCCGCAGTGCGCGCAGCCGGGGGGGGATTCGGGTGTCCCAGCAGCGGAGCCGGGGGTGAAAGCCGCCAGCATCGCCGAGGCACAGCGCTGCTGCGAGGGTCCGCGCCGAGTGCAGCCCGAATCCTTCCCGATCCCCCGACCCCGAACTGCGAGGGTGCAGGATGAGGCGCTGTGGGTCAGGATCTTGCTGTTTTCAAACACTACTCGTTACTGCCACTTTATCTAATTTAACCTCCAAAGTAAAAAATACCCCTCATTCACTGAATTCAAAGTATTTTTCTTTTTCTGTTTTCCTGTGGTTTCTCTCTGTTGGTACTTTCCGGTGCTGAGTAATCTTTTCTTTCTCAGCCTTAGCATCACAACAGGATGGGAAGTTCAGAGTCACTGAAGGAGTTGCCATGACATATACTGGTTTGCCTTCCTCCAAATGAACTTGAGACTCCGTGCGGAATATCCCTTATAGGCACTTGTCCACTTGAGTAACAGCAGTAACCTCCTGACCCGGGGGGTTCTCAGTTATTCATGTTCCTGACGTCCACTACCATTGAGATTCACCTTGCTCAGGGTTTTATTAATACCAAATCCTTGTTGTTCTTCGGCGTATGATGCTTTTTGACAGTTATTTTTAGGTGCGTTTGCTGTAATATGGGCGCCTGGCAGCAGAACCACAACAAGATGCGATAGATGTGTTCTAGGTGCTCTTCTGAGACAGTATTTGTGTTCATCTATTGCAGCAGTGCAGAGGAACAATGCGGTTATTCTGACATTTTTATATAATGAAAATATATAAAATAATTACTGGATTTATTATTATTATAATTCAGTAATCGTAATATTACTGAAATGAGATAAAATGTAAAGCTCCCCGTTTCCTATCAGCTCAAAAGCAGCCTAGTAACAAAAAAATTAAATCCAAGAGTATTATTTGCAAGAGCTATTAGTAGAAGCCCTCAGTCTGGTTTTCTTTATGACCTGGGGTGGAGAAGTCCATTTTCCCATGTGGATCAGGAAAGTGGGAAAAGGTTGTTTTATGTGAGAATATTCCTGATTCCTGAGGGGAGAACGCGCTGAGTACAGCAGCGTCCTGATTTGCAGAGGAGGCGAAGGGCACGATGGTTCCCAAAAGTCTGTATAAATGCAGCCTGTGTTTGTAAAACCAATGAATCCCAGAATCCCAGACTGGTGGGGGCTGGAAGGGGCCTCTGGAGCTCCCCCATCCCACCCCCCGCCAGAGCAGGGGCACCTCCAGCAGTGGCACAGGACGGCGTCCAGGCGGGTTTGGGATGGCTCCAGAGGGGGAGACTCCCCCACCTCTCTGGGCAGCCTGTGCCACTGCTCTGCCGCCCTCACAGCAGAGAAGGCCCTCCTCAGGTGGAGATGGACCTGCCGATGGTCACGTTTGTGCCCGTTCCCTCTTGTCCTGTCACTGGGCACCACTGGAAACAGACTGTCCCCATCCCCCCGGCACCCTCCCTTGAAGGATTGATCAGCGTTGATGAGATCCCCCTCAGTCTTCTCCTCTCCAGACTGAACAGCCCCACGTCCCTCAGCCTTTCCTCAGCAGAGAGATGCTCCAGTCCCCTCAGCATCTCCGTAGCCCTTTGCTGGACCCTCTCCAGCAGTTCCCTGTCCTTCTTGACCCGGGGAGCCCCGAACTGGACATCAGAAAATATCTTACTTAATATTTGTAACGATATTGTGGTTCAGACTGGGCTAACGAGCACCTCGTATGGTACTTACCACTGGATGAGTTTCAGTTGGGGTATATGTACACATATTCAAAGCTTTTCCAGGAACAATAAAGAACGTTTGTTCCGAGAGAGCTTATAATATCTCCTCCTTAAAAATATGACACTTAGCAAGCGAACGGAGAAAAAATAACCTGTTCTGTGTTATGATTCTACATGCTGGGGACAGAGTGCGAGCTGCAAATGTGGAATAAGGTCCAGAGAGTAAGTTAACACTTTAGGAAATAATAATAATGTACTTTTGTGTGGTTGGGGTAAAATATTTTGCAGAGTGTTTTCATCAGGCGTTCTCTGAACAAGTCTGAAGTGTCCTGGGGCACGATCTGCCCCAACGAGACGGCCGCGTTGGTCTCCAAAGCAGCTCCACCTGCACGTCCCGGCGGGGTCCGGGGGGTGGGAGGGCTGTGAAGAAAGCGGAGCGCCCCACTGCCCCGGCGCCTTGGCTGCGCGACGGTGCGGAGCCGTGTACCTGTGCCACACTCCGCCTCTCTGAGCTTTGCAAAACACCGCCCGTTTGCCTCAAATCCCGAAACGTTAATTTTCATCTCTGATTAGGCTGCAGACCAGTCGAGGCTCCTTTTATTAAGTCATGCCGATTCCTACCTGCTTCCTGAGGGCTAAATCTGGCTGAGAAACCATTGTAATATTGTGTAATTAATTTGCCAGTCAAATAATTTCTGCAGGGCGATATTTTACTTATCCATCTGCAACCCTAATGAATCTCCCAGTTCGGTACTTTAATCCTGTTTTCTGCCTTTTTGTCTCCTTTTTTAACTCTAACTTTCATAATTGTTTACTCTGGGCTGATTTGTAACTGGTATTTTTGGCATGTTCTTATGATGTTCTCACCGGGAGCAACAAACAACAGTGAAACACTCGGACTTGGGAGCAAATGAAAGACTTCCTTGCTCTACTGCTCCATTTCACCACAACAAATGAGGGAGTTCATTCAATAAAAATCAAACATGTAAAAATACAGGAGAAAAAGCAATTTGTATTTGGAGGACCTAAGACTGTAACTTCATTCCGACTCAGCCTGACATACGTGCAGAACTTCCTAAAGGTTACCCTGAGCACTCTATTCCCTCATTAGTGGCAGGAGATAAAAACGGTTTGGTAAATGTAACGTCGGCAATTCTTTTGGTTGTTCAACTTTGAAAATCACAGCTCTCTCATTTTTTTCCAATACAATGATTTTTTTAAAACGGTTTGGCAAGTGGCGTCAGTAAGTAGTTACTGTGTTGTTCATAACCCCTGAAATTTTTCACTTTATGTTATTTCCTGCTCTCCAGCAG
>NW_009648443.1:588665-591529 GCF_000708025.1 Charadrius vociferus
AAAGAGTTGATGCTATTGCTGCGGGTGCCAGCGCCGGGACGGGCCGTGCCGCGGAGCGGGAGCGCTGCGGTGCCGAAAGGCGGGGGGACACGCGAGGCGGGGGGAGCCGGGACCTGCGGGGCCGGGCAGGTCCCCCACCGCACAAGGCCAGGCATGCATGGGGCTGAGCGGGCTCAGGGGCACGAGAGCTCTTTGGGCCGTGCTGCTGTGTTCAATTGAACGAGAGCGTTTGTTTTAAGAAGGAATTTTGAGTGCAAACATTTAACCAAGGGAACAAGCGCAGCGATGGGAAATATCAGAGAGAAATGGAGAAATACCCCTCTGTGCCTTCAGAATTCCACGGTGATCATCCTGGCGCAGTCCTTACGTGGGGCAACGCTGAAACTGAGCTCTTTTCAGGCTGCACTGTAGAAATCCATCAGCTTGGAGAAAAAATGCTGTGGAAAATACAGGCTGAGTTTAAGCGTGTACCTAACGTGAACTGATGAAAAACGCAGAACCTTGAGCAGCTCCAACAAACACCCTGTCCCCAGGGACAAGGAGGGCCTCCCTGAAGGCGCCGAAGGTTAGCGAGGTACCCGGAATGAGTTAATCCCCCAAGGAACGCGGAGGAGCTGCCAGATAACAGAGTGACACTGTTTTTCCCTGATGTCAGCACAGAAACCCAAACACAAAGAGGCGAATGTAGTCCTCTGCCGGCGCTGCTGAATGTCCGGCTTGTGCCCGGGCGTCCAGCGGCGTCAGAAACCGCCGGGCACAGGATGACAAAGTGTCTCCTGGAACCAGGGGCTGCCCCCGGGGCTGGGCCAGAGGGAGGGAGCAGGGGACACGAGTGCCGCCGAGGACATCTACAGCCATCCATGGGTCAGTTTGTTTCACTCCACAGCTCGGTGTAAGGCATCTCCTGTTCTCCCATAGCAGCCACACGTTGAGTCTTGCCTGAATAACACAATTTATTCTGTATTTGGTAGGCGATGGTCTAGAGGATATTTATATCCAGCCGCAATAGAAGTGTTGTTTCACTTTAATATAGGCAGCACATAAGCTCTTGTATTGGTTCCACAGGGAGAGTAATTAAGTACTTGCCGATACACGTTGGATCTGTAGCTGCTGTCATCGTGCTCTGCCTCGGCCCACCTCCCGAACGGGAAGTCTCACAATTGGACTGACTGTCCATCACCGCTGAGAAATCCATAAAGGCATAGTAATATCTGTATTATTCATTTTCTGCTATTCTGAAGTCTACGGAAAGGTAAACAAAAGGAGGAAAAACCCGAAGCGAAGGTTTTAAATTGCTTTGTGTTTTATTGCCGCGGTTGGTATGAACCTGCTCTGCCCCGTTGGCTCAGCCCTGTTCGGGGCCGCGGCTACTGCGGGCTTCGCCTCAACACACTCATCCGGTATTTGTATGTGGTGTTAATTATGAACATCAAACTCAGTCACTCCCAGCAAGCTGCTTCCAGAAATGGGGTTTGAAGAAAGTGCAGCTGTTAAATGCTGTTTTCAGACGGGACAGAAACGCGCGAGTGGCTGCGGTGAGGAACGTCTGACGGCACGGGAGGAACGGCGCGGGGCGGCGAAGGAGGTCCCCGTCCCGGGGGGGGGAGACGGGCAGCGGCTTGCACCAGGGGGAGTGAAACGCACAGCAGCCTTACTGCTGCGGTGTAGGTGCACAGAGACGCAGTATAGGTGTAGCACAGCTGCACATAGATGTGGCATAGATATAGAGATGCACATAGATGTAGTATAGATGCGTATAGATGTAGCACAGATGTAGTATAGATGCATATTGATGTAGTACAGATGTATAGATGCAGTATAGATGCACATAGGTGTAGTATAGATATAGCATAGATTGATAGATGTAGTATAGATGTGGTATAGATGTATAGATGCATATAGATGTAGTATCAATGTAGCATAGATGTATAGATGTTGTATAGATGTAGTATAGATGCATATAGATGTAGTATAGATGTATAGATGCAGTATAGATGCACATAGGTGTAGTACAGATATAGCATAGATTTATAGATGTAGTATACATGTATAGATGCATATATATATGTAGTATAGATGTAGCATAGATGTATAGATGTAGCATAGATGTAGTATAGATGCTACAGATGTAGCATAGATGTATAGATGTAGTATAGATGTAGCATAGATGTATACATGTAGTATAGTTGTAGCATAGATGTGTATAGATGCAGTATAAATGCAGTATAGATGCACATAGCTGTAGTATAGATGTAGCATAGATGTTGTATAGATGTAGTATAGATGCAGTATAGATGCACATAGGTGTAGTACAGATGTAGCATAGATTTATAGATGTAGTATAGATGTATAGATGCATATATATATGTAGTATAGATGTAGCATAGATGTATAGATGTAGTATAGTTGTAGTATAAATGCAGTATAGATGCACATAGCTGTAGTATAGATGTAGCGTAGATGTATATACATGTAGTATAGTTGTAGTATAAATGCAGTATAGATGCACATAGCTGTAGTACAGATGTAGCGTAGATGTATAGATGTAGTATAGAGGTAGCACAGATGCAGTACAGGTGGCTATAGATGTATACAGACGTAGCAGAGATGCATATAGATGTAGCAGAGATGCGTAGCTGTAGCAGAGGTGCACATAGCCGTGCAGCTGCCTGTAGCTGCAGCACAGAGGCGCGCACAAGTACTCCAGCCGGAGGGATGCGGTGCAGCCCGGGGGCCCGCAGCCGCACGTCGAGGGGAGAACCGCCCCCGGACCGGCAGAGCACACCCGGGCTGGGGGCGCTCCCGTCAGAGCCGGTGGGCGGTGCTGGTGCCGCCGGAGCAGGGCAGGCCCCCCCCGCGCCCCC
>NW_009648443.1:592276-601290 GCF_000708025.1 Charadrius vociferus
GGTAGAGCGCGCGCTTCGCATGTGTGAGGTCCCGGGTTCAATCCCCGGCATCTCCATCGGCTCGTTTTTATTTTTGTCTTTCCCCTCCGTTTTTAATTATTTTTTCCCTTTCCCTCCACGTTTCACCGCGGGGACGCGCCCGGCCGCCGGCACGCCGTGTCTTGGCCCCCCGCGGCGCCGCTTCTTCCCGCTCGGGGGCCCCGCGGGGAAAAAGGAAAGAGCGGGCGGGAGCGCGCTGGGCTTTCCCGGCCCGGGAAAAAAAAGAGGAACTGCATTGGCCGGGAATCGAACCCGGGCCTCCCGCGTGGCAGGCGAGAATTCTACCACTGAACCACCAATGCCCGTTCTGTGAGCGTTCCCGCAGGCTCCCTGCTCCCTTACTCCCCCAGTACCTTTGGGGTTACTTGCGTTCTTTTTCTCTCCTTTTTTTCAGTCGCATGTTCACAGTCAGTACTTTTGAGCCGTTATTTCCTGGGGAAAAAAAGGTTTTTAGAAAGTTAGCGATGTCCCTACACATTTTTTCCCCTAAAGGATAAAAAAACTAGAAAATTGTATAATACACCCATCATCCTTTACATTTAAAAGCTTTCAGACCAAGTCACAAAAGGTGCATTTTTGTTCCTTTTCCATACTGGAAGGACTTTGCCAGAGGAGGCCAGAAGTTAAAGGCTTAGAGACTCACAGGATCTACTAACACAGGAATCACCACAGGACAATGTCCGAATTTACATCTCTGTATTGTCGGTTGATGTAGTGCTGTGGATCCTGACATTTCAGTACAACGTAACACTGAGTAGTGATGGGCTATCAATAGAATGCTGCTGCCTGCGCTGTGATGTAACAATGCCATGTTCCAGTAAAAATTATGTATAGTCTTGACATTTA
Organism: Charadrius vociferus; assembly: GCF_000708025.1. Lineage (NCBI taxonomy): Eukaryota > Metazoa > Chordata > Aves > Charadriiformes > Charadriidae > Charadrius > Charadrius vociferus. Next base: position 593,162 of record NW_009648443.1, read on the forward strand.
GTTTGTCTTGGACACGCTCCCAAGAGCGGCCACGTGTGAGCCAAAGAGTTCAAGGTAAAGTGGCACCAAGTGTTGGGAGAGCATGAAGGTGTATGTACAGAAGAAGGGCTGTGCTTAAGAATACCCTCCAGACAGGACGGTCTACCACCAACGGTAGTAAGCCGGTGTTTTCTTCTTCAACAAACAGTGATTTGACACCACAGATAAAGTTCCAATTTTCTGTCTGAACATATGTTAACATCAAAATGTAAACTTCCCTATGGAAAAGTTTACCTCTGCGGAGAAGTTCCTAGCTTACGGAGAAGTTCCCCTCTGCTCCCCGCTCCTGCAGCTATTGCCTCACCGCTCCCAATCGCATGTTCAGGTCATCCAGATGGCAAATTTCTTCTGCGTGCGTAAAGCAGAAGCTGAACAAATCTTGTGTTCTCAGTGAACCTGGAAGGAAAGTCAAGGCCACGATTTGCTCGCCGGCCAGCCAATACCAGGGGACAATATTGCCCAGTCACCCCGGACCAGAGGAACAATGCCGGCCAGGAACAATGCCATCACAGTTCCCTTTCCCCTGAGCTTCATTGCAACTTCTTAACTTCCACTGGCAGAAACTAACATAGAAAACACTTCAAAGTAATAACTGTTATTTGGGTTATTGCTTACAGTTGCATCAGTCAGCCTTGAAAAACTGTTTTCCCAGCCAAGCACGGGACCAAAAATCCCAAAGCAGTTAGGCAAAAAATATTCATATTAAGAAGACTCTACTTCACTATCTTAATTCATCTGAAAATTAGGCTTGCTGAGGTAAATAGCAATAGTTGGCCAACTAGTTTCGCCCCCTACTTTCATTCTCTCCCCCCCTTTCACTTCTGGTGAGCTGAGACGGGGCAGCAGGGGATGCTCTGGCAGTGCCTGCGCACAGCCGGGGGAGCAGCAGCTCATTCCAGCTGAGGGAGAGGAGTCCTCAGGCTGGTTCTCCTGGGCAGGTCGGGGATTTAACACAACAGGCTGCGTTGGTGCTGCTCGTTAGAGAATCATTTTGCAGAGGTCACCACAGTAACAAACTTCACACTGCTAGCAAGCCCGCCTGGCTCCCAGAGTCAAAATGAAACCTGTTCTTGCAGTCGCAGTTAATTAGAGAACAGTTTCCCATGTCCGTTAGACCACGTTTTGCATCTGCTCAGAACATCTGTGGGTGTTGGCTGAAATACTAGAGGGAACTCTGCAAATCAGGAGGAGTTTGGCAACTCCCATGCCTCGCTGGAGCTGAAATGCTGCTCTAGAACGTGCTCCAGAAATCCTTTTTCGAGCTGCTTGAGACAGGTTCATGCTTGGCCATATGACTGCATGTAGGAGAGTGCTTGAATGAAGGAGGGAATCGAGACCTGTAATATTAGGAAATGGTGGTCCAGAGTCTCAGGACTGGTGAAAATTTCATAGGATTGGTTCAGGTGATTAAGAATCTGCATCCTACTCCAGTGAGAGGAGTCCTCAGGCATTCATCGTCTTAATCATCACAGAGGTTGGGAGAACTCTCCCTACAAAACCCCAGTGCAGAAGGACGTGGTCTGTGCAAGTCTAGCAGAACAGCACAGGAACACTGCGTGAAATTACTGTCCTAAACAAAATTTAAGTTCAAAGACTTCATAAAAATAAGTGTGTCTCTAGCTGTCGTCCGTAAAACATATATAATTTTAGAAGTTCAGTAGATGGCTTGAATGGCATCAAGAATCCAACTCCATATAACAAGGTTATAGCATCTAGGGAACTGCTTTTAGTGACATTGCTTAAAGTGTACTTTTGTATGTTTCTATCTAAAATCTGATGAACGGGTGAGAGGAATTATCCTGTCAGAGACTCAGGACATCATCCTCTTCAGTTCAGCTAAAAAAACCTTCCTGGCAGCTAAGGAGACACCATAGATCTTCACCAGATCTTCTTAGGCCTTTTTATGCCCCAGAAGGGGACAAATTTGTGTTTTTCCATTCCCAGTCACCTTTAAAGGGACTCTGATCTTGGTGTTTCTGGCTAAGGCTTGACACAGTGTCTTCCCATGGAGCTCTACTGCTGCAGAGCACAGAATCATAGAATCACCGAATGGTTTGGGTTGGAAGGATCCTTAAAGACCATCTCGTTCCACTCCCCCACCCTGGGCAGGGACACCTCCCACCAGCCCAGGTTGCTCCAGGCCCCGTCCAACCTGGCCTTGAACACCTCCAGGGATGGGGCAGAGCCCACCAGCTCCAGGCGCTGCTGCCGACCACGGAGGATGTTGCAGCTCAGGGGCACTCGGAGCCTCAGACATGCCAGTTCAGCCGGTGCAGCTGCAGTAGGAACTAGGTAGGGACTGATAAGACAGGCAGTGGTAAAACAGCTCAAATCAAGCTTACAGCTGCAGGGGTGGCTTACCTGGGGTGGGGTAAGTGGGTATCATTCCTTCCCTCCTCCCTAGCTGGTATGGACACGTGTCCCTGTGTCACGCAATGCACTTGCAGCTGTGCAGTCACCCACTCTAAAACTGGTGTTGCATCAATCCCTGTATCGGCATATAAAAAAGAGAAAGTGTGATGTACCTGTGCTGCTTGCACTGATTCACCTCTTCATGTGGAGCTGTATTAAATGGAGATCTTGTTAGAAATAATGCCTAAGGAGTAATTCAGACCGACCTGAAATATCACATACCTCTCTGTAAGAACCCACTGCCTGGTGAACGGTTTCTCATGTTTAACTAACACAGACCTAATACTGAATATTACCAGGGAAGTCTGGCCAAGACTTCATACTGGCCCCCAAAATAACGAAGGATAACTGCAGGCCTTTCAAAATGGCTTCTGAAAGCCTCTCCAGTAAAGGCTTCCACAGCGTGCTCTTGTCTCTCTCTCCAGAGTGCAGAAAAATCGTACCATCCCTGGCGAGTTCTGCGCTGAGTGGAGTACACGCACATCAACTTGATTTTAACAGGTCACGGAATAAGCTGGGCATTTAAAAATATCCACCTCCCCAAAAGGACAAATGCCTACGTATTGCGGAGCCTTCAGCAAAGCCTGTTGAAACAAAACAAACAAAACAATCGTGGTAATCTTTTAGGTAGGACTTATAATGTAGAACAACTTGTCAGTGCAGGTTAAAGTTTTAAGGGCTAGCAATTTTGACAGCGTCCCTTTGAGCACAGTGAGCGCGCAGGGACGAGCAGGACAGCAAAAGGTCACTTGGTCACACGTATCTGCTGCCTCCTTTAAGTTTATCTCAAGACCCACCAGGCACGTCCCAATTAATTATTTAAATCTGCAAGGAAAAATATTTCTGTCGATGAAAAGGTATAATCTTAAATTCTGGGGAAGCTACAGGATGGCTGGGTGCTCAAAACCAGCGCTAAGAGGAAGCTGCGGTGCAGCATCCCATGCGGGGGCTTCAGCCACCGACAGGAGGCATTTACATCCAGAAATGTCGATTTGTTTCAGATATCAGCAAAGTGGAAACTTACGGATTTTCCTATATCCCTTTGTTTTCAACTGAACAGTTCTGGAACACAAAAGGTCACCAAACCCAAATTGACAATGATGCATGTGGTTATTTAAAACAACTTTTCCCAACACAACTATTGATTATGTTGCTAGCGATCTGCATAAGTTCCTTATAAACCTGTGGACACCCCAAAAATGTTGGTCCCAGACACTATTCAAATGGTGGGAAACAAAAGCCATCAGGCAAGCAATGCCGGTGGAACAGACACTGGAAGAGAACAAGAGACTCAAATCCTGTATGTCTGCATTATGTACTGGAATATTAGGCTTTCAAAGTGGTTGTACATGTCTATGAACAGGTTTTCTAAGATTTTTCCCTAATCAATCGAACAGAGGAAATATCTGGACAAAAAGCAGATGTGTATATTCACTGGGGCTGATTTTGGACTGTCATTGTCTGAGAAAAAAAAATAGCACAAATTCCACAAAGCCTTTTCCATTTCATTTTCTGAATATAACCGCGCTCTCTCTGGCATATGTAAGGGGAAAATAAATTTAAAAGATTTTTTCATCTTTCCTGCCACAACAAAGATTTTTAAACAACAGAAAATAAATACTCGTGAATAGTCCAAGCAGTCTTTCTCTCTAAAATATACTGTCTTTCTTTTCTCCCCCTCTCCCAGTGAAACGCACGTTCTCCATTAGACTGAGCTCAGCTGTTTGCCCCAGAAAAACACGGGTACTCCACATGGCTTCTTTCCATTGCCTGGCTCTGCCACAGGTAAGCTGCCTGTGCTGCCATTGCAGGGAGAGGCCAATTAATTACTGTGTTTGTTCTGCAACAAATAACGTGACCTGTGACCTTATTCTTTTAAACGGCAATTTTTGCGTTTGTTCCTGTGACTCAGCCCTGATGTGTTATCTTTATATAACAGCAAACAATAAGACATAATTATGACAATAACACATTGCTTCAGTTTTAGGAGAAAAATGAGCCCTTTTTTCAGACACACACACAAACACAGTGTCTGTTTTTATCTGTTGCAGTGGAGGGGGAAATGTGTAAACGCTAGCAATAGAGCCTGGTGCAGTCGGTAAACTGAGTATCTGGTATGAAGCAATACAGTTGTATTTCCGAATGATACCTGATACCGGCAGCCAGAGATGGGAACCCTTTTAAATGTTTAATCATAGCCGTGACTAAGTCCTTTTATTTTCCAATGGGAAGACCAACCATGGATCCCACTTGAAAAAATCTCGGTAGAGAAACTCAGCTTCTGTTTCCGTCGCTTCCTTTCAACTCTTCTGCAATTATTATTACCCCTTGCTCCTCACAAAGACATTTTCCTGAAGACAGATTAGGAGAAAACATATTTGTGAATGTAGGAACAGATTTTCTTCTTATGATGCATAACTTTGGCATGCAGTCAGGAAACGATGATAATCTTTTTCTCCATCTTCCCTTGCTAATGAAGAGAAACTGCCTCTGGGGTTAAGGACAAAAGGTGAACTCTCCCTGAACACAATTTACACCTGCTGAGCACATGATTTGGGCATCTAAAATTCTTGTCTTGGCAGGTGTCCCAGGGACCAAGCCACACGCACAGAGACTTGGGAGGTAATATTTTCATCTAGACATTAAATAAAAAACAGACCTAAGAGGGAGGAATTTTGTGATACCTTAAGGCATCTCATTTTTTTGCTTAACCTCGTAAAAGTCTCTTCACGATTCAGACTTAGGAAGGGCAATCCTTACCAACCGGTAACTAAGATCAAAACACAGCTGAAAAGTAAGTAAGATGAAAAGACAGCTGTAGTTGAAAAGAAGCCTAACCAAGAGAGCAGAGAACAGCCCATCCCTCGTTAGCTGGTAGCTGCACCACGAACGTGTGGAGAACCTCTCCCAGGAAGGGAGATTGCTACGTAAATGTGATCCTTGTAAAAGTTTTCACTCATTCTTGGATTTCCCTTTTAAGAGAAGAGTAGTACGGCGCTCTCGTTTTCTACCCCCTTTAAGATTTTGCTGGCTTGGAAGAGTTCATGAGACACAGAAGTGCTGGGGTGCAGAATACACTCACTTGGGAACTGGACATCGACACATGTTACACTCATACACTGCCCTGGTTTGAATCAATCCAACGTTACCATAAACTGACAGTGCAGCCACATCTGGGTAGACAAGAACCTTGAGGAGTGGAAGGACAGGATATTTTCCCAGTTATAAGCAATTTATGATGATGATTTGAATATTTGTTAGAGACGGACGGAACAGCAACATTTAGTGCCATCTCAGTACACATATATGGGGTAGGTATTCACCCCTAGAATCTGTGTGTGTTGGATCACGCTGAAATTATTCACCACAAATTGCATTTAAATCCATTTTTTTCCTAGCCCAATTATTCTTCTTCCTTTCTCTCTCGCGCCAAAAAAAAACCCCAAACCAATGACTCCACTTCTGGGGAGTTTTCCTTTCATTTTCCATTCTCTCTGTTCGTCTGAGGTATTCCCATGGATTCTAGGCCTGAGTATCTATGGAGTGTACTAATTTCAGCTGCCACTAGAGATCTTATTTCCTTTTAAGAGCACTACCATGTCTCCTAACGCGTCTGGGATAAAAACTGCTCCCAGTGTTGGTGGCCCAAGTATCACTTACTTTGCAAAACTTCTGAAATCCAACCCTTGCAGTTGTTTACTGACTTTAAATGCCACCCAGGGAGTTGATAGCCATACATTACTATTGCAGCTTCCAATTTAGCTCATCTGGTTATATCTGACCCAAGAGGGAGGGATTAGGTTCCTACGGCCATCTCAGATGGGACCTGTTGGTGACATTTAGCTGGCTGACGGGGGACCGGAGCGTGCCTGAAGGACGTGGTGGGAGGGAGACGTGCCCCATCCTTCATGGCAGCAGCCGGTTGTTTTTCTGTGCCTGATGATAGAAAACACGTCTCATGCTGCCTGTAAAGCATGTTGACTAAGCAGTGAGCACGGAAGAACAGCAATAAAAGCAGTTTCTGGGAGACAGCCAAGCAGCATGGTTAGACACAGCTGATCCCTCTATGCCTGGAAAGCAGGGAACCAGGGACAGTGCAGGGGTCCTGCCCGTGTGACACCGTGTGTGACACGGCATCAGGCAACTGACAGAGGCAGTGGATGGGCAAGGACAGACTCGTGATGGGCTGATGGGCATAAACAGTCACAAGATCAGCTCGTGTTTTGGTCCGGCATGGAAAAGGAGATCCCAAACGCTTGTGGAACCATGACTGCAGGGCACTAAAAATGTAAATTTGCAGGGAAAAGCGCAGCCAAAAGTTCAGCGATGAGTTTTGGAGGGGGAGGAAGATCCCGGCTTATTACTAATGTGTGCCTGGCTGCTCACTGCAAAAGAAGCAACAGGCAGGAATCTCCAGATGCTTCCCCCAAAAATATAGCTGTGTTTGTCAGCTGTGTCCCTGGGAGCCTGGGAACCAGGATGAGAAACAAGGAGGACCATCACAGACCATAACTCTTAGCAGCAGCTCTTCCAAGTCTTGTCACTTGGTATCACAGGACAGAAAGCAGTGAAAAGAACGAGGATATACAACATGTCTCAAGGTATCACTCAGTCAGCAACTCACTTATAAGCCTTACACAGCAAGTGCCTAGGGAAGTTCAAGATTGGAAATCTGCTGGTTTGGAGAGGTAAAGAATTGGAAAGCTTTCAATTCAAGCCATTGCCGCAAAACTAATGTGAGATTCACCCTGTCCCAGCACTTGCGCTGCAACTTTCCTGTCCGTGACAGGATGAGTGTCACTTGGTGATGGGCTCCATTAGCTGCGCCCCAGAGGAGTAGCTGTGCAGCCTGCCTGCCAGTGGAAAGTCTGGCTTCTGTGAAGACCTGGATTAACTACTAAATTGTGCTTCTGCTAAATCCGGTAGAAATCAGGAGCTCAGCGGGGCTTCATGAGAAGTTTCAGTTGAAGAAAGAGAGCTGGCAGATTTATCAAGCCACTGAGATGTCATTCTCAACCAGCTTCATGCCGTGCTGGAGCCACTGGAGAAGACAACTGAAGAATCATAGAAATATGGAATGGTTTGGGTTGGAAGGGACCTTGAAGATCATCCAGTTCCACCCCCTGCCATGGGCAGGGACACCTCCCACCAGCCCAGGTTGCTCCAAGCCCCGTCCAACCTGGCCTTGAACACCTCCAGGGATGGGGCAGCCACAGCTTCTCGGGGCAACCTGCCCCAGGGGATCACCACCCGCACAGGGAAACATTTCTTCCTAATCTCTCATCTAAAGAGATGTGGATTTCTATACATCCCTTATCTACCACATTTTTATTTTTTTTTCTCAAAGGTGGGCCCTCAGAGATTTAGCCTTTTTCCTGTCTAGGAATCATCCAGATTATGAATATTACATCTCTAACACTGATCAAGAGACATGTCGGAAAGGTCTCCTCTCCCTCGCTCTGCACTTTAACCCACTAGGCAAGCAGGGAAGGGAGCAGCTGATAAATGGCTATAAATATAAAGTCCGTTTAGATATCGGAGGGAAGAAACCTCTCTGCCACCCAAAAGCGAACCAACCACCACCAGAAATCCCTCAGGGGAAAAAAAAAAAAATAAATAAAATTAAAATACCACTTCTACGGTGTAAAGGCACCTCAGCTGACCCCACTGGCCGGCTC
>NW_009648443.1:601807-611616 GCF_000708025.1 Charadrius vociferus
TTTTTTTCCTCCAGAACTCTTTCTCTAGATTTCCTTTCTCAGATACAGCAGGTAGAATACAGCGTCTCTGATTATTAAAAAAAAAAAAAATGCTGGGCAGAGAATAGGGTAGCTGTAGTTACACTGAACTTTGGAAAAGGGAAGCGGTTCCATGGGACCATTTCTGGGTGAGAGTGTGTAACAAGCAAGTCCTGAACTTTTCTCAGTTCTTAGCTCTTCTAACCAATGCCTTCAGTAAACGCCTGTAAGCCCATTACTACAGGAGAAGATGTAAATGTGTGTGTGGAGAGCTTGAGTTTCAAACGGCCAGGTTCACTACCCGCTGAGCTTATTCTCCTACTTACTGCAGGCTGGTAGTGAAGGCGCACTGCGAGCGAGCTCCCTTCCCTGCTCCGAAGCAGTTGCGTTTTTCCTCTCTGCCCCGCTCCTTGCCACCCTTCCGAGTGTCCCTTGGCTGCTGCAAGGCCCTCGCTCTGCCTGCCGCAGCGGTGCCCAGCTCTCCGGGGGCCGAGGCACGGGACTGTACGGCAGGAACCTTCGCCAGGCGTGCCGGGCACGCTGCGTGTCCAGCTACATGCAGGGCAGCCAAGGAGACAAGGACAACTTTCTCTTGAAGACATGGAGCGCTGTGGAGGCGTGAGTCTGTTACCACTACAGACTCTTGCTTTTGTCTCCTAGTGGTTCTCAGGTGGCGGCTAGGCTTCTCTGTGTGTCTTATTTTCATTCTCTGTGTTTGCAGTCTGCTTCTGTACCGAGCTCTCTTTGAACCATGATTGCTGCCCTGAGATGGGGTCCCACCCAGAAAGTTTCCCTGCGCGAGAGGTTTGCTCAAGTGTAATTACACTGACGTTGGCCTGAAGGCTCTGCAGTCCCTTTGTAAGATAATCTTCTGACCATGGATGAGAAGCAATCTTGGAGGTGCAGCTAGAAAGAGCATGGCGTGTTTTTAATTGAAGTTAATCAGGCCTTTTCTTTTTCTCACTTATTCATAGGTACAGTTCCTCAGGAATGTTCAGTGATGAGCAATGACTGACGATTAGCCAGTAAAGACTCAATCTGATATTTCAAGATTATTAAGGGTTGATAGCTAAGGCTAAATCCAGTATTGGCTCTTCTATAATAGTGATAAGGAGAACATTATTAATCCTAATGTTAGCCATTTACCAATATTATCTAGTCTAACTTTGGATGTTAGTTTATAGTGTTACTTTGGTTGTGTATGTGTGGATATACACTTTGTTTTGCTTAACTATGTGTGCGCGCCTGTATGCCTGCACAGGAGCACAGTAATAATAACAACTTTGTGAGCTAGGCCATTATTACATAATGTAATATTTTCTCTGGAGATCTGTGTCTACCTGGTAATCTGTCACTAACAGAAATTTGGAAAGCTGGATGGATGTGGTAGGTTCAAAGGCCATTAATGCAAACCAGTTTCCCAAATGAAAGCTCATACGGGCTCCTTTCTGCTACCTACTCCGTCTTCACACAAGCCTCTGCAAGCTTTAGCAAATATTTAAAAGAAATGTGCTTTTTCCAGTCAGTTTGCAGTTGTTACTTTCTGCTTTCCCATGTAAATGTCTCGATGGTTTCCAAACAAGGGTTTGCGTTTGCAAGTAGCTCTGTGAAGCAACGGCTTACTTTATCATAGTGCGTGTTTACCTGCTGGCAAACAGGACTTAAAGAATTATTTTACCTTTTCTAGAATATATGGGCCTATGCCGCACTCGCTTTAAACCAGAGGTCTGATAGTCTGGTTGTATAAATTAGTTAATCTCTTGTATATTGCTTGGCCTTCCGGTTGTAGTTTGCGCCTGCATTTTTCCAGGGATTAGCTTTATCACTGTGGGTGTGCCGCTGCAGCTGATGTGAGCAGGGCCACAGCCGTCTGCCTCCAGAAGGGCGCGGGTAGCTGTGCCCGGGGCGAACCTGGGTGCTTGCCTGGCCCCGTCCTTGCTGGGCGCTCTTGGGAGAGCAGAAGACCGCTGCAAAGCTGAGTGCTGGGTAAAAAGGGAAACGAACATGAAATAAAAATTAGAGGCTGGAAAAAACCCTCTGAAGCAGATCAGGAAAACATGGGAAGATCCCTCTTTAAATAAGTCATGTGCTTCAGGTGTTTGTGGGTCCAGACTGGAGCTACTTCGGAGTAAACGATGTGGAGCACAGAGAGCACAGAGGCTGCGCTCTCAGCAGCAGTTGTTTTGCTTTAGGGGTCCGCTGCAGCTGTGCCGCGGCTCTTGCTAATGTAGATGTAGCCCATTTCTTCCAAGAAGCATTACTTCCGAAAACAATTTTTATTACATAATGAACCACCAATTTGTAATCAAAACTCTTCTACAGTGCCACAATATTGCTTTTAGAAAAGTCTGGTATCCCTAAATGACTTCCTTTGAGCCAGGTTCCCAAGCGAACATGCAGCTCTGTCTCAAGCGGGGTTTCCAAATGCCAGATGAGTTTGCTCCGAGTTATGTCCTGATAATGCCTGTGGAGCCCAGATTGTCATTTCTCTGCTGGCTGGGTACAAAGTCTTGGACTGCGCCTTTTTGCTTAGCAAAGTGTTTCTCAAACCAAGTGTTGATTCTGATTTCAAAATGATATTGAATGCATGCCCCTCCTCTGGCATTAGATTTGCATGTACTATCAGATCTCAATCTTTATTCCAGTATATAAAAGTAGGCTACTTCCTTGACACACCTAAGTAATCACATAATTTGTAGTTATTTTTTGAGCAGGTACCTGTTTGTATATGCAGGTCTGTGTCCAGTCTTGTAATAAGCAAAACACCTTGTTTTTTAATCCTTTAGTGTTTGAACTGGGGGGGGAGGGAGGGAGGGAGAAAACCATGGATACTGTTCAGTATTAGGATCGAGCTGAATTGGTAGACTGTCTAAATATCCGCATTAACTATGAGTGGAATGAATACCAGAAAAAAGGGTGAACAGCTATAAATTAACTGTATCTAACAAGAACATCTCTTTGTAATTACAGTGATTTATAGTATTTGCAAGTTTGTATTGTGTGTGTGGTGGGTTTTATGGCTGACATTATAGAAAGCAAGAATGACTACTTGAACTGTTTAAGCTAAAGCAAATGTTGGCACAAGAACAAAAAAGTATAGACATCATCCTGCATACATTTAGTCAGTAATCAGGCCGGAGACTGGGTTTCCTGCTCTTGGGACGGCAGACTCTGAAGTAGTCTTTCAGTAGGACAGGAGGGAATTTAAATACTTTTATGATAAAACTTGATAAATATATTATGATGTTTGTATGATGGGAAAGCTCAAAATACTCGTGACCTCAGTGTTCCTTTGTATTCCTGTTAGTTCTTGGGTACAGTGCTTGGGATTACAGCCGTCATTGTGAGTGTTGCCTCTCATACTGCTTTCTCTGGCAAGATTACTACTAGCTGAAATCCCAAGAAAGGTTTACAAATCAGACTTTTCCCCTCATTATCTGTAAGACTTTTTTTTTTTCTTTTTTTGTAGGAGGGTAATGAAACAGAAGAAGAAGAAGTGGTTACGTTAAAAATACCAGTAGTGGAAAGAGAAGCCAATAAAGTTTTTTCCTTGCAGGATACAGCTTAAAGCAGTTGGGATATCATCTAACACTGAGCGGGAAGATCCAGGTCACCTGGGTACAGAAAGCAAATTAAGTAGTTTGAAGCAGTGGGGACCAAGAGAAGGAATGAGGATAGTACTCCAATTTTTTGCTTTGTTTTTCCTTTATTTTTGTGCATGACAAGTGCTGCAACTACTTTTGGGCACGATAGCCGAGCTAGTCGCCTGTACCAGAGCGTGGGAAGGATTTTCCCCATATGGTAAACTGCTGCTTTGCTTCCACTCATTAGTGCAGCGTGGCCTGCGGGGTTTTAAGTTCTGCGTACAGGAACTTACAAATTTTTGGTGTGGTCTGTGGCTTAAAGGGACTTGTAACCCTGTGAGCTGTCTAGATATTGTGGGTTATGTTTCTGTGCTTGGTTGGTGAGGTAGTTCTTGAATAATTACTTTAATTAAAGTGCTGTAACTTGTGTTTAAGAACCCGAAGCAACCATCGGAGGCTTTAGGAGAGAACCTGGAGGATGGACTCCGCTGTGGTATCTGCCACGTTTCGTACCCACTGGAACTCTTTCCTGGCGTGTAGCTCCGTTACAGATATGGCTTACAGTAATTACATGTAGAAGTCACAAGTGCATGAGTCAGTGGCCCAGGCTTCTGCTAGAGAGGTAGATAACAAGCTTTGGTTGCCCTTCAAAGCGTGCTGCTTTGTTCTCTTGTTCCCTGTGGCTGCTGGTTAGGTAACAAGTAGCGCGGGGCAGCCCAGGAGATGAGCCCCATGTCGACTGGGGAGAGAGATGCTTGGTGGCTGCTAGGAGCGCTGCAGGGGAAGCGTCTTCAGTTTGGGTTGGTTTCAACTTTAGTCGCTCGCTTCCAAGATGCGTAGTGCAGTTAGTATGGTCTGACATCTTATGTGATGTAGTGTTAACCACTTCACTCTTTTAAAAAGCAGACAAGAAAAGCTATAGGAGAGCTGGTAGATTGTCTTGTTAAAGGGGGTGCTAATAGGATTTTCTGTTTACATCCCCTTTTTAGTGTTATTTGGCCACTTCCTGCACTGACACACCCATAAACTGCCAGTAACTCGCTCTCAGGGTAGTACAGCTTTAAACGTTTAAGTTACCCACGGTAGGAATCCTAATTGTGGCCTGTCTTACTGCTGTTCTCACAGTGGCCACCTTTTAAGTAGTCCTGCAAGAAGGATCAAAAGCTGAATTAGAGGGAGCTGAGGATAGCGACTGCAGCTGTCTGGAGGAGCAGAGGCGGCGCAAGCCTCTCCGCTCAGCCCGGAGGGGTATCAGTCTGGGGCTCTCATCATCCAAAACTAACCTGAGAAGCTTTTGGGAGGAATGAGAAAGATTGAATTAGACAATGCGACTGTGCCAGTGGCAAGTTATGCAAACTGTAGTGGTGATGATTATAAGTTTTCTATTTTTAAGTCTTCCATTGAGTGACTCACTTTATTAGATGTGTTCGTTTAAAATGGAATGTGAAGCACCCAGATTCCATGGTAATGGCCTCATAAAGCACTCAGATATACAACATAACAGATTGGATTTCTTCTCTTAATTTAACAGGTTTTGCGTCTCATACACCATGTCTGATGGCAGCACACAGGGCGTCACACACTCCTATTGCGAAGCTCTACAGTTTGTATCCATCTGTCTCTTCACTTTTGCTAAAGTAGTCATCTTTCTTTGATCTCTAACTCGCGATTCTGCATCTGAATTTTCCACCATTCCTTTTCCCTCATTCCTCTCATTCTTTCCCCCAGCTTTGGCCGTGCACTGCTTAGATCCAGCCAGATATCTTAATAATTAGAAAGTACTTGGGTAGAGGAATGAGGAATGCCGGCGATTGCAGCACTTCCTTTTCAGTCGCCAGGCCTCCTCAGGCGGGAGCGGGAGCCCCGGTAGGTGCCTGTGCGCGCTCCGGGCTGTACAGAGTTACACAACTCAAATAAGATCCAGCCAGCAGTCTTGCAGCTACCTGGGCTGGGCATTACGGGAAATAAGGAAGGCAAGGCGCTCCTAGGATTTATGTCAGGCTAATGAGAACCGTGGGGTGGCAGGTGTTTGTCGCGTGGGGCATGCTGTTCAGAAGCATCTACTGAAGACGGGTGTTGAAATCCTGTCTTTAAAAAACAGGATATAAGTTGCGCTTCGTATGCTATTTGGTTTTTGAATATGGGGCTGAAAGTGAAACAGAAGAATCCTGCCTTTAAGAAGTGTCTGAACGGAGGAAGCGGGGCCCTTGCCCGTGGTGCAGGAGGTCCAGGGGCTGTTAGCCGGTCAGGGTTGCCCAGGGACCTCACCCAGGCAGGGTCACCACTCACCGGCCTGGACTCTGCTGTGGGAGATTCCCACGGCAGTGACTACTGCATGCTGCTTCACATCCGAGGAAGCGTGGCTCTGAATTGCTGGTTCAGAAATGCACTGCAGGAGGGAGCTGTTCCTACTGTGACGACAGTTTGTATTAACTTTTTAACTTTTGGAAACTGAAAGCGTGAACTCTTCCTGATGAATCTTTGGTGTAGTTTATATTTTATGTAACTAGCTCTTCCCCCTCCCCCCACTTTTCTGTTTCTTTTTATATTTCAATGCCTATTTCTTCTTATTGGTAATCCTTTAATAGCTAGAAGTTTGAACTAACGTCCCTGTGAATCTTTACCAATACTCAGCTGGTTCGCTGAGAAATGTTCCCTGTGGGTTATGCAGCTCTTCGGACAGATCGCTCCATGCGCAATACCCACTCCTGCCGGCATGCCGCTGGCTGCTCCCCTGCCAGTCAAGGGCTCCCTGCGCCTGCAGGAGCTTGTTCCAGAGCCTGTCGGGCACTTCAGCCCACCCTGGAACCAAGGGCATGGGTCCAAAGGGTGCCATTTATGGCCTGTATCAAAACTAAGGATAAGGCTTAATGTACGGATGTACCGTGTCAGATGGCACTTACAGCATTAAAGCGCTATACACTGAGCCATTTTTAAAGGTGACTCAAAATATTTGTGTTATGGAAAGATGACTTATTTCTGACTGCATCGCTTCTCAAGCTGTTTGCTATAGTAATTTTCATTAAAATAAAATTCAGTTTCCATCACAAGCTATTGATCTTAGCTTGGAAGACAGTCAAGTTTTATTACCTACTTGCAAAAGATGAGGGATTTTTAAGTGTAGGCTCCTCTCTGTGTACATAGCACTCTGTGTATAGCCCTCGTCCTAACTATGTGGACTGAATTCTTTCCCCTTTCATCGTCTGTGCTCTGGTTTATCCTGCTTGGTGCTGACAGTAGCCTTTAGCAGCTGTTCTGGGACAGAACTTGAGGAGAAAACCCACAAGTGTACGTTTAGAGAGCCTCTAATTTCTCTTGGGTTGTGTGTGCGCCGGGGCAGTGTTTAAGCCTAGAGGAGACCTTGTTGCGTGCTGTTTCCCACACTCACTACCGTTCCTTTCGGAAAGATGCCGAAGCGTTTGGGCAGGGAGAAGATGCCCTACGCTGTATTAGGGCCCCACTGAAGAGTCTGGGGCAGCGCCAGGCATGGCCCACAGCAGCCTGGCACGTATGTATCGTGTCTCCAGCGGCTGTTTGTCTGGGACTCTGCCTGCCTGCAGTACCTGCTAATGCCCTGAGCGCAATTCAGCCTAATCCAAATACATCTGCTCCTACCTCGCAAGTGCGGGCTCATGGGTTCCTGGGATGAAATTGAGATGTTCTAGGTGTAAAAGCACCGTCTGTAGGTTTGAATGCCTGTCTAGCTTTGCGTTGGAGTGGCTTATGTTAAGCCATATTTTCCTTTCTGTCCCTGAATAAGCTTCTCTTACCGATGGTGAGCAAGATTTATGTGGCAATTTGAGCAGCTGGTCTCCTGGGAGCGTTCCTTTCTCCGGAGAATTGCGTATAATCTGGCTATCAGCTCTGAGCAGGGCTAATGGCACACACGCCAGGCTGTCGGGCAAGCAGAGGGTAGCCCTTACCGACAGCCAGCAGCGGAGGCTAGAAGGGTACAGAGGGCACCGAGCCTGCCAGTGGTTTGGTGTTATATCTTATCTTGCATAATGAAAGTGGCAAAATTGTTCTCTGTGGCATATCTAATTTCCCGACAGTGTGGTTAGTGCAGCCGTATCCACGGTGAGACTGCTGTAAGGTCCCGGTGCAGGAGTCATCCTGAACCCCATCCCCGTGTGCCTGTGCCTTCGTGCCACGGTGGCAGTGCACGGAGCTCGCCCTTGGTGTCAGCTGAGTTGGCGCGAACACGTTGTGTTAGTAGAAAAGCTTGTCAGACCTCTCTGCTGGTGTGTTGTCGGTGTGTGTGCACTGACAAAACTGGGCTCGTTTGTGGGAGGAAGCTATGGGGCGGTCGGATCGAGTGGGAACAGCCTGTGGGCAACCACGTCTGTATTCAAAGGATGTGGAACTGGGACAACAGAGGTGAGTGCCACTGGGCTGTCCAGTCTGACCCTCCTTTGAGGTTATTGCCGTTGCGGCTTTTGAAGCAGCTTCTGCACCGCTGCGGTTTCCAGCGTGGCGTGTAGGTACAGGGAGGTCTCTCTTTCCCCTCGTTGCCAGCACGCGTTTGTGCGGGGTTCTGCGTGCGGGAGGCGGCGGGAGCGGGCAGGCAGGCAGGCAGGCAGGCAGGCTGCCGCTGCGTCGCCTCCCCGCATCACACAGCCCGGGGTTGAGTGTCAGCGCTCGTGGGTGCCGGTGGAGCCCTGCCGGCTTCTGCCTGGGCTGCGTTGCTTGTGCTGGATTCTGTAGGGTAAAAAGTTTCACTGGTAGAAATCTGAAGGTGGAAAAGGTTAATGCCAAAAGGCTGTGGTATAATAGACACCATTCTAGAGATTTTGTACCTCATCCAGAATTTTCAAGAAACCAGTTGAGTTCAACTTTGATTTGATTTTGATAATCATTTAACTTCTGAAGACTGTCTGTCCCTTATTGACACATATGAAGGAGTCTTTATTACATGCAATTGCTGCGGGGTTTGTTGGGTTCCTAATAAAGTTTTTGTATAGGAAACTTAAATGAAAGCTGTTTCCTTGCCTCTGTATTATTGTGTTAGAGCTGGTGACAGATGCTTCAGAGCTTTCTGGATCACAGTAAGCATTATGGGGGCATGGGGGCTTCTGTTGATTTTGGGTTTTGTTTGTTTAAATGAATTCTCTTATCCGGAAGGACTAGTGTTTGAGCTGGTTAATGAATGAGAACCTGCGGCATCCGCAGCAAAATGCTGCCTGTCAGCACAGGCGAGTACGGCAGCAGGGCAGGGGGTATGAAAGGTGCGTTAGCGTGGCAGGTTGTGGTACCGGCGGGAAGTACGGCGGAGATGGCACCGGGAGCTGCTTTAGCTGAAGCAGCTGAAAGCAGAGACCTTGGGTCTGTGCCTGCTCTTTGCAGAGGCCTGTTGGGAGATGGAAGCGGAGGAGATGAAGCTCTCTGAGCATGAAGAGCAGGTGTAATATTAGTCATTATCTTATTTCCCAGCACTCGCCTGGTACAGCTTTTATTCAGTACGTGAGCATATTCTGTTTGAGGGTTTTTTAACAAAAAACTTATCAGAAGAACAGATATTACAAACAACTGAAAAATAGCAAGACGCTATCTGTGTAACTTGGAGTTGTCGTGTTGAGTTTGTTCCTCGTGATTACTTTCCTATGTTTGTGTAGCGTTGTTGTACAAACAACTTAGAGATGTACTGCACAACTTTGGGGAAATTTGTGCTTTTTTTTCTTCATGTAATATTTCTAGTGTGATTCACAAGGAAACTTTGGATTTTGGTTGATGCAGTAAAGGTTTTTTAACCCTTTTTTAACTAAAGAAGTAAAGGTCATCTGAATAAAAGACAACTACATTATTTCTTCCCTTTTAAAAACTTGGAGGTTTTTGTTTTATTTTTCAGAAGTACTGATAAAATGTTTACTTAAAAGGCCCAGGAGAATATGCCATCCTAAGATCATGATTTCCTTGTTTTAAAAACAGAAATAAGTGACTTCCAAAGCTGTCTGGGAAACTACGTTTCTCAAAGTAAACTGATGTAGGCGATGATCACTGAGACTTGTAGTCAGTGGTCGGTATGCCTTGCGCTGCTCTGACTCAGTCCTACTCAATGAAAACGCGACGGTTTAACTCTGGTAGGTGTGTACCTGGTCTTCGAGATAAGACTTGAGAACAGGCTGAAGGAGCCCAGGGGACAAGAAGCGCGGGTGAGTGTCGGCCGTGCTGCCCGCGCCGCTGGCCCCGCCGCCCGTCCCTCGGCAGCCG
>NW_009648443.1:611629-612998 GCF_000708025.1 Charadrius vociferus
TGTCTTCCTCGGCGGTGGGAGGCGCGAGTCCTCAGCGCTTGGCTGGGAGCCGGTTGGGCTGCGCTTGCCGTCGAACACCAGCTGCTGTGCTGTGGATCGCGGTTAATTTGTTCGTAGTTAATGAACTTTTGAAGAGTTTAGTTGAACAGGGATAAGTAGGGATTTGGGCTTCAGCCACCGCCCTTTCTTACTGAACTTGGTAGAACATGGAAAGGATACACTTCCATTTGTTTTCTTGAAAGCCAGGATCTCTGCAGACGCATAAACTGGCTTGATGGGAGATGCTAATTTGTTCTTTTTAAACTCCCTTGGATTCTGGAGCATATTGTGTTCCCAGAACAGGCACTCGCAAGGGTTTTGTACTCTTATTTGAAGTGAGTCCTTTGCTGATGCGTAAGGTGTGTGAAACTACTTCAAGACTGCCACCAGTTTGCAGTCTGAAAGACGAGTTGTTATTCTAGTGGCTTGAAGAAACCTTATGGTAGAAGTGTGTAGTACGCAGAGTGCTTGGATGGTGTGTACGTATTCCACATCGCCATATGCTTCGTGTGGCTGTAGACGGTCTGTGAACTGATGTTGATTGTCTTAGTTCTTTATTTCGCAGGAGGTTATGAGGGGGGTGGTGGTGGTGCAAGTTTTCCAGCTGCACGTTTTAATTCTTGTGCAGTACTGAATTTCATATTGTGTTATGACTTCATGAGTATCCATGGACACTTTCAGATATGCAGAAGCGATATTACAACAGGCTGTCTTAACAGATTCAAGGTGGCAGGGCTTGGCTGATGGTTAGTTTTTCCTTTTTAATTTGGGGGAGGGCTGATAAGCCTGCAGGATAGGGTCTGATTCTGAGGCACTCTGCCCGGGACACTTCTCAGATTGCTCTAACCCTGTCGTGCGAGACTTGTGCCAGACCGACGGGAGAGAGGTGACAGGCTGGTGACAGGCCTGCGTCCCGGCACGCGTGGTTGTCCCAGGGGCTGGCTGTGCTGGGCTGCTGTGGGAGTGCTCCGGCAGGTCCCCCCGCGGGCAGCCTTCCTCCCTGGGGGCTCGTGTTCCTCTTGCCGTGGTAGCCCGTGTGCGGTGCGGCCGGGCAGGGGACCGGCAGCCCGATGGGGAGTCTTGCCTCTGTGGGGAGCTGGAGCCGGGGAGAGGCAGCCGCAGTGCCCCCACTGTAACTTTCCTTTGAGAAACCTCCCTTGCTGTGGGGTTTCTGTCTGCTGCCGTGCCCTTTTACTCCTCCCTGTCCTGGTATAAAGGAAAGATGAAGTTGGTCTTTTCTGAGACAGAAGTGAGAAGTAAATGGAAAATGTCGTACTCTATGTACATACCAGGAAAGGTTGTCATGGTGGGAATCTTCAAAAGCATACAT
>NW_009648443.1:613017-644332 GCF_000708025.1 Charadrius vociferus
TGTGGGAAGCTGCAAGTCTTCTGTGCCATAATCACTTGCGTATAATACATATGTACAACCTCTGTACATCCACCGTTTGCATACGATAATTGTGTGTGGAGTTTCCCCTCGCACTGAGTGCGCTGCAAGCAAAGCGCCCAGGGAATGAATTTAAGCTCTATACCATCTTAAAAATGAAGTTTTCTTGTTTGGCTTGTGTCTTAAACAAGTTTGGTCTATGTTTTAAGAAAAAAGAACAATTATGCTAGCTGGAAGAACTGATAGGAGAAAAGAGATGAAATGTGTATAGATGTATAGTAACATACGGTATTTCACGTGAAATTGTATTTATAAGGCCAAAGAAATAACTCTTCAGTTGTAAGTAGTTTGCTGCAAACCTCGATGAGAAAGCTGTACGCTGCCAAAAGTCGCGGTTTACAACCCAGTCTGGTGGGTTTGGTATAAGGTGGGCAGCAGGCGCGGAGGGAGGGTGCCAAGCCTCCAGCTCAGCCGTGCCGTGCCGTGCCGGACCAGGGCAGCGCGGCCGGCGGGGACTGGCCCGGGGACCAAGACGAGGGCTGAGCCGCTGGCCAGGGGTCAGGGGAGGCTGTGGGGGCCTCCCCCTGCCCAGCCCGGGATGGGGACCCGTCACCGCTCCCTGCTTCTGGCCCAGGGCTGCTGCCGCCGTGTTGCAAGTCCGATGGTGTGCCGGTGTTGGCACGGGGCTGTACATGTTGCCTGCTTCTGCTTTAAGCGTTAACGGTGCTAAATCTCTTGTGTGGAGGCTGCTGGGTGAGTCTGGGGCTCGGATAAAGATGTCTGCGTAGCCGGAGGGCTCGGAGCGCTGACGGGAGTCCTTCAAACTTGATGTATGTTGTTTCTAACGCAATGCGAGCTGCCGCCGTCCTGGGAAGATGGATTAGGTTATGCCTGCTTAAGATTCAGGTCAGTTCCATGCAAATTTTTCATTCAGTATCCGAACACTGGGTCTTTTTAAGAATTTGCCTGACCCACATAGGGCTAGTTTTAAACCCTCTGTAGCTGGATGACAAAGTTCTGCACTTATTTCAAGCCACTTAATCTTGTCCACTGTCTCTGCTGCTGCTTCTCACTGAAGGACGTGCTTCCTGACTAGCAGCGCATCGCTTCTCCACCGTTCCTGGGTAGGACAAGCTTTGTTGGTATACAGAGAATCCAGGGATCATAATTCCTGGCTGGAAAGTAGGATGGAGTGCTGTTAGGCAGGTGTGATTGTTGAAATAGTTTGATGGGATGGGAGGGTAGCTAAAGGTGATCTTGTCAAGCAGATCAGCCGTTCTGTTGTGATAAGGATTTGGTGGCCATCTGGCAGATGACGCTATGTTCTTCTTTTGCTTTTGCCACAGTATTGTAAGCACTCATCACATATTCAAATACTTAGAGTTTAAACGGGGGGGGGGGGGATTGCATACACCTACTTTTATATCTAAATACTCTTTTGTCCTTCAGCTTTCACAGCAAATACCAGAGCACTGGCTTGCCTCTGTCTAGGCTTTGTTTAGAAATTATTAATATTGCAATGACAATTGCTAATTAATATATTGCTACTCTAAGTTTCAAGTTGTCACAACATTGTCATTAGTTTCTACAAATGGTCTATTCCGTGTAGCCTAGATTCTAACATGGTAAAACTGCCTATTAATTTTTATCTTCTTTTCTTACAGTAAAAAATGGCATTTCAGAAGGCAGTGAAAGGAACTGCTCTCATTGGAGGAGGTGCCATAGCAACAGTTTTTGGCCTCTCTCAATTTTCTCAGTATAGAAACAAACACGTAAGTATTAATTATGATTTCTGATAAAATATGAAACTTAAAATCTGTTTGAGCGTATGTTAGGCTTATACGAATAGTTTTGTTTGGAAAGGAATGCCAAGAGCCTCTCAGCTTGATTTGGTAGGTGCTAATCCGGAGGATGGCATTAAACGATGTTTTGCTGTTGTAGGTCTTTAACCAGTGGGGAAGTGTGATTCTTGTAAATCGTTTTTCATGTTTAAAAAAATGACCTTTGAGTACTACTGGGGATTTCACTTAGTTGGAGGTGGAGTGGAAAGTACTGATTGACGCAGTAAGTAGAGTTTGGACGGTATTTTCAAACTTAGAAGGTTGAAGTGGAACCACTAGCTCTACCTCTGAAAATCTCAGCTTCAGAATGGTCGTGGTGGCAGTTCTCGTTCAGTTCAAAAAGCCGAAAGCTGTTTGAGGGTAGGATCCGTGCCAAAGAAGTCAGTGGCGAGGCTCCTGTTGTTTCTGGTGGGCATCGGCCTCTGTCCGGGTGGGCAGGACCCGCTGGTGAGCTGGGGGCACGCGTCACTGCTGTCCTCCAGGTAGCTAAGGCACACGGACAGCATAAATTCCCCGAGCAGTGAAAGATGATGCCGGAGGCGAACTGTTAAGGTAAAGTACCGGTAGCAGAAAGAGATGCAGTAGATTCTGGTGTCAGTTTGTGTATTGATCCTTGCTGGGGTAGAAAGTAGATTTCATTGGCGTATCTGCTGCTCGCAGCGCAGTCGGAGTCACCGTGCTGTTCAACTGGCTTCTCCATGCAGAAGCCAAGGAGAAACCAGTAAAAGGAACATGAGTTGTGGACTGGTTTTAGGCAGAGCTGGTGAGGATCGACAACTACTCTTTATCTTAAAGCAAATAAATGGCCGTTGTTTTAATGCAGTTCTGCTGTGCTGTAGAGTTTTATAAAGTAACCACGTCTGGGGTTAGTAGATGCGTCTAAGGGAACGTGTCTTCTGATCTGGTGTTAAATGCGGGCTGTGAAGCTGGCACCTCGCGTCTGGCCAAAACTATTTGCAATCAGTGTTCCGTAAAATGGTTGAAGTAAGTGTTGTCAGAGCTCTGGCCTGATTTGCTTCAGTCTGCCTCTGGAAGAAGCTTAAGCCCAAGGAACTGCCTCCCCCTTCCCTGGAGGTGGCGGCAGGGTGAGCAGCTAGGTGAGCAGGCGCTCGTCTCGCAAGGGGTTTTCTGCTCCTCACCTTAGAAATGTAATCAGTCAGCTCTTTATCTAGGCAAGCTGTTACTCTCTGAACTGCTTTAGTTACCGCACATTTACTCTAAGTTGCCATTCAAATTGGGCAAACTGAAAATAGGAACGGAAGAAGTGGATCTTAATGGTCTAGTTGAAGGTAAAACAGTGGGTGATGGGAGAGAGTCTTCACTGAGCTCCAGGAAGGTGTGTATTACGTCTGAGTAAATGATAATCTGAATCTTCTGGCTGTTTCTATGGGGAGGAGGAGTAGCAGCTGAGGTATTGGTGAAGCAAATGAGATGAGTCATTTCTGGGGAACCTAGCTGGGAAGTGGATAAGCCAGGATCCTTATGGCTTCAGATACTGTTGCAGAAAATAAAACCTAGCATTTAAAGTGAGCTTCCCATTGGGCTGCCTGTCTTGCACCTAGCTGATTATACTGTTTCTAACTCTCTCTGGAGTCTTTATCACAGGATTTTACAATCTGGCTTCATTACTGTGAGAAATGGCAGCTTCAAATTTTAGGACTGTTAAATAAGAGAAGGAGTTGGAAGGGAAAAGTGATCTGGATAGCTCACTTGTTTTATATGCAGTATTCCAGAATTTGGGGAATTCCCATTTTTCTGGGAATGGATGGCCATTGGATGGCCATTATGAATTTCCAGAGACAGACTAAAACCCAAAGTTTTACAAAAGGTTATCACGGTGTCAAAATGAAATAACCGCTTGTCCCCCGATTTCTAAACCTATTGTGTAGGATCAGTCTACAAAGGATCTGACAATTTCCAGCATATGTGTAAGCAAATGGATCTGTCAAGTGAACAGCATGTTGTTTTCGTGTTGTACTAACTTGCACATTTCCCACGTGATGTCCCTTAAAGCTGCTGCCTTAAACACCTAATACAGGGCAGCAGGTGGAACATAACTGGAGGGATTGACACAAAGGAGGACAGTCCGTTTGTCGTGTTGACATATCTAAGCTGTGGGCATGTCCCCCAGCCCAAGTGTCCTCTTTTTAATAATGCCTGCCAATCAAATATATGCTAGGGCACAGATCTTGTCTTCCTTTGCCAGAGAAGGATATTGCCCCAAGATGTGCACTAATTGGCTACACATTGTAGGAAATCTGTTGTTATTTCAAGCACAGAATCCATCACGTAATAAGACAGAAATAAAATGCTCAGGTTTTTTACCCCTGTTCGTACTGCCTCACTCAGCGACTGGATGTGCTGTGGCTGGCGTCCTGGAGTTAGGGGCACTCCTTACAGAATAAAGACCTCGGCTGGCTCGCAATCCTGAACACGCAGTCTACTGGATCTGTCTGTCTTTGTTTTCCACGTTCACTCCGCTGGTGTTCCATGTGTCTGTGAAACCTGGCTGTCCCAGGAGAAGCTGCAGGGTGGTAAAGTTCTGGCCCTTAAGAATGGGTGGGAGGTCATTTGGATTTGTTAGCCCAGCGTACTAGTGAGTGGTTTGTCTTCTAAAAGGGAGGAGTATCGGCAATTTCCGATGGTGGAATTTAAATTGTCCTCCCTAGGCTTGAGAGTGGAAGCCTGCCTGGGAGGGGAATGGCACAGTTAGCACCTTGTCTGTACGTAAACGGCTGTAAAGTGTTTGCACCTTGGAAATAAAACACTCCATTGATTCAGATCTCTCCTGCTTTTTAAGATTGTTACCCCACCTTATTTTTCTATACACACATGTGTGTGCTGACATTTTGGAGTACGTTTCTGCAACAGCAGTTGAGGCAGCGTAACCTGAGAATATTTATCTGTGTATGACATACGCAGGCGTGCAAGGGGCTTAGTAAATCGCCCTGATTGTGTGTTGGAAAAAAAATGAGCAAAGCGAGGATGGGAACACGTGTTGACATGACAGAGCTGTTGCTGAATGTAACTCATAAAGTGATAGATGAATATTGCACTTCTGTGTATTTTATAGTAACCCGATCGCTGGGATATTTACTGAGTTAATAAAATGGGTTAGCTTAATGCTGTGTGTAAGGGAATAAGTAGAAATGACACTAATTCAAGCAAAACCTCTTTCAGTAAGCACACAGGAGTGGTTCTTTCGTGCTGAGCAACCGTTACCCTTAAGGAAGCTGGTCAAGCTTTCCTTACTGACTTAGGCTGTTGAGGGCAAATGCGTAAGTCTGACAGGGAGGTTTTTGGTTAGATTAAAGAGAAAAACCCTTTTCCAGAGAAAATGAGACAGTTGGGGAACTCTGCACAGCAGGTAGTGCAGAGATCTGAAGAAACTAGTCCCTCCTAAACTGTTTTCCCATAAAGCAAATGTGTTCATAGGTTGTTTTTTTTTTTCAGTGCTACCACTGTAAATGAATTTTATCTTAAACAACAGAGAAACTCTCGAATCCATGTACGCTACGTTGACTACCAGTCACAAGCTCCTGCAAAGAATTGCATCTGAGATGAAGTTGGACCCCTCTGAGACATAAAATACACAGGCTGTCTAACTAATTGATTGATTTGGCCTCAGATATTCAGATACCTGAATGGCAAAGGTGGTACAGCCAGCCTTTGCTCGCTGTTTCCCCAGAGCTTCTAACACTCATGGTGACAGAGAAATGGAAATTCCAGTTTCTCTTCCTTCCTGTAGATGCCGACTGAGTTGCTGCATTCTTGCTTTTTGTGCCTTTATTTTAAAGCATTGAGCCAGGTGGGCTGGTACTAGGTATGATGTGGGTCTTCTTTGATGTGCCACGTTTCAATTGGAGACCACTGATGATTTTTTTATACACCCACCCCCCCCCACCTCCCCTCATTAAGGGGAAAAGCACTGCTTTGTTTTGGAGTTGTAAGAGATTGCTGCCTTTTCCTTACTCAGCCCACCAGGCAATCCTTCTCTCTTTCTGGTGTGTAAGTACATTGTTGGTCGGTAGGAATTGCTCGTCAAGGTGAATCCAATGAGTATGATAATATGATAATGCATCCAAGCCTGCTTTGTGGTTTTTTAATTACTCCTCCCCCCCGCCCTCCAAAAAATGAATGATGATGATGAATTTGACTCTGCAAACCTACCTGGAGATTTACATTAGCAAATGAACAAGAATGCATGCTTATGGATTACTAGATCACTTTATAACTTCATGATTGAATTCAAACTGCCAAACTAAATTTCTTCTCGCTGAGAGCGTAATCAAAACCATTCAAGGAACTCTTGCCTGAGAAATTGTAGATATAAACAGCAATTGCTTATTTCAGTAAACATACTTGTTCACTGCCAAACTAATCACGTTATTGCAGATGGAATCCCTGTATGCAGCTTTTCTTCACTCTCGCATTTAATTGACAGCAAGATGAATCATATCTATATCAATTCCTAGTGCGCTAATCACTTTGCTTGTATTTCAGCGCTAATCTCGGTGCTCTTGCTAAACCAGTGGCTCTCTGCTTGGGGCTCTGGTCTGTGTTTTACTGTAAGCCGTTTGTTGTATGTAATGTGTTTAAAAACAAAACAAAAAATATAGTCAAAACCAAATGATGCTGGTGCTTCTTGAACTCTGAATTTTGTTTCTCTTGTATCCTCTTATTTTCCTGAAGTTAAGTTGTATGCTTTGAAAAGAGACACTTGTTTTGCTGAAGACGGCATGTTTGGAAACGCAGTGCAAAACTAAATCTTGGGATTGGGATTTTCACTTTTTTAAAGTTTTAAAGTTGAGCATAAGTAGCTGAACTTGATCAGCCAAGACACGTGCAAGACTAAGCCACGGGTGGTTTTGGTCTTCACAGTTTCCTTCTCGTCACTGTTGTCTGCAAGTCACAGGGTGATATTTAGGGAAGGTGGAGACTGGCATCTGCCGTCTCTGCACTCGCTGTAACGGTACCGCAGTGAAGGACGTGCTTAGTGCACCAGCTCACCGAGGAAAAACCAGGGACCGTGTAGGCAGCCGGATGGTGATGCTTCTGTGCAACCCAGAACGCTGCAGCGGTGTCGCAGTTTTCAGGTGTTGTAGGGGAAAACCTTTCGTTTGCTGCTTTCCCGGCCCCTGTGGGGAGGACAAGCCGTGCGGGGCCGGTGGCGGGCAGAGGGGTCGCAGCAAACCCCTGCAGCAGCACAGGGGCCGGAGGGGCGTCTGCCCAGCACGGGGCAGGCAGGGAAGGCAGGAACGGCTGGATCCTCTCAGTGTCTCCTTCCTTGTGGCCATCGCTCCCTGGAAGAACGCCTTCTGGAACTGCACCAGTGTACCATACTGTAGGGATATAAAAGTTTCGAACCACACTTTGGGGGATAGAAAAGTGTTCAGCTCTGCTAGAGACGAGTGGGCAGGGGAGAGAGCGGGGCAAGAGGCGAAAGTAGGTGGGAGTGTGCAGAATTCATTGATCAGAAGAATAACGTGGAAGCCGAATTTCTTTGAAGTGCCGAAACTTTGTACCTCAGCTGGTGATCTGTGCCTGCCGCCACGTGTCGGTGTGTACACAGGTGAGAGCGAGGGGAGACCGTGATTGGGAGCTCATCGACATTCCCCTGTCTGCTTCACCTTCGCTCGGCCTCTGCGCTCTCTGCGTGTCTCTCCTGACTCCTGGGCTGGCAGCACGTATGTCTCTATTTGAGGGTTGCGGTGGGTTTAAACAAGCTTCTAATTAGGAGACCTTTCGTTACTGTGCATTTGTAGTCGGTGCCTGAGCCTGGGCCACAGTTGGCTGAGTGCTTAATGCGGCTGGTCGCACGCCTGGGGCTGCGCCGTGCCCAGGCGCTTGCTGGGCTGGAGGTGACCCCGGCGGGAACCACAGGCTTGGGAAAAATCAGTAGCAATACTATAGCTTGAGTCATAATTGGCCAAATTTTAGTTGGTTTAGATCTTAATTTTCACTTTATTTCTGGGAAGGTATACACCCTTAATATAAAGTGAAGCACTCTTTTTGTGGTCCAACTTTCCTTATTGATTGAATTACAACACACGTGCAATGAATGTGGTTGCTGCTGTCCTGAGTAATTTGCATGAGCTACTTGCATTATAGTCAACATCATCCGTGATTACAGGATGAACTTGATCTTTCATTATTTTTCAATGTGCACTTCTTTTCGATGTGGCTACAAGCCATCAGATTTTATTTTCAGTTGTGCAGTAATGATAGGAACACTGAGAAATAACGCATTTCAATCGTAATACTGCTGAAGAATGAGCAAATAATTTTGAACAAAAATATTTAGGATGTATGCACCATATAATCCGAGTTCAGGCTTCTTGCGCATGGCTGGATTGGCTGTTAATTTACAGCGGACGTGTTGCAAGAATCACTTTTACCTTTAACTGGGAAGGTCTGCTTAAAGAGCTCTGTGACAGCCGGGGAAGTGGTCGCTGCAGAGGAGCTGCAGACCCGTTCAGCTGCGCCTGCGAGCAGATGGGGGTAAGCAACTGGGTCACCTTTGGTCAGCCAAGCTACTTTAATACAGCGGGTGGATATTCTCTCCCCATTGCAAATGCCAGGGGAAGTGACTGCAGTTCCGAAAACCCGGAGGTGGCTTGTTTTAGCGGAGAGCTTTTCCTAACGGCAGAGATCTAGGAGCGTCTGCCTGGGAAACTCAACGTGTGGGCTGAGTAATGCTACAACTCTGGGGCAGGGTGAAGGGTGCTTGGGGTGGCGCGTTTGCAGCGTGGGCCTGGGCTTAGGAGCTATTTCTGTGGCAATTGTAATTCACGGTTAACAGCGCCATAAGCCATAAAGTTATTTCTATAACTGAACAACTTGCCTGGTTCAGGTTATTCAAGGAGTGTTTGGAAGTAAAACTTAAATGAGCGAGATTCCTTGCACACTGTAAGCAGTGGATGGAAAGAGATTTGACAAATAGATTGTTTGAGATGATAGTAAGAAAGTAGTATTTTGTGCTTTGTTACTTGAATTTGTATTCATTTACTCTTTCCTGTTTAGGAGATCTGGGCACAAGCTATTTTGCATCAGTTAAGTCTGCCATTTGGACTAAAGACTGGATCATGCTCAGACCTTGGTTTCTAGGGTTTAAACAGGTTTTTCTTGTGTTGAGAGTGTTTATACTTTTCAGGAAACTCTGAAAATGTTAATTTTTAATTTCCTGCTTGTTTATTTTGGTCCATTCTGAATCGGTCAATTATTTCTTCCGTCCTGGTCTGGGTAATGTAGATGTTTATTTGTTTTCACGTGTGTATTTCAAATCAGTAGTGGTTAAAACAACTGACATCATCTACCTGGACTGGTGCAAAGCATTTGACACTGTCCCACACAACATCCTTTTCTCTAAACTGGAGAGACACAGACTTGATGGATGGACCACTCGGTGGATAAGGAACTGGCTGGATGGTTGCACTAAAAGAGTTGTGGTCAAACTGGAGACCAGTGACCTCAGCGTTCCTCAGGGTTTGCTACTGGGACCGGCACTGTTAAATGTCCTTTGTTGGTGACATGGACAGTGGGGTGAAGTGCACCCTCAGCAAGTCTGCTGATGACACCAAGCTGTGCGGACCAGTCAACACGCTGGAGGGGAGGGATGGCATCCAGAGGGACCTGGACAGGATTGAGACATGGGCCTGTGTGAGCCTCATGAAGTTCAGCCAGGCCAAGCGCAAGGTGCTGTACGTGGGTCAGGGCAAACTCAAGCACAACTCCAGGCTGGGGGGAAATGGCTGGAGAGCAGCCCTGAGGAGAAGGACCTGGGGGTGTTGGTGGGTGAGAAGCTCAATGTGACTGAGCAATGTGCGCTGGCAGCCCAGCGAGCCCCCGGCACCCCGGGCTGCATCCCCAGCAGCATGGCCAGCAGGGCGAGGGGGGATTGTGCCCCTCTGCTGCGCTCTGCTCTGGGGAGACCCCCCTGCAGTGCTGCCTCCAGCTCGGGGGGTCCCACCAGCAGAAGGACACGGAGCTGTTGGAGCGGGGCCAGAGGAGGGCACGGAGAAGACCTCAGAGCCCCTTCCAGTGCCTAAAGGGGCTCCAGGAGAGGTGGGGAGGACTCTGGATCAGGGAGGGGAGCCGTGGGATGAGGGGGAACGGTTTTAACCTTAAAGAGGGGAGATTGAGATGAGATATTGGGAAGAAGTTCTTGCCTGTGCGGGTGGTGAGCCCCTGGGGCAGGTTGCCCCGAGAAGCTGTGGCTGCCCCATCCCTGGAGGTGTTCAAGGCCAGGTTGGACGGGGCTTGGAGCAACCTGGGCTGGGGGGGGGTGTCCCTGCCCAGGGCAGGGGGGTAGAACTCAATGATCTTCAAGATCCCTTCCAACATAAACCATTCTATGATTCTATGAAAACAGTTCCTTTGGAAGTTCTAGGTACTAATAAAAGCACTCCTGTTAATCAAACAATATTCAGAGCACCAAAATCTGATTATTTGTGAAAGAGCCAGCTCAGGCGATGTTCTCAAGGTTGCGGGGGTGGTACTGCTGCGCTGGGATGTGCTGCGGGTGTTCTGGCTTGCTGGCCAGTACCTCGACTACCCTGCTTTTATTGTAAATGCCGGCGCTTTGTCCGCCAGATACACTTGGGCGCAAGTGATTGTTGTGGAAAACATGGATCCGTCCGGTCTTAAAAAAATGCTGGCGAGGGAAATTCACTGTCTAGTTTTGTACAGAACGAGGGACAATAGTGAATGAGGAAAATTTGGGAAGAAAAGAGCTGGAATAAAAAGCGAAGCTGGAGCTGAAAGCAAAGAGAAACCAAGCATGACTTTTGTGGTCTTGCACACTATGTAACTGTCTGAATAACTATGGTATCTGCCTACAGCCCATTGTATGTAAAATTAGTGTGGTGAACATGAACCCACAGCGATGGCGCTCATCACATTGCTATTATGAAGTACGTGACCAGTAATAGGGTTTGGGGATTCCTCTGATGGTAAAGGTTTTCAGAATTCTGTTTAAATTATTGTTACCGGAAGAGACCCTTTGGAAACTGGCTAAAACTTTAAAATTTCAACCACGGTCCATAGTAGTTGACTGAGCGAGCACGTCAGCCTTCCTCGCCGCGGCCACTAACTGGAGAGCAGCAGTGGCTCGTGGAGTGTCAGAGTACTGGAGGGATTCTCAACGCCATTCCAGTAAAATCTGAACTTGTCTGGAAACTGCCACATCGCTGAGTTTTGTTACTTTAAAGAAAAGCTGTATTTTAACATGCTGTAGGATATAAATTGCTTTGCTTATAAGATTTTAAGAAAGGATATGGAAATAGTGTTTCTTTGGTGTTGTAGTGTACTACATTTGACAGTAAACCACATCATCTCATGTACCTGGTCAGTGGCCACTGTACAAGTAATCAGTTTTGAAGTATTAAATGTACATTCATCTTTAAGTCCGTTGCTTTGGTGGATTTTTTTGGTCGAGAGTTGAGAGCGTGGCCGTGTGTCTGTTTGTTGAAGTACTTCCCGCGCATCCGGTAACATCTGACATAGCAGAAGACTATTCCTAGAAATAATTACTCTAGGTGGTAGTGCTTGAGTACAGCGTTGTGGTGAAGTAGGCAAGATGAAGTAAATGTGTGCCGACCCTTTATTGTTTTAGCACTGTTTATTGCTCCATAATGTTTTAACGCAATATTATTATTAAACATAGGTAAAGTGACTGGGCGTTTACCTTTATGGTTGTAGAAAATGCGGGGACGTGGTTGTGTGTGTATACGCAATAAATACAGATCCTCATGTGTTGCTTTTGCTCTTTGTAGGGTACCTTTGTGCGTGTTCAAGCTGCGGAAGCTGTGACTGTTCCAATAAAGAATGATTTCCCCACAAGAGAACAGCAAATTTTGGCACTGCAAACCACAAGTGAATTTGATGTCCTTGTTATAGGCGGAGGAGCAACAGGGTGTGGCTGTGCTTTAGATGCAGTCACTAGAGGTAAGGCTTGAAAATTTAATTGCATTCTTATTCTTGGATTACATGGCTTAGAATAAATTTCTCAGACTGGATTTTCAGAAGTACTTGAAGATAGAGAAGGGGTACTCTGAATGCCTGTTTATAAAGCTGCTGTTCTCAGAAGCTAAAGTGAACTTGAAGAAAAAGCGTCCTTGCGGCTTGTGGTTTCGGCAGAGTCTTTATTGTCTCGGTGCTTGTATGCAGTTGTCGGACATAAACCTTTTTGCTGGATGCTCTTGGATCGACTTCTCATCCGCTGTTGCTCCTTGCTTAGTGGGTTGATCTGGAGTCACGTTTCACTTGTTTGTGCAGCAAAGAGAAGACACGACTTGCGCAGCACTTCTGGCAACTGTTATGAAAGGGCCAAGCGTGAATTCTAGATGAGTCACAGTGGCTCTCCAGCTCGTATTTCTTATGACACGAGATATCTACAACTCCTGCTAATGCATTGTAGCTGCTTAGTATATTGCAGGTGTGGAGAAGTCTGTTTGGATTTTCGGTGAAAGGTACCAGCACCATTCAGTCTGAAGCTACACACAGTAGATCTGTGCTCAGATTTCCCCTCTTTTGGGGCATTAGCTGAGTAACTGCTTGAAGAAGCTACTAGAAGCAGCAGAATTGATGTTAACTTCATGCGTAGCCTTAACTTAGGGAAAGCTCAAGGTAAAATGAGTTTAAGCTAACGCTTTTTACCCGACTTCTGCAGGAGGATGAGAATGTGTGTGGCGGCAGTTGGTTGTCGGCCGGTAGATGTGCAGATGTTGTTCAATACCTCATGCAGTAAGTCAGACGTGAAAAACTCTCTTCAGGGAGTGAAGAAGCAGAACGCTAGTGCCCACTCTGTGTCATCCACCTCACGCAGTGACTTTGAAATTGGCCGGCAAGTTCTAATCAAATTTGGCAGTTCTCAAAGAGAATAAGTTATTTTATGAGTTTAATGAAAATAGATCTTCAGATAAAGACATGAGACTGCATGGGTACTGTTTCTATCGGAGAGGCTGGGGCATCAACTCCTCTTCTACTAAAATACTGTATTCCCCCAGAATACCGCATTTTTATCCAAAAAGCTGTGTAAAAGATTTGTGAGAAAAGCTTGGCTTGGGGTGTGTTCTCTCGGTTGTTATTTTCAGTACGACCGACCAATGTAAGAGAGAACCAACCTTCTTTAGTTTCTGTGGTTGTAGACCTTGTTTCTGGTTTTGGAACTAAAATGGAAAAAAAATAATAGTGTAAAACATAGTAGGTAGCCCTGAAGTTCTTCAGGTGCTTTAACCTGTAGATGCACCTCAAAAACAAGAGGCAAAACCTGACTCCAGGAGTGTTTTGTGGCTTGATTGGAAAATACTTGTCCAGAAGGTGTGATAATTTTGAAATAGATAAAGCAGTAAGGTCTGCACCACTGGTAGATACATACAAGCTCAAATCTGGTTATTAATTTTTTTCATGTAGTATTAAAGATAACTTGAGGTCTTTTCGCTTCTGCCTCTGCTATATTGTGGTAGAAAATGCAGTTGTAAAGCATACAGAAATAATTATAGGTAATCTACGTTTATCCTTTTATTAGCTATTCTGATTATATCAGTAGATTTCTGAAGTGTGAAATATTCCTAGGCATTTGGTTAATGAATTGTGTATTGTTGCTGTTCATTCATGGAACTTGCTCTTTTATTATGTTTGCTTCGCTTAACAACAAATTTTGCTTTTCATGTGTTTGATATATCTTCGCCAAATTATTTCTGATTGTATCCATTAATCTTCAGTCACATTTGACAAAAATAAATTACTCTGATCTTTGAAAGTTACCAGTAATAATTAGATATGTTTTAAGGACATAGAAGTTTTGGGAGACCAATAGATGTTAAAATGTATTTTCACCAACCAATAACATAAAGCACCCCCAAAGAGGGAGAAGGGAAGACCCAAGGGGTAACTGCTAACGCAGGTGATGCGCTTCCCCTTGGGTTTGCATCGTCATGTTGTTGCGGTTGGTTTTGGTAGCCATGTCACTGACTTTAATTCCCTTTTTGCCTTGCTTGCCTAACTTTAGGATTTTGCCAGTGATGGAGGGGGTCTGTTACGCTGACTTCTGTAGCACAGATTGTCCTTCCAAATATGTTTTATAAGTGAAAGACTGCCACGTCCTTGTCCTGTGGCGCTTATCTTGGTTGGCTTTACTTATGCGGGGTGTTGGAAGTCAGCGGTGGCTGTCTTGTCGGTACGTGCCGACGGATGTGGCCGGGCTGTTGCCCCTATCTTACCATTACAAGGCATCTGTTAATCGTTTGTTTCCTGCAGCTCTTCCTGTCACCTAGCTTCCCTCACATAACCCGATGTTAGTCTCCTTCACGAAGAAGGGGCCAGGGACGCAGTGTAGACAGCGCTGGGGTCTGTGGTTTCACAGCCACTTCAGCACGAAGCGGTGTGCCTTCACCCCTGGAAGGCTTTTTCCAGGCCTCCGGGGTAACTGGGGACACAACGTGTGCAGCAAACGTGCCGACCTCATTCCGAGCGTTTGTTAGAATAAGCATTACAACGTTCGGTTATAAAGCACCTGTGTTCTGCATTTGGGTGAGCGTCGGTGAGCCGTGTGGTTGTCCCTTCCTTGTGCTGGTCAAACCCTCAGCGCCTGCCGGGGTCAGGGAACACGCGTGCGCAATTTTGAGTAAACGTTTTTCTGAAATACTTCATCATTATCTCGTAACTAATGTTCTGTGGCGAGCTCTCCTGAGCGGTGAGCGTGCCCGGGGCTGGCTCTCCTCTGGGTTTGGGCACCTCTTGAGCAAGCAGCGTGTAAGCGAGCGGGCAAAGGTGCCGCGTCTGCCTCGCTGGTGTGCTGTTGGAATTGAGAGTGGGATGGGTTTGGAGCTCTCTGCTGCAAAGAGTTAAAAGTATTCATGGAAATACTCTGTTCCTGCCATGAATATGAACTATAATTTGCTTGGGGGAGCGTGGCCCCTATAATGTACTGTAATGCCTTTCTATTGTGAAATATCCAGGTTTTAATGTGCTTCTGTTGAAGTTCTGTTTTGACTTTTCCCTTAGGAAGGAGGCTAAAATTTTTCATTACAATATAGACAGTGCACTACACTTTGAATACAAATTTATCCATGTACGGAGTAATTTTTCTTGTGATTGTCTCTACCCTAGAGAAGTGTCTTTAATGAATTACATACAAATTGTGTAATTTAAGAAGTTAATTTGGTTTTCTGGTAACACAGGACTAAAAACAGCCCTTCTAGAAAGAGATGATTTCTCATCAGGGACCAGCAGCAGGAGCACTAAATTGATCCATGGTGGAGTGAGATATCTTCAGAAGGCCATCATGAAGTTGGATTTTGAGCAGGTAATTGTTTATGCTGGTTGTTAAGCAAAAATTGCTAGTAGACACTTCCCCTGTCCCAATTATATCCAAGACTCCTTTCTATTTTTTTAGTACTTGACTGTTGTATTCCACAGCCACTGTACATAGAAAGTCTTCTCCAGTTGAGCTTTCCAGACTAGGGAAGGCAGTGCTGCTGCCTTCAGCTAAATTCTTTCATGGCCAATCTAGTTGCCGTACCTCGTAGATTGCGTTTATTTTGGGGGAGGAAGGCAGAGACAGGGCTGGCTTCAGAATAAAGAGAGCTTCCCACCTGTCGTGATCAGAATTTGGGGGAGTGAGTGATTGTCCTGTTTACTTTGGAATGGGGAAAAAAATAAGGTAAATGAGTGATTCTCTAGAGATGCTTTTATGTATTCTTGTGTTGGTTGAAGTATGATATTCTTGTTTCGAGAAATTGATTTGTGTTCTCATTGAAACCTCTCCAAGTTAACATATTATTTTAATGGTTATAATACCGCTACGGAAGTGGTGACTTCTCAGGGAAAAATATATGAAACATGCAGTTATCTAGCTATGGAAGTCAACCTCCTGGGTTTTTTGGGGGTTTTTTTGGTGTTTTTTTTTTTTTTTTTTCCAAATAACAGTGTCATATTGATTCATACTGATTGATTTGCAGAAGAATGCTTGTGCATTTGCAACTTGGAGTTAGTATGGGATTTAGTTGTGGGAATCGGCACAGAAGCTCTGCTGTGGGATGAGCTCTAACCCTCGTTAAGTGCCTCCTGCCCACAGTTAGGGGTAACACAGCTTATGGCGCTTCATGTTCAAATGAAAAATTATTCAAATGACCTGCCAGGACACCAAAATCAAACTAGTGAGACTCAGTTTTCTTGGGAAACATTTTTCTTAACTTTTGAATTTTTCAGCAAATCTCTTCGTGTTTTTGAAAGAACAGTAGAAATTATGCAAGGTATTTGCTTTGAGAAACAGTTTCTTAAGTGTTGCAGATGGAGACAAAATTGAGTAATGTGGGATTCACGTGTGCATTTCTATCTTTCAGTACAAGATGGTGAAAGAAGCGCTTGAGGAGCGTGCAAATCTGCTTGAAATTGCTCCTCACCTATCGGCTCCTTTGCCGATAATGCTACCTGTTTACAAGTAAGCTCCGCTATAATCTCTCTCCTTTACCATTGCTTTTGACAAGCAAGCTGTTTCCCTGGAGTAGTTTCCAGGTGCCTCTTCCTGAGCATGTCTTTAGACCTGTCACAAGCTTTGTCCTCCAGGAGCTGAGATGTTGCCGTATTGTGGAAGCATGAAATTCTCATACGGCACCGAGCGGCTCTCGCTGCTGTCGAGGAGCACGTCTTGGGCTCCCGCTGCTCGGTGCTCTTCTACCGCCCCAACGGGGGAAAGGAGGGGAGGCTGCAGCGGGAGTGAGCTCTGATCCTCAGGATGTTGTTTGCTGTTCTTTCCAGTATATCCTTGTCTTCAACACGTGCTATCACAGTGATCTTAGCAGCGTGCTGTTTAGTCCTTACAGCCACCACTGTTGGGTGCAGTAGTTAGCACGCTTGTCTTCCGCAGTACGTGACAGTTTGGTACTGAGAACAGTTTGCTTCTTGCATGAGAAAGAGACTTCAGGTGATTTGGGTTAGGTTTTTAGGTCTGTAAGAACAGTTCCTCACTGTAACAGGCTACTTAGAGCAGTGAGTTTCTGCTGAACAGTCTTAATGTACGGCTTTAGTCCTGTCTTAGTAGAAGGGGCTTGTAATAGCTGGAGCTGACGTAGGTCAGCGGTTGACTGCATTTATTTGGTCCTGTTTGTGCTGGAGGCATTAGTCAAGATGTGCATTTGAGGAACCCTTGCAGCTTGCGCACACGGTCTGGTTCTTCCCTCAACACATAGCTTTAATATCTGACTTTACACTGAAGTACAAAAAGGCAGTTTGTGATCTTAATTCTATATAAGTAAAGCCTTGAGCCTGCTTGACTAACCGCGGTGAGCAGATCACTTGGAAACAGTGAACAGTGAACAATACAGAAGTTCTTCATATTTACCTTATATTGCGATGCCATAAATTTGTGTGATGGTGTAACACAACACACTGTGTTACTTCACATGTTCTGTATTACAATGACAGCATGTGAATGCTCTTTTCAGGTTTTTTTGTGTCGCTTCATGGGGAATTTATTTTTTTTCCTGCAGATGGTGGCAGATGCCATACTACTGGTTTGGAATAAAACTATATGACATCGTGGCCGGAAGTCAGTGCCTGAAAAGCAGTTATGTCCTTAGCAAGTCAAGAGCCCTGGAGCTCTTCCCAATGCTACGCAAAGACGAGCTTGTTGGAGCTATTGTCTACTACGACGGTATGTTGCCTTTCTGGGCTTTGTGCTGGGCTTTGAAGGGGGGGAAACACAAGTGTGCAACTGTAGGTCACACATGTTGACTTTCTAAAGGGAAGAACAACAACTGGAAGGGTTCAATTTGCATCTTAAGCATTAATTTAGTAGATAAATTATGTTTTTCACAACAGTCACTTACAGGATGTAGGAGAATGGCTTCCTTGGCTGGCAGGTATAGTGATGCGTGAAAGCATTCTAGTCTTCCGGTGCTGCCCTACGGCTTTCCAGCTGTGCCTGATTTCGCTATACGCTTCTCAGATGGAACATTTCTTCTCAGGTATCCTAAGTCACGGAAGTGTGATCGTTCTGGGAATGCTAAATGGTTTGCTGTAGCGCTTCCAGTGTGCAAATAACTTCAGACCCGTCTAGATGACCTGGCTTCTGGTTGTGGTTCTTGCACTGGGCTGGATGGGCCTGCGTCAATTCCTTTTTGTATCGCCAGTCAGGTTGGTTGCTCTGCAAAGACAGTGCTCATTGTAATTACAGCTATCTCTGGTGTTTGATTGTAAGACGTGGTTTCTGTTAAAACCCCTTTAAATAAAGGGATATAAATTCACGAGAGGAAAAATGCCTCCAGCTCCGGTAATTTAATCTGTTGTGTCAGCTAGTTTTAGATATGTTTGTGTATGACACACAAACTCAGTGTCTGAGCGGGAGAAAACAAAGGTGCTCTCTGCACATCTTCCGATGCTCATTCGAAATAGAATGGTGATTTAATAGGGCTCATTGCAGTCGGAAGTGTTCGTGTGTATTCACACTGGAAGGGGCGTCACTCCCGTTTGTAACGTGGCAATGGGTGAGCTGTTTTGCCTTTTTCCGTGGAATAGGTCCCGCACCAAGTCCCCAGCGTAGCTGTACAGCCGGAGGGGCCACCGCGAGTCTTCTGAGCAAAGAATTTCTTAACGCTGTCTACATTGGCATATCCAGAAGATGGAATATTTTTTCTTTGCATCAGGCTTCTGCTCTGTTTCACAATGTGGTTTTTAGCGACGCTGGTATTCCCTCTTCTCCAGTCCTCTTCCACTTCACTTCCAAGACAGAACGTTGTGGCAGAACTTTCTCAGTAATGGGGCCTGCTAGGTAATAGCAAAATGTCAAAGGTGTTGATGGGGCAAAAAGCTATGGATTCGTTGCAGGCTTGGAGGAGCCCTCCGAAGAATAAATAGCTTAAATACTGATTCACTTCAGTAGTAGTACCGTTCTGGTTAGTTTTTACCTGAAGATGTAGTTTCTGACCTTTTGGCAGCCAGAAGGGTCTTCACACAAAATTGATTATAAAGGTAGTTCTTTTCCCTTTTTAGAACTGCATTTACACTATTCATCAGCTTATCAATAGGGGCTTTTGTACTGGGAAGAAGTAGGAGGGACTCTCAAAACACACTGGACTCAGATACTATTTATGAGGCTTCTGGCAAAAGCACACGTTGATAATTGCAAGTTGTCTCATACAGAACCCATCAGAATTAAAAAAAAAAAGAAGAAGACTTATTGATTTTAGTGGGAATATATACGTGTAGGTTCTTATTTGGGAGTAAGGTGAGATTTAAGTAAAAATTAAGTCCATCCTTTATCTCTGATGGAGACTGCATCTTGTCTATCTTATTTTTAAGGTCTAGAGGAAATAAGATGTTGTTTAGAAGCAGAATTTTTTACGGGATTATGTGGTATTTTTTGTGTACCGTAACAAGAGGTGCTGTAAATAGCATACGTAGAAGTAATTCAGATTTACTTTTTCGTTATCATAATCCATCCCTTAGACTCTTTTAAGGGATCCCAGGAGCACACAAGAAGAACGAAGTGGTTCTCTTAACTGTAATTACACTTCTCATAAGAGCACTATAACTTGAAATCTATTTATAATCTATTGAAGTTTTTTCTGATTAAATAGATAGTTTGGATGTACCATTGCTAGTTAGTACTCCAGCATCCCAAAGACGTGCATTTACAAGATAGTCTTAAAATTAGTCTTCAAGTTTCTTGGGCGAATAATTGTTTTAAACAGTGATGCAATAAATAAAAGTGCAGCACCAGGATGCCATGTGGTCTTTTAGTAGAAAACATCTGTGCAGCAATACAGTGCCGAACTCTGTGAGTGACGGAGAGATGTCTCTGATGTTGGGGTTTTTGCCGTCCCAAGGAAGCAAACGCACACTCTGCACGTTGAAACCAAGAAGTGTAAAACAGAAAAAAGAAAAAAAGGAAGCCTACAAAATACTGAAGCGCAGTTTAACAGAGAAAAAGGATGGTGTGATCACCGTGTTTGTCCCTGCGGGCTCCGTGAGGTCGGGTAGCTGGCAGAGACTTAGCGCTCCTCCTTCAGAGGAACAGCTGCGGTGCTCGCCGGGCACAGACCAGTTTGGTGACGCGTATCAGAAATAGACTGGAAGTTTTGCTGCCAGTGAAACTACTTGTTCATGCTAGTGTATCTTTTTTTGCTTTCCTTATAAGACTACAGCTTAGTTATCCACTTTTTAATGCAGAATTTAAGGAAATGGTGTTTTGCAGTGAAAAAATAAAACCAACTCACAAGGCTCCACCAAACCTCAATTTCCTAAAAGAATAAAGGGGTTCTGAAGGACTAAAGTATCGAATTTGTGAATTCATAATATACATTCAGGCGCTTTGCGGCTGCACCTAATCCAAAATAAAAACTTTATAACTACAATGTTAAATCAATTCTTAACCTGCCGGTTCCAGAATTAAACTAGTGTCTGCCGTGACTCCTCTGTAGGTCAGCCGATGGCCCATGGTGTAGATGGGCTCACGCTGTGTTGTAACTCATTAATTATTTTGTCATGCCCACATAACCTGTCTTCTGTCCACAGTAAATTTGTTTTAAGTCATAGTGTTTCAGCAAGCACACTTTAGATCTTGTAAATTACTGTGCTTGAATTTTAATGGTACACTTTCATGCCCTAAATCCAGAGGGATGGAGGACGAAAGGGAAAGGGACTTAAAGCAGAGAAGGGGATGATAAGATTGAATTAAACTCCCGTTAGTTCTTTCAGGAAGATTAGTCGTAAAATAGAGCATTAAATAATGGTGGAAAATATGTATGTATCTCTTAAAGTAGGTCGTATCTGTATCTTGTCTGTCCATCCCTTCTCTGTCTTCCCTAAGTAACAAGTAACTAAATTGGCCTTTTAAGAATGGCCTTTCTTAATTGACTCTACACATGCAATTAAATGTAGTTTTATCTTGTTTTCTTGCTTTTCTCTATCCCTGTCTCTATTGCGCTTTCTTTGTATCTGTGGCTGTTAATAGCACCTACCGGCCACATCTCGCCGTTCAGCATGTGTCTCACCGCCACCAGAGGGAAGAATTAAAAACATTCATTACGTAGGTTACTTTTTTGTTTGATAAAGCCACCTGTCCAGTTATGACTTATTGGTGGTGATGCTCTTTTGCAAAGGAAAGACCAGGAATGCTCTTTGTTTTGTTTTGTAAATGTTGATCAAACGGGTGGCATGTCAAATAATCCATTATTCATGAATATGTTGTGTTCTGAAATGTTGCTGCGGTCTTCTTAATTACATTTTTAAAATTGTTTATACAGGCAAAAAAAAAAATGGTACATTATAAATGTTGGAAGTACCAGCAACAGCAAATCACAGACTTTACCAGAGGCTATTCTTGCTCTGTCTCAGCATCGGGAAACTAAAGCATATGTTGGATGTTAGCCTGGGTGTACACAATGTGTCCTAGTTATTCAAGGTTTTCTTTGAAGCCGCAACTTACAAGTTTGTTTCTTAGGGGTACATGTCAGACTTCATTTAGCATTTGTTGGTATTAGGATACTCCTGAATAGCAAAAAGGCAACATTTTGGGGGAAGAACGTGGCTGCTATCTGAGCAGTGATCTGTCAGTTCCAGTTATGTAGCTCAAGGAAAACTGGAGAAGAGGCACTGTGGAGACGCTGGGCTGAGATCTCAAGATCATAGGCAGAATTATTTTAAAGCACTTTAAATGGAAGAATTAATCTCCATTTAAATTATACATAGTTCATTATGTTAAGAACCAGGAAAAACATTAAAGCAGAGATCCAACTGGCCAGAATATTTCAATTTAAAGTGTTTAGACATTCTAAGCGGCACAGTGCTTTTTAAGATGCATTATTTTTCTATCTCTAGGTGCTTGCAGACTTTTTCGTTAACATATTTTGCTTCTCAAGATGAGCCTTTAGGTGTGTAAGGAAAATTTGTGTTCTGGAAGCGGTCATGAATTTAAGGTTTTAGGGCTTTGTTGACCATGCTCTTTGAATTTACTGCTATTTTCTGAAAGCAGGAATTAACGTATACTACTTCTGTGACTGTTTTGCCACGTCAAGGTATTTGATTGTTTAACGTCTTGTTCTACCAATTTCCTGTAGATTTGCTGCGATGTAAGTAATTGTTCTTTATTTTTTGCATTCTCAGTACTTTTTTATGTATTCTCTCCTGGAATATTTAATATGGAGGTTATTTAAAGGTAGGAAAAGAAGCTTTGGCGGAGGATTTAGCTTGCCTTGTTTACAGCAAACCCCATGAGAAATCCTTCCCAGGCACACATGCACACACACAGACACACATACACACAAAAATCAATGCAAAAGAGTAGGGCATTCATTAAGCTGTCAAAAATGGAATAAATGCTTTTTTTTTATTTAGGCTCTTGTAGCTATTTTTCCTAGTATTTGAGTGTGTCCTGAATTATGAAATGTTATAGCTTTATAATTCATATTTGACAAATTAATATTTTGAGAGTGTTGAGCTGTAATAGGGGTACTGCCCTATTACAGATGCAGGCAAGTGTATGACTTCCTTTTTTTTTTTTCCTTCCCTGGGTATAAAAACTCTTTGACAGTTTGTCGCTAAAAAGACTTCCTATAGGTGAAATACACGGCTAACCATATTTCTTGGTATTTCAAAACTGAAGCCGGATGAGCGAAAGAAGCCTTGCAGGCACACTAACTGTAGGTATAACCTGGAAAATACTATGCCTATTCTCCATATCCCATTGCTTTCGAAGGCGTTCTGTCCCATGTTCTGTATAATCGAGTTGTCTGTGAAATCCTGAAGAAAAGCGGCAGCTGCGAGAGGGCCTGTAAAGGTGATGCTGGCTGCCTCTAGTGGAGTGCCTCTAACATCAAACGCGGCTCTGCGGCTGAACCTGGAGAAGCGTCGGTGTTTTTCCTTGCTGCCGTTAGTATAAACACTGGTGGGGACGGGTTATAAACGGTGCTCCCAGTTCTCGGCTGAAATCCGTTGGGTCTCTGTTTGCTGGGAGTGCTTCTCGGCGCGCGGTGGCCGGAGTCGCGCCGCGCTTTAGCCGTCAGAGCTCTTTTATCGTTTTCAAAAGGGATAAAATCAATAGCCTAAAATGGCTTTGCGTCTTTAACCCAGTTTTGCCTCTGTCAAAGGGTGCAGCCGCACGAGCCTCCCCGCAGGAGCGGCCGTTTGCCCCTAACAAAAGGGACCGAGCGTCCGCCGCGCTCCTCTTCCTTTCGCTGGAGGCGTCCTTCCCAAAAGCATGCAGATGATAACTGCATCTCCTGCTGTACCTGTAACAATTTAATTGTGTAAGTCAGCCCAGTCAAGCATCCCCGGCTCATGACTGGGAGACATGAAATTCATTGTCATTATTGTCCCTGTCATTTTGGATCATTATATCCTGCTGCAGAATTTTCCTCACTCCAGTGCTTTCTTACCTCCAGGAAGCAGGGATTATGGCTGAGGTTGGGGTGGGGGCAGGACTGTGAACTACATTTACCTCAGGGGAGCCACAGATTAAATTGGCTTTGCTCTCTGACTTGCTGGATTCGTCTGTTTGTACGCTGTGGGTTTAAGGTTGGAAATGATGAATATTCTAGTGAATTCCGTGCCCCTCTCTTTTCTTTTTTTAACGCTCATATAAGCAACGGATGGGTTTTGTGTCCCTTAAGAAGTGAACGGGGAATAATTCTTCAGATCATGTTACCTAAAAGATTTAAGATTATTCCTGAGCAAAACGACATTATTTGCACGTTGTGCCACAAACATCTGAGCGTTCCCCAGTGTGTCG
Organism: Charadrius vociferus; assembly: GCF_000708025.1. NCBI lineage: Eukaryota > Metazoa > Chordata > Aves > Charadriiformes > Charadriidae > Charadrius > Charadrius vociferus. The sequence goes on from NW_009648443.1 coordinate 636,607, forward strand.
TGGCTTTTAGGGGAGAGACTCCATCGAAGCCTGGAACTCTGCTGTAATTTATACGTGTGCGTTTTATGTGAACTTAATAGTCGGTCATTAGTTAATATGTACACTGTTCCGTATTGTAGCTATGTTGAGGGAAAACGGATTAGGGATGCCTGTATATCCTGCTCCTTCCCTTGCTCCGCTGCTCTCCCCGTGTCCGTCGGCGTAGGGGGCCGGAGCCGCCCCAGTCCCCGGGAAGGGCTGGGGAGGTGTGCGTTGCTCGTCTTCCTCACCACACTCCTCCTCCCCCAGCAGCAGAGTTCGCCTCGCCCGGCACCTCCTGGCCTGGTCCTGCACCCGTTCCTGTGCTGGGCTTCTCTGGGTCCGGGGGACAACTAGATACCGTACGTAATGATAACTGCAGTGCTGCTGCTTGACCTCTCCGTGGGGTGGGGTGGATCCCTGCGTCGGCGGCAGCCCTGCCGGCACACCGCCGGGCACCGCTGCAAAAAACTGTCCGTCCCTCCCGGGACGGCTCCTTCCCCCGTCTGGGGGGAGCTCACAGGGGAGGTCGGCGTCCCGCCTGCTCAACGCGACGCGCGGTAGCTGACAAACCCGTCGCTACTTCATCTGGGCTTGAACAATAGCTACTGCGGTGTGCGCCGCAAGGGTTGCCCCGAATTTAAGGTTGCCCCAAATTTCCACCGTTGGCCTGCGCGCTGGGGGTGCGCGTCAGCTCCTGTGCCACGCGGGTACGCGATAAGCCGTATTGACATCATCACGTTTCGTTCTGGCGCGGTGGCGCGGCCGCAGCAGACCTGCCGTGACAGTCGTTCACGGTGACATTTTCGCGCAGTTTCCATAAACTGACAGTGACAATGTTTAGTTTCATTTTAACACTGTGCTTTTACTTACGCTGACGTTGCGATGTGATTGTAGTGACAAGTTGACGGCTGATACAAAAGAAGTGGGAAACAACATAATTATAAAGCAGTAGCACAGAACAATAATTCCAAGTTTTGTCTCTCACTCGATGTGCCGGGATATTGTGGCTTATTTTTGTACGCCGGTATCTTATTTTCAACAGGAGTTTTAGCTTCTGTACCGTAACTTGGCAGTAGACTTCATTAGACAGACGTTCTCAGGGTATTGTGATTTTTTAATATATTTTTTAAAGCTTTTCTGGGCTTCCTGTCTCTTGTTTATGTTATTCATTTCTCTATAACTCTGTACATAAGTTGGAATGTATCATACTTTAATTTCGTAATTTTCGTTGTGACCTGGTTTGTTTTCATCCATACATGCCATTTGTTTGGTCACGGGTTCCTCCGTTCCTTATGGAGGAACTTATGGAAATAATCTTGAATTCCTTAAGTTCCCTACGCTTGTCTTGTAAAACGGTGGTCGTGTTGTGTCTCGGGTGGTCTCTGCAGCACGCCCGCAAGCTGCCCGTGCGACGGCGTGGTAAATGGAGCTGGTACTGGTAAACGGGCATCAGACCTTCCAGACCCTCAAGGAGCAGGACCTAAAAGTCAGATGCTGATGGTTACCTCTTCTCCTCCATCGCCCACGGGACGAGAAGCGTATTTTTTGGGGTCTGAGCTGGTGCCGAATGAAGGAAGCGAGAAGTTATTTAAAGTGAGTGCCACTGGATTGCTTAAACTTGGTGTCTCAAATCTCAGGTTGAATCTGTTAGAATAAATTTACCTGTGAGAAGGCCAAACTCGAGGCTTTCATTTTCCTTAAAGCCCCAACAGAGTGGGGGCTCAAAATCTCTACACCTTAGGGCGGATCTTAAGGAACGGGGGGTGGTTTTTCCCAGTGCAAAGTGCATATTTAGATGTGTATCGTTCTTCCCACCTGGTTGGGCCGTGTTTCAGCAGCGCAGATAACAGTGGAAAGCAGAATTCAAACGATACACGGTTTGTATGAGAAGTATTAGCAGTCTGCCGTGGGACTGCTGCGTTGCTCTATGTGGGTGTGATGGAGCCGATTTAACTGAGTCAGAAAGCTCTTCCCTCTGCAGCGGTCCAAGAACAAATGCGTGCATGCCGCGCATCTTAGAAAGGCTGTAAGTTTTCAGCCAATTTGTGACTTGACTTAAGTTTCGTGTGATTCAGAGAGCAAGAAGTAGTACAGGTCTGAGGGCATTCTTAATGACTTGTGACTCACGAGTCAAATTTGTTGTTTACCTCTGAACTTGCTCTGCTTGTGTTTGGGGAAAAAGAACTTGCTGCGATCTTTCTCAGGGGAGTCTGGAACAGTTTTGAGTCATTCCAGCTGATTCATAACGCCTAAACTTGGATAGAACTGATCTCGGTATGGGCAACAGATGTTGAGTTCCTGGTTTAATGCTTGTAATAAAACTGTTCATGCAACTAAGCGCTTATTTAAAAATTAGGGGATGCGGGCAGTGCTGGTAACTTAGCTCCGTGTAGCGATGGATAGTGATTACTCACCAGCCTTAGATTTGGTCGGGTTTTGGTAAGGTTTGCGCATACACCACAAGAAAACTTTCTTACACATGAAATGGTTTGATTCCGTGCATTACTACGTGCGCGCAGTCCTGGAGTGCAAGGCTGTTGTCAGAGTATCATGTATAGGTTGGGAAATAGATTTGAAAAATATTGTTTAGGCTGTCAGTGCTTTCAGGGACAGTGGGTGTCGTTCTTGCGGTGGCCCAGGAACACCCCGGGCTCCGTGCTGGGTGGTGGGGGGGGGGGTTTGGGCATGTTCCGAATCCAAGGCACTGCCTCCTGAGTTGCCGTTAAGTCTTCTAGTTAAATAAGCGGAGCTCACGTCTATCAGTAAAGGAGTAACATACAAGTAAGAGATTCATCTGCAAGTATTTAGTTTGCTGTTATCCCCTCAGCTTTTCAAAAAGAAAATGGAAAAAAAACCCTACTTATTTGTATGGCTGCGTTACGTTGGGATGTAAAATTGTGGGCCTAATTGTCTCATTCAAATATTTCTTTTAATGTTTTTTCCCTTTCAAAAGAAGCCTCGTAGGTGGTTCTGTGGAATGATTTGCCCTCTTGAGAAAGTTCATTAAGACTGTCATATAGCTTCTTGCATGGCTAATTTCCAACTCTCCATTAAACTTGACCTCCACAGCAATAACCAGATATGCCTAATCAGAAAAGACTGTAAATTGAGAAAAGGTGAGAAGGCTTTCATGTCTGTTGCAGGGACCAACCTGTTCCTTAAAGCCAGAAGTTTGCAAAGCCACATGGTACAGCTCTGCTGTTGCAGTGGGAGCCAAAGCGTGTCTGGGGCAATTGCCGCAACGCTTGCCTGCGTTGTTACGTGACTCATTGTCCTGCAGCAGGTATACTGGCTAACGAAGCGTTGGTACTTAGCATCAAAAGGTTAACATGAACAAAATTTACCCGCTTAGGATTAAGAGAGTTTCCAGCTTCTTAAAAAAAATAAAAATGCCGTCGCTGGCTACTGCGTGCTGGTTGTCTTCAGCTGAATGGATCTGCAGAGGAGAAAGCAGGAACTGGTATAAAAGTAAGAGGTGTCGGGGTGCGACATGGGGCAGAACGTACCAGAACTACCGGAGTGCCTCGTTAACACCACGGTTTCCACACAACTCTACTCAATCGGTCACAAACAAATTTCTGCAGTCCGTGGGCTTTGTTACCGCTGCTGGCTGTGGTTCAGCGTTGATAAAAATAAAATTGAATGTACACTATGTGCACTCTGTGGGAGGATTCTTTTAGTGCCAACGGAAGCATTGTCTGCTCATCCTTGAAGAAATACAACATTTGCTACTAAGGAATGAAAATAGAATTTTCCTAAATTACACAAAAAAGAAATTATAAACCAAATGGCATCACTGTTGGTCTTAACATGATGTAGGACACACTTACACAAAATGTCTTCACGCACTAAATGTCTGCAGTGGTATGCCTTCTAAGAATAAGGGGTTTTTTTAAGAGGATTCGGTGTTAATTTAATAAAAGCGCTTAGGTCAGTGTTTTGGTAAAAGCTAGGTTGACTACCCTTAATTAAAAATTAAAGCGTCACTCCGTTGTTACTGTATTACAAGCAGATGACAGCGCTGAATAATGAGATGGACGATTCTTTCAGATTTTCCTGCTAGAAATAACTTAAAGGATTTAAAAATCCTCTTGTTTTCGAGAGATAACATGGGAGGAGTTGCAAAGAAAACTCAGCACGTTCCGTCAGCTGGTTTTTGGATGCTTCTTCCGAAGACGCTGAGGTACGCCTGCCTTTCGCGCCAGCGCCGAGCTGCATCCTGCTGACAACTGCCGCGTACACAACAAACAAGCGCTCGCAAAACTAGCCCTGGGGCAACGGGACTGCAGCAGCGGTGACCTCTCCAGGGCAGGGTGTTTGTGAACATCTGTTGTTGGCAAATGTCATAATTAGAATTTCACTGTATTGCCTACAGGTTAGTTCTGAGATCTTCAGGAGCTTACTCATTTATGGAAAAGAATGCCAAACCAAGTGGCTTAGCCACTCTCTTGTTAGAAAACAACTTTTTGGCTTAAACAATGTTTGGGAAAAACCCCATGGTATTGTAGAGGGGTTACCTCTGGTAGCAAGGGGGAGTGATTGTTTGCTTTGCTTTGCTTTGCTTTGGAGCTCCAGCGGTTGCTGTGAAGAGCAGTGGATGCAGAGCTGTCGTCAGTAGGTCATGCGGGACCTCCCGTTGAAGCTTTTGGCTAACGTGCCCTTCAGCACACAGCGCTGCCTTGGCTTTCCCGGGCATCTCCGGAACGTGGTGACGGTGCTCGTGTCAAGAAGGCTTTGCACGTCGGTTCTGGAGGAAGCGAAGCTTGGAGGCACTTTTCTCTCGGGTGTGGAGGGTCTCTGAATCTCACCTGGGGAGAACAGCGTTCAACTGAAAAGTCGAAACGGTTGAGATGCAGAATCTCGGCTTTGCTATCCTTGCGTTTCTCTCTGGAGCGGTAAGGGTCGTCTAAGTACTGGGACACATACCAGTCTCTGAAAGAATAACCGTTCCTGGTTCCAAACTAGCGCACAGGTAAATAGCTAATTTTACTTTAAGCAGCAGAAAATACGCTTTGACAGTTGGGAACGGTGCTGTAGTAAGAGCTGATCTGGCTACAGCGCCTTTATAATGGGGGTGTGGGTGTGGAGGAACAGCAACCACTTTATCAGACATCAAGAAACAAAGCGAATTGCATATAAAGCACAGGATTTTAATGTAATTGTCTGGGGGAAAGTGTGCACATGTGAGTCGGAGGGCTTAAAAAAAAAAAAAAAAAAGAAGAAAAAGCTGTTCCTGAGTATAAAAACTATTGTACTGTGACCCCATCTCTACCAAACTGTGGCAGTATTATTCTCCACAGATGATAAATTTCTGAGCCGGTAAGTCACTCTTCATTTCTTTCAAATCTAGACCTCTGCAGATCTCTGCTGCTTGGACTATGAAATACTCTAGGACTCCACGCTGTAGATCACATCAGTCTGAAGCCAGTGGGTTTTTCTAGCTGTGTAGTTAATCAGGAACTGGTTATTTCCCAGTCCTCTTCCTGCAAATACATTACACAGGCACTCCGAGTTCCTTTTGGACAGCTGAGAGTTGAGTAATAGCAAGGGGTTTCTCGCATCGGAATAATGATGAGGGGAAAATGGATGAGAGTTTCCGAGAAAGGGTGAAAATGTTATCTTGAACACAGTGGTCCAAATCCTGCAATGCGCTGAGCGTAGCCTTAGCGCGCTCCGACGTGATGAGCGTTGGGAGTTTCAGCAAAGTGCCGAGCAGCTCTTGGAGTTGGGGCTTAGTACACAATTGATACTTAGATGTTTGTTCTTTTTAGCAATTGCACCTGTTCCCACATCATTTATTTTGCCGATTGGCTTCTCTGGATTGCTTTTGGTCTGGACAAATAAGTCACAAACCTGGGAAGAGGCAAGCTTGCAAAATTTGAACAGCCAGACCTCCCGTAGACCAAAGCTAATATTGGCTAACGGCGTCGATGGCGCTGCGCTCGTGTGATGAACGCGCACCCTGTGTTAGCCAGGGAGGAGCAGTCTGTGCCGGGTACCACCTCACTGACGGCAAGAACAAACTGATGGAGGATCCAGAAGTAGCTAAGGAAACCCTCTTGGTCCTGCGGTCCTTCTGCAATAAAAGAATAAATCCTACCGCACGGAGCCGGGTACGTCAGGGCTTCATTTGTACGCAGAGGGCGCGTGTTTGAGGGTAGTGTTTCTGGTTTGTGCTGGGTTTCTTCTCCTGTAAAGCCAAGGCTTGCCGTGTCCTGTGGGTCAGGCAGCCCCAAATCAAGCCCCACCGTAGAGAGGGATGTCTCCAGCACAGCTCTCTTCCGAAAGCCTTCGGCTTGGATCGTTTCCAGTATTGCTCTGGAATCTGCGCTGCATTCTGCTGTCCAGAGAAGCAGCTGCTGTAGTGCAGCTTCTCGCTGTTCTTTGTCTTTTTGCTGTCTCGTGCTCCCTCTGCACACGAGATGCACATTCTCTCAGCACTGCGTTAAAACGTTAAGGTTGGAGGTAAACCTCATAAGGTCATTTTATCCATTCCCTGACACTACTGCAGCGTAAATGTTGATGCATTTATTTAATGATTTGCCTGCCGCTTCTGACAGATGGTTGTTTAGTCTTACGCATCTTGCGTGATGGAGCATCCCCAACTTTTCTTGACATGTTGCTCAGTTGTTTTGCTGTTCTTTTCTGCAGTTTATTCTGGGCATTGTTTGCTTAGTTGAACCGGAGTTACTGTTTGTTTCTTCATCGGTGCTTTATCATGTTACTGTTTCTGTACGCTTCGCATAACTTTTTTTTCTTGGAGGTGAAGACTGATTGCGCTGTATCGTCTCGGCTGTGGTAGAGGGAGAAGTTTGGGGAGGGGAGGTGGCACCTTTGAGGCCATTGATCCCATCTTTATAACTTTGCCCTTTTAGCTGGGAACAGATTATTTGCGCAGTGGTTCGAGATTGCACAGGCAGAATCAGAAGGACCAAACTTTACATAAACCATTTATACTAAACGTTGGGAATGCTGGCAACATAAATCAACTACAGTATCTAATACGAATTTATCACTTTATCAGTATTATCTTTGATAGAAGTGGTTCAAACACTTGGGGAAGTGAACCGTACCTCAGGAAGTTTAGCCCTCTCGTAAATTAATTATTCAGGACACACAGAGCCTGGCCCCTTCAATGTATAGTAATTCTTTCTAGCCAGCGTCCAGGACTTTAACTTCGGTGGCAATAATAAATAGGAAAAGTCTCAGGTGGAGCCAGTATTTCAAAGTAATTAATCATCTTCCCCTCATGGTCCCTCCGCCTCTCTCTTGGTTTTCTTTAACGAGGGAATTTCAGTAATAAATCTTTAAAGATATATGTTAAGAATCCTTCATTAATTCTTGTCTACTTATTTCTCTCTTTTTGATGCTTTTATGTTGTATGTTGGGAAGCTAAAACGCATACACAAGAAAACACAGTTACAGAACGCTGATGGTTTGGCACAGTCTCTGCGAGGTTGTTTCGTGGGTGTTGAGTGTTGTGCGACGCATCCGCTCATAGGAACTGTTGTTGGTACTGGTGGGACTGTCGCACGGATGCTTAGGTACAGGTGCGGAGTTACAGCACGCTCGCACGGGGAAAGGTAGAGGAAGACGCGGCGTGTGCTCTGCTAGCCGGGAGGCGGTGGAGCGCTGCCTCGCGGTTCCGTAGCGTGCGGGGCGCTGCGTGGTCCCGGCGCTGCCGGTGCCCGCGCGGGGAAGGCGG